>NW_027476277.1:0-354622 GCF_051020955.1 Megalopta genalis
CTCATGGATTTGAAGGAAAACCTTCTACATCGCATTGATTTGAAGCTTAATCATGTGTTTCGATTGGATTTGAAGCTATACCTTCTACATCGCTTTGATTTGAAGCTAAATCATGTGTTTTGCATGGATTTGATGCTAACTCGTTTGTTTCCCCTGCATTTGAAGCTATTTCAGTTTTATCGCAAGTATCTGATGCTAAATCATGTGTTTCGCTTGGATTTGAAGCTAAACCTTTTACATCGCATTGATTTGCAGCTAAATCATGTGTTTTGCATGGATTTGATGCTAACTCGTTTGTTTCCCCTGCATTTGAAGCTATATCAGTTATATCGCAAGTATCTGATGCTAAATCATTTGTTTCGCATGGATTTGAAACTAAACATTCTACATCGCATTGATTTGCAGCTAAATCATGTTTTTCGCATGGATTTGAAGCTAACTCGTTCGTTTCGCCTGCATTTGATGCTATATCACTTATATCGCAAGTGTTTGAAGCTAAATCATTTGTTTCGCATGGATTTGAAGCTAAACCTTCTACATCGTATCGATTTGAAGCTAAATGATATGTATAGCATGGATTTTGAAGCTACCACGTTTGATTCGTCTGCATTTGCAGCTATATCACTTACATCACAAGTGCTTGAAGCTAAATCATTTGTTTCGCATGGATTTGAAGCTAAACCTTCTACATCGCATTGATTTGAAGCTTTATCATGTGTTTCGATTGGATTTGAAGCTATACCTTCTACATCGCTTTGATTTGAAGCTGAATCATGTGTTTTGCATCGATTTGATGCTAACTCGTTTGTTTCCCCTGCATTTGAAGCTATTTCAGTTATATCGCAAGTATCTGATGCTAAATCATGTGTTTCGTTTGGATTTGATGCTACACCTATTACATCGCATTGATTTGCAGCTAAATCATGTGTTTTGCATGGATTTGATGCTAACTCGTTTGTTTCCCCTGCATTTGAAGCTATATCAGTTATATCGGAAGTATCTGATGCTAAATCATTTGATTCGCATGGATTTGAAGCTAACCTTCTACATCGCATTGATTTGCAGCTAAATCATGTGTTTTGCGCGGATTTGATGCTAACTCGTTCGTTTCCCCTGCATTTGAAGCTATATCAGTTATATCGCAAGTATCTGATGCTAAATCACTTGTTTCGCATGGATTTGTAAGTAAACCTTCTACATCGCATTGATTTACAGCTAAATCATGTGTTTCGCATGGATTTGAAGCTAACTCGTTCGTTTCGTCTGCATTTGATGCTATATCACTTATATCGCAAGTGTTTAAAACTAAATCATATGTTTCGCATGGATTTGAAACGAAAACTTCTACATCGTATCGATTTGAAGCTAAATGATATGTATCGCATGGATTTTGAAGCTATCCCGTTTGATTCGTCTGCATTTGCAGCTATACCACTTATATCACAAGTGTTTGAAGCTAAATCATTTGTTTCGCATGGATTTGAAGCTAAACCTTCTACATCGCATTGATTTGAAGCTATATCATGTGTTTTGCATTGATTTTATGCTAACTCGTTTGTTTCCCCTGCATTTGAAGCTATATCAGTTATATCGCAAGTATCTGATGCTAAATCAATTGTTTCGCATGGATTTGAAGCTAAACCTTCTACATAGCATTGATTTGAAGCTTAATCATGTGTTTCGCATGGATTTGAAGCTACCTCGTTAGTTTCGTCTGCATTTGAAGCTATATCACTTATATCGCAAGTGTTTAAGGCTAAATCATTTGTTTCACATGGATTTGAAGCTAAACCTTCTAGATCGTATCGATTTGAAGCTAAATGACATGTATCGCATGGATTTTGAAGCTATCCCGTTTGATTCGTCTGCATTTGCAGCTATTCCACTTATATCACAAGTGTTTGAAGCTAAATCATTTGTTTCGCATGGATTTGAAGCTAAACCTTCTACATCGCATTGATTTGAAGCTATATCATGTGTTTTGCATTGATTTTATGCTAACTCGTTTGTTTCCCCTGCATTTGAAGCTATATCAGTTGTATCGCAAGTATCTGATACTAAATCATTTGTTTCGCATGAACTTGAAGCAACCTTGACATAACCTTCTACATAGCATTGATTTGAAGCTTAATCATGTGTTTTGCATGGATTTGAAGCTAACTCGTTAGTTTCGTCTGCATTTGAAGCTATATCACTTGTATCGCTAGTATCTGAAGCTAAATCATTTTTTTCGCATGGATTTGAAGCTAAACATTCTACATCGCATTGATTTGCAGCTAAATCATGTGTTTCGCATAGATTTGAAGCTAACTCGTTCGTTTCGGCTGCATTTGATGCTATATCACTTATGTCGCAAGTGTTTGAAGCTAAATCATTTGTGTCGCATGGATTTGAAGGTGAACTTTCTACATCGCATTGATTTGAAGCTAAATCATGTGATTTGCTTGGATTGGAAGCTAACTCGTTTGTTTCGTTTGCATTTAAATCTGTATCACTTATATCGCAAGTATCTGAATCTAAATCCTTTTTGTCTCATGGATTTGAAGCAAAACCTTCTACATCGCATTGATTTGAAGCTTAATCATGTGTTTCGATTGGATTTGAAGCTATACCTTCTACATCGCTTTGATTTGAAGCTAAATCATGTGTTTTGCATGGATTTGATGCTAACTCGCTTGTTTCCCCTGCATTTGAAGCTATTTCAGTTATATCGCAAGTATCTGATGCTAAATCATGTGTTTCGCTTGGATTTGAAGCTAAACCTTTTACATCGCATTGATTTGCAGCTAAATCATGTGTTTTGCATGGATTTGAAGCTAACTCGTTCGTTTCGCCTGTATTTGAAGATATATCACTTATATCCCAAGTGTTTGAAGCTAAATCATGTATTTCGCATGGATTTGAAGCTAACTCGTTAGTTTCGCCTGCATTTGAAGCAATATCAATGTATTGCAAGTAACTGAACCTAAATCATTTGATCGCATGGATTTGAAGCTAAGCCTTCTACTTCGTATCGATTTGAAGTTAAATGATATGTATCGCATGGATTTTGGAGCTTCCCGTTTGATTCGTCTGCATTTCCTGCTATATCACTTATATCCCAAGAGTTTGTAGGTAAATCATGTGTTTCGCAGGGATTTGAAGCTAACTCGTTCGTTTCGCCTGTATTTGAAGCTATATCACTTATATCCCAAGTGTTTGAAGCTAAATCATGTGTTCGCATGGATTTAAAGCTAACTCGTTAGTTTCGCCTGCATTTGAAGCAATATCAATGTATCGCAAGTAACTGAACCTAAATCATTTGTTTCGCATGGATTTGAAGCTAAGCCTTCTACTTCGTTTCGATTTGAAGTTAAATGATATGTATCGCATGGATTTTGGAGCTTCCCCGTTTGATTCGTCTGCATTTCCTGCTATATCACTTATATCCCAAGAGTTTGTAGGTAAATCATTTGTTCGCATGGATTTGAAGCTAAACCTACTACATCGCATTGATTTGCAGCTAAATCATGTGTTTCGCATGGATTTGAAGCTAACACGTCTGTTTCGTCTGCATTTGAAGCTATATCACTTATATGCCAGGCATTTGAAAGTAAATTATTTGTTTCGCCTCGGTTTGAAGTTAAACCTTCTAAATCGCATTGATTTGAAGCTAAATCGTGTGTTTCGCATGGATTTGAAGCTAACTCGTTTGCTTCCCCTGCAATTGAAACTATATCACTTATATCGCAACTATCTGATGTTAAATCATTTGTTTCGCATGGATTTCAAGCTAAACCTTCTACATCGCATTGATTTGAAGCTAAATTATGTGATTCGTTTGGATTTGAAGCTAACTCGTTTGTTTTGCCTGCATTTGAAGCTATATCACTTATATCCCAAGTGTTTGAAGCTAAATCATTTGTTTTGCATGGATTTGAAGCTAAACCTTCTACATCGTATTGATTTAAAGCTAAATCATGTGTTTCGCTTGGATATGAAGCTAACTCGTTTGTTTCCGTCTGCATTTGAAGCTATATCACTTGTACCGCAAGTATCTGAAGCTAAATCATATGTGTCGCAAGGATTTGAAGCTAAACCTTCTACATAGCATTGATTTGAAGCTTGATCATGTGTTTCGCATGGATTTGAAGCTAACTCGTTACTTTCGTCTGCATTTGAAGCTATATCACTTGTATCGCTAGTATCTGAAGCTAAATCATTTCTTTCGCATGGATTTGAAGCTAACATTCTACATCGCATTGATTTGCAGCTAAATCATGTGTTTTGCGCGGATTTGATGCTAACTCGTTCGTTTCCCCTGCATTTGAAGCTATATCAGTTATATCGCAAGTATCTGATGCTAAATCATTTGATTCGCATGGATTTGAAGCTAACATTCTACATCGCATTGATTTGCAGCTAAATCATGTGTTTGCGCGGATTTTATGCTGACTCGTTCGTTTCCCCTGCATTTGAAGATATATCAGTTATATCGCAAGTATCTGAAGCTAAATCATTTGTTTCGCATTTATTTGAAGCTAAACCTTCTACATCGCATTGATTTGAAGCTAAATCATGTGTTTTGCATGGATTTTATGCTAACTCGTTTGTTTCCCCTGCATTTGAAGGTATATCAGTTATATCGCAAGTATCTGATGCTAAATCACTTGTTTCGCATAGATTTGAAGCTAAACCTTCTACATCGCATTGATTTACAGCTAAATCATGTGTTTCGCATGGATTTGAAGCTAACTCGTTAGTTTCGTCTGCATTTGAAGCTATATCACTTGTATCGCTAGTATCTGAAGCTAAATCATTTTTTTCGCATGGATTTGAAGCTAAACATTCTACATCGCATTGATTTGCAGCTAAATCATGTGTTTCGCATAGATTTGAAGCTAACTCGTTCGTTTCGGCTGCATTTGATGCTATATCACTTATGTCGCAAGTGTTTGAAGCTAAATCATTTGTGTCGCATGGATTTGAAGGTGAACTTTCTACATCGCATTGATTTGAAGCTAAATCATGTGATTTGCTTGGATTGGAAGCTAACTCGTTTGTTTCGTTTGCATTTAAATCTGTATCACTTATATCGCAAGTATCTGAATCTAAATCCTTTTTGTCTCATGGATTTGAAGCAAAACCTTCTACATCGCATTGATTTGAAGCTTAATCATGTGTTTCGATTGGATTTGAAGCTATACCTTCTACATCGCTTTGATTTGAAGCTAAATCATGTGTTTTGCATGGATTTGATGCTAACTCGCTTGTTTCCCCTGCATTTGAAGCTATTTCAGTTATATCGCAAGTATCTGATGCTAAATCATGTGTTTCGCTTGGATTTGAAGCTAAACCTTTTACATCGCATTGATTTGCAGCTAAATCATGTGTTTTGCATGGATTTGAAGCTAACTCGTTCGTTTCGCCTGTATTTGAAGATATATCACTTATATCCCAAGTGTTTGAAGCTAAATCATGTATTTCGCATGGATTTGAAGCTAACTCGTTAGTTTCGCCTGCATTTGAAGCAATATCAATGTATTGCAAGTAACTGAACCTAAATCATTTGATCGCATGGATTTGAAGCTAAGCCTTCTACTTCGTATCGATTTGAAGTTAAATGATATGTATCGCATGGATTTTGGAGCTTCCCCGTTTGATTCGTCTGCATTTCCTGCTATATCACTTATATCCCAAGAGTTTGTAGGTAAATCATGTGTTTCGCAGGGATTTGAAGCTAACTCGTTCGTTTCGCCTGTATTTGAAGCTATATCACTTATATCCCAAGTGTTTGAAGCTAAATCATGTGTTTCGCATGGATTTAAAGCTAACTCGTTAGTTTCGCCTGCATTTGAAGCAATATCAATGTATCGCAAGTAACTGAACCTAAATCATTTGTTTCGCATGGATTTGAAGCTAAGCCTTCTACTTCGTTTCGATTTGAAGTTAAATGATATGTATCGCATGGATTTTGGAGCTTCCCCGTTTGATTCGTCTGCATTTCCTGCTATATCACTTATATCCCAAGAGTTTGTAGGTAAATCATTTGTTCGCATGGATTTGAAGCTAAACCTACTACATCGCATTGATTTGCAGCTAAATCATGTGTTTCGCATGGATTTGAAGCTAACACGTCTGTTTCGTCTGCATTTGAAGCTATATCACTTATATGCCAGGCATTTGAAAGTAAATTATTTGTTTCGCCTCGGTTTGAAGTTAAACCTTCTAAATCGCATTGATTTGAAGCTAAATCGTGTGTTTCGCATGGATTTGAAGCTAACTCGTTTGCTTCCCCTGCAATTGAAACTATATCACTTATATCGCAACTATCTGATGTTAAATCATTTGTTTCGCATGGATTTCAAGCTAAACCTTCTACATCGCATTGATTTGAAGCTAAATTATGTGATTCGTTTGGATTTGAAGCTAACTCGTTTGTTTTGCCTGCATTTGAAGCTATATCACTTATATCCCAAGTGTTTGAAGCTAAATCATTTGTTTTGCATGGATTTGAAGCTAAACCTTCTACATCGTATTGATTTAAAGCTAAATCATGTGTTTCGCTTGGATATGAAGCTAACTCGTTTGTTTCCGTCTGCATTTGAAGCTATATCACTTGTACCGCAAGTATCTGAAGCTAAATCATATGTGTCGCAAGGATTTGAAGCTAAACCTTCTACATAGCATTGATTTGAAGCTTGATCATGTGTTTCGCATGGATTTGAAGCTAACTCGTTACTTTCGTCTGCATTTGAAGCTATATCACTTGTATCGCTAGTATCTGAAGCTAAATCATTTCTTTCGCATGGATTTGAAGCTAACATTCTACATCGCATTGATTTGCAGCTAAATCATGTGTTTTGCGCGGATTTGATGCTAACTCGTTCGTTTCCCCTGCATTTGAAGCTATATCAGTTATATCGCAAGTATCTGATGCTAAATCATTTGATTCGCATGGATTTGAAGCTAACATTCTACATCGCATTGATTTGCAGCTAAATCATGTGTTTTGCGCGGATTTTATGCTGACTCGTTCGTTTCCCCTGCATTTGAAGATATATCAGTTATATCGCAAGTATCTGAAGCTAAATCATTTGTTTCGCATTTATTTGAAGCTAAACCTTCTACATCGCATTGATTTGAAGCTAAATCATGTGTTTTGCATGGATTTTATGCTAACTCGTTTGTTTCCCCTGCATTTGAAGGTATATCAGTTATATCGCAAGTATCTGATGCTAAATCACTTGTTTCGCATAGATTTGAAGCTAAACCTTCTACATCGCATTGATTTACAGCTAAATCATGTGTTTCGCATGGATTTGAAGCTAACTCGTTCGTTTCGTCTGCATTTGATGCTATATCACTTATATCGCAAGTGTTTAAAACTAAATCATATGTTTCGCATGGATTTGAAACCAAAACTTCTACATCGTATCGATTTGAAGCTAAATGATATGTATCGCATGGATTTTGAAGCTATCCCGTTTGATTCGTCAGCATTTGCAGCTATACCACTTATATCACAAGTGTTTGAAGCTAAATCATTTGTTTTGCATGGATTTGAAGCTAAACCTTCTACATCGCATTGATTTGAAGCTATATCATGTGTTTTGCATTGATTTTATGCTAACTCGTTTGTTTCCCCTGCATTTGAAGCTATATCAGTTATATCGCAAGTATCTGATGCTAAATCATTTGTTTCGCATTGATTTGAAGCTAAACCTTCTACATAGCATTGATTTGAAGCTTAATCATGTGTTTCGCATGGATTTGAAGCTAACTCGTTAGTTTCGTCTGCATTTGAAGCTATATCACTTATATCGCAAGTGTTTAAGGCTAAATCATTTGTTTCAAATGGATTTGAAGCTAAACCTTCTACATCGTATCGATTTGAAGCTAAATGATATGTATCGCATGGATTTTGAAGCTATCCCGTTTGATTCGTCTGCATTTGCAGCTATTCCACTTATATCACAAGTGTTTGAAGCTAAATCATTTGTTTCGCATGGATTTGAAGCTAAACCTTCTACATCGCATTGATTTGAAGCTTAATCATGTGTTTCGATTGGATTTGAAGCTATACCTTCTACATCGCTTTGATTTGAAGCTAAATCATGTGTTTTGCATCGATTTGATGCTAACTCGTTTGTTTCCCCTGCATTTGAAGCTATTTCAGTTATATCGCAAGTATCTGATGCTAAATCATGTGTTTCGCTTGGATTTGAAGCTAAACCTTTTACATCGCATTGATTTGCAGCTAAATCATGTGTTTTGCATGGATTTGATGCTAACTCGTTTGTTTCCCCTGCATTTGAAGCTATATCAGTTATATCGCAAGTATCTGATGCTAAATCATTTGATTCGAATGGATTTGAAGCTAACATTCTACATCGCATTGATTTGCAGCTAAATCATGTGTTTTGCGCGGATTTGATGCTAACTCGTTCGTTTCCCCTGCATTTGAAGATATATCAGTTATATCGCAAGTATCTGAAGCTAAATCATTTGTTTCGCATGGATTTGAAGCTAAACCTTCTACATCGCATTGATTTGAAGCTAAATCATGTGTTTTGCATGGATTTTATGCTAACTCGTTTGTTTCCCCTGCATTTGAAGGTATATCAGTTATATCGCAAGTATCTGATGCTAAATCACTTGTTTCGCATGGATTTGAAGCTAAACCTTTTACATCGCATTGATTTGCAGCTAAATCATGTGTTTTGCATGGATTTGATGCTAACTCGTTCGTTTCGGCTGCATTTGATGCTATATCACTTATGTCGCAAGTGTTTGAAGCTAAATCATTTGTGTCGCATGGATTTGAAGGTGAACTTTCTCCATCGCATTGATTTGAAGCTAAATCATGTGATTTGCTTGGATTGGAAGCTAACTCGTTTGTTTCGTTTGCATTTAAAGCTGTATCACTTATATCGCAAGTATCTGAATCTAAATCCTTTTTGTCTCATGGATTTGAAGCAAAACCTTCTACATCGCATTGATTTGAAGCTTAATCATGTGTTTCGATTGGATTTGAAGCTATACCTTCTACATCGCTTTGATTTGAAGCTAAATCATGTGTTTTGCATGGATTTGATGCTAACTCGCTTGTTTCCCCTGCATTTGAAGCTATTTCAGTTATATCGCAAGTATCTGATGCTAAATCATGTGTTTCGCTTGGATTTGAAGCTAAACCTTTTACATCGCATTGATTTGCATCTAAATCATGTGTTTTGCATGGATTTGAAGCTAACTCGTTCGTTTCGCCTGTATTTGAAGATATATCACTTATATCCCAAGTGTTTGAAGCTAAATCATGTATTTCGCATGGATTTGAAGCTAACTCGTTAGTTTCGCCTGCACTTGAAGCAATATCAATGTATTGCAAGTAACTGAACCTAAATCATTTGATCGCATGGATTTGAAGCTAAGCCTTCTACTTCGTATCGATTTGAAGTTAAATGATATGTATCGCATGGATTTTGGAGCTTCCCCGTTTGATTCGTCTGCATTTCCTGCTATATCACTTATATCCCAAGGGTTTGTAGGTAAATCATGTGTTTCGCAGGGATTTGAAGCTAACTCGTTCGTTTCGCCTGTATTTGAAGCTATATCACTTATATCCCAAGTGTTTGAAGCTAAATCATGTGTTTCGCATGGATTTAAAGCTAACTCGTTAGTTTCGCCTGCATTTGAAGCAATATCAATGTATCGCAAGTAACTGAACCTAAATCATTTGTTTCGCATGGATTTGAAGCTAAGCCTTCTACTTCGTATCGATTTGAAGTTAAATGATATGTATCGCATGGATTTTGGAGCTTCCCCGTTTGATTCGTCTGCATTTCCTGCTATATCACTTATATCCCAAGAGTTTGTAGGTAAATCATTTGTTCGCATGGATTTGAAGCTAAACCTACTACATCGCATTGATTTGAAGCTAAATCGTGTGTTTCGCATGGATTTGAAGCTAACTCGTTTGCTTCCCCTGCAATTGAAACTATATCACTTATATCGCAACTATCTGATGTTAAATCATTTGTTTCGCATGGATTTCAAGCTAAACCTTCTACATCGCATTGATTTGAAGCTAAATTATGTGATTCGTTTGGATTTGAAGCTAACTCGTTTGTTTTGCCTGCATTTGAAGCTATATCACTTATATCCCAAGTGTTTGAAGCTAAATCATTTGTTTTGCATGGATTTGAAGCTAAACCTTCTACATCGTATTGATTTAAAGCTAAATCATGTGTTTCGCTTGGATATGAAGCTAACTCGTTTGTTTCCGTCTGCATTTGAAGCTATATCACTTGTACCGCAAGTATCTGAAGCTAAATCATATGTGTCGCAAGGATTTGAAGCTAAACCTTCTACATAGCATTGATTTGAAGCTTAATCATGTGTTTCGCATGGATTTGAAGCTAACTCGTTACTTTCGTCTGCATTTGAAGCTATATCACTTGTATCGCTAGTATCTGAAGCTAAATCATTTTTTTCGCATGGATTTGAAGCTAACCATTCTACATCGCATTGATTAGCAGCTAAATCATGTGTTTCGCATGGATTTGAAGCTAACTCGTTCGTTTCGCCTGCATTTGATGCTATATCACTTATATCGCAAGTGTTTGAAGCTAAATCATTTTTTTCGCATGGATTTGAAGCTAAACATTCTACATCGTATCGATTTGAAGCTAAATGACATGTATCGCATGGATTTTGAAGCTATCCCGTTTGATTCGTCTGCATTTGCAGCTATTCCACTTATATCACAAGTGTTTGAAGCTAAATCATTTGTTTCGCATGGATTTGAAGCTAAACCTTCTACATCGCATTGATTTGAAGCTAAATCATGTGTTTTGCATGGATTTTATCCTAACTCGTTTGTTTCCCCTGCATTTGAAGCTATATCAGTTGTATCGCAAGTATCTGATACTAAATCATTTGTTTCGCATGGACTTGAAGCTACCTTGACATAACCTTCTACATAGCATTGATTCGAAGCTTAATCATGTGTTCTGCATGGATTTGAAGCTAACTCGTTAGTTTCGTCTGCATTTGAAGCTATATCACTTGTATCGCTAGTATCTGAAGCTAAATCATTTTTTTCCCATGGATTTGAAGCTAAACATTCTACATCGCATTGATTTGCAGCTAAATCATGTGTTTCGCAATGGATTTGAAGCTAACTCGTTCGTTTCGGCTGCATTTGATGCTATATCACTTGTGTCGCAAGTGTTTGAAGCTAAATCATTTGTGTCGCATGGATTTGAAGGTGAACTTTCTACATCGCATTGATTTGAAGCTAAATCATGTGATTTGCTTGGATTGGAAGCTAACTCGTTTGTTTCGTTTGCATTTAAAGCTGTGTCACTTATATCGCAAGTATCTGAATCTAAATCCTTTTTGTCTCATGGATTTGAAGCAAAACCTTCTACATCGCATTGATTTGAAGCTTAATCATGTGTTTCGATTGGATTTGAAGCTATACCTTCTACGTCGCTTTGATTTGAAGCTAAATCATGTGTTTTGCATGGATTTGATGCTAACTCGTTTGTTTCCCCTGCATTTGAAGCTATTTCAGTTATATCGCAAGTATCTGATGCTAAATCATGTGTTTCGCTTGGATTTGAAGCTAAACCTTTTACATCGCATTGATTTGCAGCTAAATCATGTGTTTTGCATGGATTTGAAGCTAACTCGTTCGTTTCGCCTGTATTTGAAGATATATCACTTATATCCCAAGTGTTTGAAGCTAAATCATGTATTTCGCATGGATTTGAAGCTAACTCGTTAGTTTCGCCTGCATTTGAAGCAATATCAATGTATTGCAAGTAACTGAACCTAAATCATTTGATCGCATGGGTTTGAAGCTAAGCCTTCTACTTCGTATCGATTTGAAGTTAAATGATATGTATCGCATGGATTTTGGAGCTTCCCCGTTTGATTCGTCTGCATTTCCTGCTATATCACTTATATCCCAAGAGTTTGTAGGTAAATCATGTGTTTCGCAGGGATTTGAAGCTAACTCGTTCGTTTCGCCTGTATTTGAAGCTATATCACTTATATCCCAAGTGTTTGAAGCTAAATCATGTGTTTCGCATGGATTTAAAGCTAACTCGTTAGTTTCGCCTGCATTTGAAGCAATATCAATGTATCGCAAGTAACTGAACCTAAATCATTTGTTTCGCATGGATTTGAAGCTAAGCCTTCTACTTCGTATCGATTTGAAGTTAAATGATATGTATCGCATGGATTTTGGAGCTTCCCCGTTTGATTCGTCTGCATTTCCTGCTATATCACTTATATCCCAAGAGTTTGTAGGTAAATCATTTGTTCGCATGGATTTGAAGCTAAACCTACTACATCGCATTGATTTGAAGCTAAATCGTGTGTTTCGCATGGATTTGAAGCTAACTCGTTTGCTTCCCCTGCAATTGAAACTATATCACTTATATCGCAACTATCTGATGTTAAATCATTTGTTTCGCATGGATTTCAAGCTAAACCTTCTACATCGCATTGATTTGAAGCTAAATTATGTGATTCGTTTGGATTTGAAGCTAACTCGTTTGTTTTGCCTGCATTTGAAGCTATATCACTTATATCCCAAGTGTTTGAAGCTAAATCATTTGTTTTGCATGGATTTGAAGCTAAACCTTCTACATCGTATTGATTTAAAGCTAAATCATGTGTTTCGCTTGGATATGAAGCTAACTCGTTTGTTTCCGTCTGCATTTGAAGCTATATCACTTGTACCGCAAGTATCTGAAGCTAAATCATATGTGTCGCAAGGATTTGAAGCTAAACCTTCTACATAGCATTGATTTGAAGCTTAATCATGTGTTTCGCATGGATTTGAAGCTAACTCGTTACTTTCGTCTGCATTTGAAGCTATATCACTTGTATCGCTAGTATCTGAAGCTAAATCATTTTTTTCGCATGGATTTGAAGCTAACCATTCTACATCGCATTGATTAGCAGCTAAATCATGTGTTTCGCATGGATTTGAAGCTAACTCGTTCGTTTCGCCTGCATTTGATGCTATATCACTTATATCGCAAGTGTTTGAAGCTAAATCATTTTTTTCGCATGGATTTGAAGCTAAACATTCTACATCGTATCGATTTGAAGCTAAATGACATGTATCGCATGGATTTTGAAGCTATCCCGTTTGATTCGTCTGCATTTGCAGCTATTCCACTTATATCACAAGTGTTTGAAGCTAAATCATTTGTTTCGCATGGATTTGAAGCTAAACCTTCTACATCGCATTGATTTGAAGCTAAATCATGTGTTTTGCATGGATTTTATCCTAACTCGTTTGTTTCCCCTGCATTTGAAGCTATATCAGTTGTATCGCAAGTATCTGATACTAAATCATTTGTTTCGCATGGACTTGAAGCTACCTTGACATAACCTTCTACATAGCATTGATTCGAAGCTTAATCATGTGTTCTGCATGGATTTGAAGCTAACTCGTTAGTTTCGTCTGCATTTGAAGCTATATCACTTGTATCGCTAGTATCTGAAGCTAAATCATTTTTTTCCCATGGATTTGAAGCTAAACATTCTACATCGCATTGATTTGCAGCTAAATCATGTGTTTCGCAATGGATTTGAAGCTAACTCGTTCGTTTCGGCTGCATTTGATGCTATATCACTTGTGTCGCAAGTGTTTGAAGCTAAATCATTTGTGTCGCATGGATTTGAAGGTGAACTTTCTACATCGCATTGATTTGAAGCTAAATCATGTGATTTGCTTGGATTGGAAGCTAACTCGTTTGTTTCGTTTGCATTTAAAGCTGTGTCACTTATATCGCAAGTATCTGAATCTAAATCCTTTTTGTCTCATGGATTTGAAGCAAAACCTTCTACATCGCATTGATTTGAAGCTTAATCATGTGTTTCGATTGGATTTGAAGCTATACCTTCTACGTCGCTTTGATTTGAAGCTAAATCATGTGTTTTGCATGGATTTGATGCTAACTCGTTTGTTTCCCCTGCATTTGAAGCTATTTCAGTTATATCGCAAGTATCTGATGCTAAATCATGTGTTTCGCTTGGATTTGAAGCTAAACCTTTTACATCGCATTGATTTGCAGCTAAATCATGTGTTTTGCATGGATTTGAAGCTAACTCGTTCGTTTCGCCTGTATTTGAAGATATATCACTTATATCCCAAGTGTTTGAAGCTAAATCATGTATTTCGCATGGATTTGAAGCTAACTCGTTAGTTTCGCCTGCATTTGAAGCAATATCAATGTATTGCAAGTAACTGAACCTAAATCATTTGATCGCATGGGTTTGAAGCTAAGCCTTCTACTTCGTATCGATTTGAAGTTAAATGATATGTATCGCATGGATTTTGGAGCTTCCCCGTTTGATTCGTCTGCATTTCCTGCTATATCACTTATATCCCAAGAGTTTGTAGGTAAATCATGTGTTTCGCAGGGATTTGAAGCTAACTCGTTCGTTTCGCCTGTATTTGAAGCTATATCACTTATATCCCAAGTGTTTGAAGCTAAATCATGTGTTTCGCATGGATTTAAAGCTAACTCGTTAGTTTCGCCTGCATTTGAAGCAATATCAATGTATCGCAAGTAACTGAACCTAAATCATTTGTTTCGCATGGATTTGAAGCTAAGCCTTCTACTTCGTATCGATTTGAAGTTAAATGATATGTATCGCATGGATTTTGGAGCTTCCCCGTTTGATTCGTCTGCATTTCCTGCTATATCACTTATATCCCAAGAGTTTGTAGGTAAATCATTTGTTCGCATGGATTTGAAGCTAAACCTACTACAGCGCATTGATTTGCAGCTAAATCATGTGTTTCGCATGGATTTGAAGCTAACACGTCTGTTTCGTCTGCATTTGAAGCTATATCACTTATATGCCAGGCATTTGAAAGTAAATTATTTGTTTCGCCTCGGTTTGAAGTTAAACCTTCTAAATCGCATTGATTTCAAGCTAAATCGTGTGTTTCGCATGGATTTGAAGCTAACTCGTTTGCTTCCCCTGCAATTGAAACTATATCACTTATATCGCAACTATCTGATGTTAAATCATTTGTTTCGCATGGATTTCAAGCTAAACCTTCTACATCGCATTGATTTGAAGCTAAATTATGTGATTCGTTTGGATTTGAAGCTAATCCTTCTACATCGTATCGATTTGAAGCTAAATGATATGTATCGCATGTATTTGAAGCTATCCCGTTTGATTCGTCTGCATTTGCAGCTATACACTTATATCACAAGTGTTTGAAGCTTAATCATTTGTTTCGCATGGATTTGAAGCTAAACCTTCTACATCGCATTGATTTGAAGCTAAATCATGTGTTTTGCATGGATTTTATTCCTAACTCGTTTGTTTCCCCTGCATTTGAAGCTATATCAGTTGTATCGCAAGTATCTGATACTAAATCATTTGTTTCGCATGGACTTGAAGCTACCTTGACATAACCTTCTACATAGCATTGATTCGAAGCTTAATCATGTGTTTTGCATGGATTTGAAGCTAACTCGTTAGTTTCGTCTGCATTTGAAGCTATATCACTTGTATCGCTAGTATCTGAAGCTAAATCATTTTTTTCGCATGGATTTGAAGCTAAACATTCTACATCGCATTGATTTGCAGCTAAATCATGTGTTTCGCATGGATTTGAAGCTAACTCGTTCGTTTCGGCTGCATTTGATGCTATATCACTTGTGTCGCAAGTGTTTGAAGCTAAATCATTTGTGTCGCATGGATTTGAAGGTGAACTTTCTACATCGCATTGATTTGAAGCTAAATCATGTGATTTGCTTGGATTGGAAGCTAACTCGTTTGTTTCGTTTGCATTTAAAGCTGTATCACTTATATCGCAAGTATCTGAATCTAAATCCTTTTTGTCTCATTGATTTGAAGCAAAACCTTCTACATCGCATTGATTTGAAGCTTAATCATGTGTTTCGATTGGATTTGAAGCTATACCTTCTACGTCGCTTTGATTTGAAGCTAAATCATGTGTATTGCATGGATTTGATGCTAACTCGTTTGTTTCCCCTGCATTTGAAGCTATTTCAGTTATATCGCAAGTATCTGATGCTAAATCATGTGTTTCGCTTGGATTTGAAGCTAAACCTTTTACATCGCATTGATTTGCAGCTAAATCATGTGTTTTGCATGGATTTGAAGCTAACTCGTTCGTTTCGTCTGCATTTGATGCTATATCACTTATATCGCAAGTGTTTAAAACTAAATCATATGTTTCGCATGGATTTGAAACCAAAACTTCTACATCGTATCGATTTGAAGCTAAATGATATGTATCGCATGGATTTTGAAGCTATCCCGTTTGATTCGTCTGCATTTGCAGCTATTCCACTTATATCACAAGTGTTTGAAGCTAAATCATTTGTTTCGCATGGATTTGAAGCTAAACCTTCTACATCGCATTGATTTGAAGCTTAATAATGTGTTTCGATTGGATTTGAAGCTATACCTTCTACATCGCTTTGATTTGAAGCTAAATCATGTGTTTTGCATCGATTTGATGCTAACTCGTTTGTTTCCCCTGCATTTGAAGCTATTTCAGTTATATCGCAAGTATCTGATGCTAAATCATGTGTTTCGCTTGGATTTGAAGCTAAACCTTTTACATCGCATTGATTTGCAGCTAAATCATGTGTTTTGCATGGATTTGATGCTAACTCGTTTGTTTCCCCTGCATTTGAAGCTATATCAGTTATATCGCAAGTATCTGATGCTAAATCATTTGATTCGAATGGATTTGAAGCTAACATTCTACATCGCATTGATTTGCAGCTAAATCATGTGTTTTGCGCGGATTTGATGCTAACCCGTTCGTTTCCCCTGCATTTGAAGATATATCAGTTATATCGCAAGTATCTGAAGCTAAATCATTTGTTTCGCATGGATTTGAAGCTAAACCTTCTACATCGCATTGATTTGAAGCTAAATCATGTGTTTTGCATGGATTTTATGCTAACTCGTTTGTTTCCCCTGCATTTGAAGGTATATCAGTTATATCGCAAGTATCTGATGCTAAATCACTTGTTTCGCATGGATTTGAAGCTAAACCTTTTACATCGCATTGATTTGCAGCTAAATCATGTGTTTTGCATGGATTTGATGCTAACTCGTTCGTTTCGGCTGCATTTGATGCTATATCACTTATGTCGCAAGTGTTTGAAGCTAAATCATTTGTGTCGCATGGATTTGAAGGTGAACTTTCTCCATCGCATTGATTTGAAGCTAAATCATGTGATTTGCTTGGATTGGAAGCTAACTCGTTTGTTTCGTTTGCATTTAAAGCTGTATCACTTATATCGCAAGTATCTGAATCTAAATCCTTTTAGTCTCATGGATTTGAAGCAAAACCTTCTACATCGCATTGATTTGAAGCTTAATCATGTGTTTCGATTGGATTTGAAGCTATACCTTCTACATCGCTTTGATTTGAAGCTAAATCATGTGTTTTGCTTGGATTTGATGCTAACTCGCTTGTTTCCCCTGCATTTGAAGCTATTTCAGTTATATCGCAAGTATCTGATGCTAAATCATGTGTTTCGCTTGGATTTGAAGCTAAACCTTTTACATCGCATTGATTTGCAGCTAAATCATGTGTTTTGCATGGATTTGAAGCTAACTCGTTCGTTTCGCCTGTATTTGAAGATATATCACTTATATCCCAAGTGTTTGAAGCTAAATCATGTATTTCGCATGGATTTGAAGCTAACTCGTTAGTTTCGCCTGCATTTGAAGCAATATCAATGTATTGCAAGTAACTGAACCTAAATCATTTGATCGCATGGATTTGAAGCTAAGCCTTCTACTTCGTATCGATTTGAAGTTAAATGATATGTATCGCATGGATTTTGGAGCTTCCCCGTTTGATTCGTCTGCATTTCCTGCTATATCACTTATATCCCAAGGGTTTGTAGGTAAATCATGTGTTTCGCAGGGATTTGAAGCTAACTCGTTCGTTTCGCCTGTATTTGAAGCTATATCACTTATATCCCAAGTGTTTGAAGCTAAATCATGTGTTTCGCATGGATTTAAAGCTAACTCGTTAGTTTCGCCTGCATTTGAAGCAATATCAATGTATCGCAAGTAACTGAACCTAAATCATTTGTTTCGCATGGATTTGAAGCTAAGCCTTCTACTTCGTATCGATTTGAAGTTAAATGATATGTATCGCATGGATTTTGGAGCTTCCCCGTTTGATTCGTCTGCATTTCCTGCTATATCACTTATATCCCAAGAGTTTGTAGGTAAATCATTTGTTCGCATGGATTTGAAGCTAAACCTACTACATCGCATTGATTTGAAGCTAAATCGTGTGTTTCGCATGGATTTGAAGCTAACTCGTTTGCTTCCCCTGCAATTGAAACTATATCACTTATATCGCAACTATCTGATGTTAAATCATTTGTTTCGCATGGATTTCAAGCTAAACCTTCTACATCGCATTGATTTGAAGCTAAATTATGTGATTCGTTTGGATTTGAAGCTAGCTCGTTTGTTTTGCCTGCATTTGAAGCTATATCACTTATATCCCAAGTGTTTGAAGCTAAATCATTTGTTTTGCATGGATTTGAAGCTAAACCTTCTACATCGTATTGATTTAAAGCTAAATCATGTGTTTCGCTTGGATATGAAGCTAACTCGTTTGTTTCCGTCTGCATTTGAAGCTATATCACTTGTACCGCAAGTATCTGAAGCTAAATCATATGTGTCGCAAGGATTTGAAGCTAAACCTTCTACATAGCATTGATTTGAAGCTTAATCATGTGTTTCGCATGGATTTGAAGCTAACTCGTTACTTTCGTCTGCATTTGAAGCTATATCACTTGTATCGCTAGTATCTGAAGCTAAATCATTTTTTTCGCATGGATTTGAAGCTAACCATTCTACATCGCATTGATTAGCAGCTAAATCATGTGTTTCGCATGGATTTGAAGCTAACTCGTTCGTTTCGCCTGCATTTGATGCTATATCACTTATATCGCAAGTGTTTGAAGCTAAATCATTTTTTTCGCATGGATTTGAAGCTAAACATTCTACATCGTATCGATTTGAAGCTAAATGACATGTATCGCATGGATTTTGAAGCTATCCCGTTTGATTCGTCTGCATTTGCAGCTATTCCACTTATATCACAAGTGTTTGAAGCTAAATCATTTGTTTCGCATGGATTTGAAGCTAAACCTTCTACATCGCATTGATTTGAAGCTAAATCATGTGTTTTGCATGGATTTTATCCTAACTCGTTTGTTTCCCCTGCATTTGAAGCTATATCAGTTGTATCGCAAGTATCTGATACTAAATCATTTGTTTCGCATGGACTTGAAGCTACCTTGACATAACCTTCTACATAGCATTGATTCGAAGCTTAATCATGTGTTCTGCATGGATTTGAAGCTAACTCGTTAGTTTCGTCTGCATTTGAAGCTATATCACTTGTATCGCTAGTATCTGAAGCTAAATCATTTTTTTCCCATGGATTTGAAGCTAAACATTCTACATCGCATTGATTTGCAGCTAAATCATGTGTTTCGCATGGATTTGAAGCTAACTCGTTCGTTTCGGCTGCATTTGATGCTATATCACTTGTGTCGCAAGTGTTTGAAGCTAAATCATTTGTGTCGCATGGATTTGAAGGTGAACTTTCTACATCGCATTGATTTGAAGCTAAATCATGTGATTTGCTTGGATTGGAAGCTAACTCGTTTGTTTCGTTTGCATTTAAAGCTGTATCACTTATATCGCAAGTATCTGAATCTAAATCCTTTTTGTCTCATGGATTTGAAGCAAAACCTTCTACATCGCATTGATTTGAAGCTTAATCATGTGTTTCGATTGGATTTGAAGCTATACCTTCTACGTCGCTTTGATTTGAAGCTAAATCATGTGTTTTGCATGGATTTGATGCTAACTCGTTTGTTTCCCCTGCATTTGAAGCTATTTCAGTTATATCGCAAGTATCTGATGCTAAATCATGTGTTTCGCTTGGATTTGAAGCTAAACCTTTTACATCGCATTGATTTGCAGCTAAATCATGTGTTTTGCATGGATTTGAAGCTAACTCGTTCGTTTCGCCTGTATTTGAAGATATATCACTTATATCCCAAGTGTTTGAAGCTAAATCATGTATTTCGCATGGATTTGAAGCTAACTCGTTAGTTTCGCCTGCATTTGAAGCAATATCAATGTATTGCAAGTAACTGAACCTAAATCATTTGATCGCATGGGTTTGAAGCTAAGCCTTCTACTTCGTATCGATTTGAAGTTAAATGATATGTATCGCATGGATTTTGGAGCTTCCCCGTTTGATTCGTCTGCATTTCCTGCTATATCACTTATATCCCAAGAGTTTGTAGGTAAATCATGTGTTTCGCAGGGATTTGAAGCTAACTCGTTCGTTTCGCCTGTATTTGAAGCTATATCACTTATATCCCAAGTGTTTGAAGCTAAATCATGTGTTTCGCATGGATTTAAAGCTAACTCGTTAGTTTCGCCTGCATTTGAAGCAATATCAATGTATCGCAAGTAACTGAACCTAAATCATTTGTTTCGCATGGATTTGAAGCTAAGCCTTCTACTTCGTATCGATTTGAAGTTAAATGATATGTATCGCATGGATTTTGGAGCTTCCCCGTTTGATTCGTCTGCATTTCCTGCTATATCACTTATATCCCAAGAGTTTGTAGGTAAATCATTTGTTCGCATGGATTTGAAGCTAAACCTACTACAGCGCATTGATTTGCAGCTAAATCATGTGTTTCGCATGGATTTGAAGCTAACACGTCTGTTTCGTCTGCATTTGAAGCTATATCACTTATATGCCAGGCATTTGAAAGTAAATTATTTGTTTCGCCTCGGTTTGAAGTTAAACCTTCTAAATCGCATTGATTTCAAGCTAAATCGTGTGTTTCGCATGGATTTGAAGCTAACTCGTTTGCTTCCCCTGCAATTGAAACTATATCACTTATATCGCAACTATCTGATGTTAAATCATTTGTTTCGCATGGATTTCAAGCTAAACCTTCTACATCGCATTGATTTGAAGCTAAATTATGTGATTCGTTTGGATTTGAAGCTAATC
Organism: Megalopta genalis; assembly: GCF_051020955.1. Taxonomy (NCBI): domain Eukaryota; kingdom Metazoa; phylum Arthropoda; class Insecta; order Hymenoptera; family Halictidae; genus Megalopta; species Megalopta genalis. The sequence goes on from NW_027476277.1 coordinate 21,089, forward strand.
CTTCTACATCGTATCGATTTGAAGCTAAATGATATGTATCGCATGTATTTTGAAGCTATCCCGTTTGATTCGTCTGCATTTGCAGCTATACCACTTATATCACAAGTGTTTGAAGCTAAATCATTTGTTTCGCATGGATTTGAAGCTAAACCTTCTACATCGCATTGATTTGAAGCTAAATCATGTGTTTTGCATGGATTTTATCCTAACTCGTTTGTTTCCCCTGCATTTGAAGCTATATCAGTTGTATCGCAAGTATCTGATACTAAATCATTTGTTTCGCATGGACTTGAAGCTACCTTGACATAACCTTCTACATAGCATTGATTCGAAGCTTAATCATGTGTTTTGCATGGATTAGAAGCTAACTCGTTAGTTTCGTCTGCATTTGAAGCTATATCACTTGTATCGCTAGTATCTGAAGCTAAATCATTTTTTTCGCATGGATTTGAAGCTAAACATTCTACATCGCATTGATTTGCAGCTAAATCATGTGTTTCGCATGGATTTGAAGCTAACTCGTTCGTTTCGGCTGCATTTGATGCTATATCACTTGTGTCGCAAGTGTTTGAAGCTAAATCATTTGTGTCGCATGGATTTGAAGGTGAACTTTCTACATCGCATTGATTTGAAGCTAAATCATGTGATTTGCTTGGATTGGAAGCTAACTCGTTTGTTTCGTTTGCATTTAAAGCTGTATCACTTATATCGCAAGTATCTGAATCTAAATCCTTTTTGTCTCATTGATTTGAAGCAAAACCTTCTACATCGCATTGATTTGAAGCTTAATCATGTGTTTCGATTGGATTTGAAGCTATACCTTCTACGTCGCTTTGATTTGAAGCTAAATCATGTGTATTGCATGGATTTGATGCTAACTCGTTTGTTTCCCCTGCATTTGAAGCTATTTCAGTTATATCGCAAGTATCTGATGCTAAATCATTTGTTTCGCTTGGATTTGAAGCTAAACCTTTTACATCGCATTGATTTGCAGCTAAATCATGTGTTTTGCATGGATTTGAAGCTAACTCGTTCGTTTCGCCTGTATTTGAAGATATATCACTTATATCCCAAGTGTTTGAAGCTAAATCATGTATTTCGCATGGATTTGAAGCTAACTCGTTAGTTTCGCCTGCATTTGAAGCAATATCAATGTATTGCAAGTAACTGAACCTAAATCATTTGATCGCATGGGTTTGAAGCTAAGCCTTCTACTTCGTATCGATTTGAAGTTAAATGATATGTATCGCATGGATTTTGGAGCTTCCCCGTTTGATTCGTCTGCATTTCCTGCTATATCACTTATATCCCAAGAGTTTGTAGGTAAATCATGTGTTTCGCAGGGATTTGAAGCTAACTCGTTCGTTTCGCCTGTATTTGAAGCTATATCACTTATATCCCAAGTGTTTGAAGCTAAATCATGTGTTTCGCATGGATTTAAAGCTAACTCGTTAGTTTCGCCTGCATTTGAAGCAAAATCAATGTATCGCAAGTAACTGAACCTAAATCATTTGTTTCGCATGGATTTGAAGCTAAGCCTTCTACTTCGTATCGATTTGAAGTTAAATGATATGTATCGCATGGATTTTGGAGCTTCCCCGTTTGATTCGTCTGCATTTCCTGCTATATCACTTATATCCCAAGAGTTTGTAGGTAAATCATTTGTTCGCATGGATTTGAAGCTAAACGTACTACATCGCATTGATTTGCAGCTAAATCATGTGTTTCGCATGGATTTGAAGCTAACACGTCTGTTTCGTCTGCATTTGAAGCTATATCACTTATATGCCAGGCATTTGAAAGTAAATTATTTGTTTCGCCTCGGTTTGAAGTTAAACCTTCTAAATCGCATTGATTTCAAGCTAAATCGTGTGTTTCGCATGGATTTGAAGCTAACTAGTTGTTTCGTCTGCATTTGAATCTAATATCACTTATATCGCTAGTATCTGAAGCTAAATCATTAGTTTCGCATGGATTTGAAGCCAAACCTTCTTCATCGCATTGATTTACTGCTAAATCATGTGTTTCGCATGGATTTGAAGCTAACTCGTTAGTTTCGTCTGCATTTGAAGCTATATCACTTATATCGCTAGTATCTGAAGCTAAATAATTTGTTTCGCATGGATTTGAAGCTAGACTTTCTACATCGCGTTGATTTGAAGGTAAATCATGTGATTCGCTTGGATTGGAAGCTAAATCGTTTGTTTCGTCTGCATTTGAAGATATATCACTTATATCCCAAGTGTTTTACTATAAATCATTTGTCTCGCATGGATTTCAAGCTAAACCTTCTACATCGCATTGATTTGAAGCTTAATCATGTGTTTCGCTTGGATTTGAAGCAAATCCTTCTACATCGTATCGATTTGAAGCTAAATGATATGTATCGCATGTATTTTGAAGCTATCCCGTTTGATTCGTCTGCATTTGCAGCTATACCACTTATATCACAAGTGTTTGAAGCTAAATCATTTGTTTCGCATGGATTTGAAGCTAAACCTTCTACATCGCATTGATTTGAAGCTAAATCATGTGTTTTGCATGGATTTTATCCTAACTCGTTTGTTTCCCCTACATTTGATTCTATATCAGTTATATCGCAAGTATCTGATACTAAATCATTTGTTTCGCATGGATTTCAAGCTAAACCTTCTACATAGCATTGATTTGCAACTAAATCGTGTGTTTCGCATGGATTTGAAGCTAACTAGTTTGTTTCGTCTGCATTTGAATCTATATCACTTATATCGCTAGTATCTGAAGCTAAATCATTAGTTTCGCATGGATTTGAAGCCAAACCTTCTTCATCGCATTGATTTACTGCTAAATCATGTGTTTCGCATGGATTTGAAGCTAACTCGTTAGTTTCGGCTGCATTTGAAGCTATATCACTTATATCGCTAGTATCTGAAGCTAAATAATTTGTTTCGCATGGATTTGAAGCTAGACTTTCTACATCGCGTTGATTTGAAGCTAAATCATGTGATTCGCTTGGATTGGAAGCTAAATCGTTTGTTTCGTCTGCATTTGAAGATATATCACTTATATCCCAAGTGTTTTACTATAAATCATTTGTCTCGCATGGATTTCAAGCTAAACCTTCTACATCGCATTGATTTGAAGCTAAATCATGTGATTCGCTTGGATTGGAAGCTAACTTGTTGGTTTCGTATGCATTTGAAGCTATATCACTTATATCCCAAGTGTTTGAAGCTAAACCATTTGTTTCGCATAGGTTTGAAGCTAGACCTTCTACATCGTATTGATTTGAAGCTAACTCATTTCTTTCGCATGGATTTGAAGCTAAACATTCTACATCTCATGGATTTGAAGCTAAGCCTTCTGTTTCGCATGGATTTAAAGCTAAATGATCTGTATCGCATGGATTTTGAAGCTAACTCGTTTGATTCGTCTGCATTTGAAGCTACATCACTGATATCCCAAGTGTTTGATGCTAAATCATTTGTTTCGAATGGATTTGACGCTAAACCTTCTACATCTCATTGATTTGAAGTTAAATCAAGTATTTCGCTTGGATTTGAAGCTAAACTTTCTACATCGCATTGATTTGAAGCTAAATTATGTGTTTTGCATGGATTTGTTGCTAACTCGTTCGTTTCGCCTGCATTTGATGCTATATCACTTATATCGCAAGTATCTGAAGCTAAATCATTTGTTTCGCATGGATTTGAAGCTAAACCTTCTACATCGTATTGATTTGAAGCTAAATCATGTTTTTCGCTTGGATTTGATGCTATACCTTCTACATCGCTTTGATTTGAAGCTAAAACATGTGTTTTGCATGGATTTAATGCTAACTCGTTTGTTTCCCCTGCATTTGAAGCTATATCAGTAATATCGCAAGTATCTGATGCTAAATCATGTGTTTCGCTTGGATTTGAAGCTAAGCCCTCTACTTCGCTTGGATGTAAATCTAAATCATGTGTTTCGCATGGATTTGAAGCTAACTCGTTTGTTTCCCCTGCATTTGAAGCTATATCAATTATATCCCAAGTGATTGATGCTAAATAATTTGTTTCGCATGGATTTGAAGCTAAACCTTCTACATCGCATTGATTTACAGCTAAATCATGTGTTTCGCATGGATTTGAAGCTAAACTTTCTACATCGCAATGATTTGAAGCTAGATCATGTGTTTCGCATGGATTTGAAGGTAACTTGTTAGTTTCGCCTGCATTTGAAGCAATATCAATGTATCGCAAGTATCTGAACCTAAATCATTTGTTGCGCATGGATTTGAAGCTAAGCCTTCTACATCGCATTGATTTGCTGCTAAATCATGTGTTTCGCATGGATTTGAAGCTAAACCTTCTGAATCGCATTGATTTGAAGCTAAATCATGTGTTTCGATTGGATTTGAAGCTAAACTTTCTACATCGCAATGATTTGAAGCTAGATCATGTGTTTCGCATGGATTTGAAGGTAACTTGTTAGTTTCGCCTGCATTTGAAGCAATATCAATGTATCGCAAGTATCTGAACCTAAATCATTTGTCGCGCATGGATTTGAAGCTAAGCCTTCTACTTCGTATCGATTTGAAGTTAAATGATATGTATCGCATCGATTTTGGAGCCTCCCCGTTTGATTCGTCTGCATTTCCTGCTATATCACTTATATCCCAAGTGTTTGTAGGTAAATCATTTGTTTCGCATGGATTTGAAGCTAAACCTTCTACATCGCATTGATTTGAAGCTAAATCATGTGTTTCGATTGGATTTGAAGCTAAACCGTCTACGTCGCATTGATTCGAAACTAAATCATGTTTTTTGCATGGATATGATGCTAACTCGTTTGTTTCTCCTGCATTTGAAGCTATATCACTTATATCGCAAGTATCTGAACCTAAATCATTTATTTCGCATGAATTTGATGCTAAGCCTTCTACTTCGCATGGATTTAAAGCTATATTATATGTGTCGCATGGATTTGGAAGCTAACTCGTTTGATTCGTCTGCATTTGAAGCTACATCACTTATATCCCAAGTGATTGATGCTAAATAATTTGTTTCGCATGGATTTGACGCTAAACCTTCTACATCTCATTGATTTGAAGTTAAATCAAGTGTTTCGCTTGGATTTGAAGCTAAACTTTCTACATCGCAATGATTTGAAGCTAAATCATGTGTTTTGCATGGATTTGAAGCTAAACCTTCTACATCACATTGATTTGCAGCTAAATCATGTGTTTCGCATGGATTTGAAGCTAAATCATGTGTTTTGCATGGTTTTGATGCTAACTCGTTTTTTCCCCTGCATTTGAAGCTATAGCAGTTATATCGCAAGTATCTGATGCTAAATCATTTGTTTCGCATGGACTTGAAGCTAAACCATCTACATCGCATTCATTTGCAGCTAAATCATGTGTTTTGCATGGATTTGATGCTAACTCGTTTGTTTCCCCTGCATTTGAAGCTATATCAGTTATATCGCCAGTATCTGATGCTAAATCATTTGTTTCACATGGATTTGAAGCTAAACCTTCTCCATCGCATTGATTTGCAGCTGAATCATGTGTTTCACATGGACATGAAACTAACTCGTTTGTTTCGCATTCAGCTGAAGCTATATCACCTATATCCCAAGTGTTTGAAGCTCAATAATTTGTGTCTCATGGATTTGAAGCTAAACCTTCTTCATAGCATTGATTTGCAGCTAAATCATGTGTTTCGCTTGGATATGAAGCTAACTCGTTTGTTTCAGTCTGAATTTGAAGCTATATCACTTATATCCCAAGTGTTTGCAGCTCAATCATTTGTTTCGCATGGATTTGAAGCTAAACCTTCTACATCGCATTGATTTGAATTCTAAATCATGTGATCCGCTTGGATTGGAAGCTCACTCGTTGGTTTCGTCTGCATTTGAAGCTATATCACTTATATCCCAAGTGTTTGAAGCTAAATCATTTGTTTCGCATGGATTTGAAGCAAAACCTTCTACATCGTATCGATTTGAAGCTAAATGATATGTATCGCGTGGATTTTGAAATTATCCCGTTTGATTCGTCTGCATTTGCAGCTATATCACTTATATCACAAGTGTTTGAAGCTAAATCATTTGGTTCGCATGGATTTCAAGCCAATCCTTCTACATCGCATTGATTTGAAGCTATATCATGTGTTTTGCATGGATTTTATGCTAACTCGTTTGTTTCCCCTCCATTTGAAACTATATCAGTTATATCGCAAGTATCTGATGCTAAATCATTCGTTTCGCATGGATTTGAAGCTAAACCTTCTACATCGCATTGATTTGCAGCTAAATCATGTGTTTCGCATGGATTTGAAGCTAACTCGGTCGTTTCGCCTGCATTTGATGCTATATCACTTATATCGCAAGTATCTGAAGCTAAATCATTTGTTTCGTATAGATTTGAAGTTTAACCTTCTACATCGCATTGATTTGAAGCTATATCATGTGTTTCGCATGGATTTGATGCTCATTCGTTTGTTTCCCCTGCATTTGAAGCTATTTCAGTTATATCGCAAGTATCTGATGCTATATCATGCGTTTCGCTTGGATTTGAAGCTAAACCTTTTACATCGCATTGATTTGCAGCTAAATCATGTGTTTTGCATGGTTTTGATGCTAACTCGTTTTTTCCCCTGCATTTGAAGCTATATCAGTTATATCGCAAGTATCTGATGCTAAATCATTCGTTTCGCATGGATTTGAAGCTAAACCTTCTACATCGCATTGATTTGCAGCTAAATCATGTGTTTCGCATGGATTTGAAGCTAACTCGGTCGTTTCGCCTGCATTTGATGCTATATCACTTATATCGCAAGTATCTGAAGCTAAATCATTTGTTTCGTATAGATTTGAAGTTTAACCTTCTACATCGCATTGATTTGAAGCTATATCATGTGTTTCGCATGGATTTGATGCTCATTCGTTTGTTTCCCCTGCATTTGAAGCAATTTCAGTTATATCGCAAGTATCTGATGCTACATCATGCGTTCCGCTTGGATTTGAAGCTAAACCTTTTACATCGCATTGATTTGCAGCTAAATCATGTGTTTGCATGGTTTTGATGCTAACTCGTTTTTTCCCCTGCATTTGAAGCTATATCAGTTATATCGCAAGTATCTGAAGCTAAATCATTTGTTTCGCATGGATAGGAAGCTAAACCTTCTACATCGCATTGATTTGAAGCTAAATCGTGTGTTTTGCATGGATTTTATGCTAACACGTTTGATTCCCCTGCATTTGAAGCTATATCAGTTATATCGCAAGTTTCTGAAGCTAAATCATTTGTTTCGCATGGATTTGAAGCTAAACCTTCTACATCGCATTGATTTGCAGCTAAATCATGTGTTTCGCAAGGATTTGAAGCTAACTCGGTCGTTTCGCCTGCATTTGATGCTATATCACTTATATCGCAAGTATCTGAAGCTAAATCATTTGTTTCGTATAGATTTGAAGTTTAACCTTCTACATCGCATTGATTTGAAGCTAAATCATGTGTTTTGCCTGGTTTTGATGCTAACTCGTCTTTTCCCCTGCATTTGAAGCTATATCAGTTATATCGCAAGTATCTGATGCTAAATCATTTGTTTCGCATGGATAGGAAGCTAAACCTTCTACATCGCATTGATTTGAAGCTAAATTATGTGTTTTGCATGGATTTGTTGCTAACTCGTTCGTTTCGCCTGCATTTGATGCTATATCACTTATATCGCAAGTATCTGAAGCTAAATCATTTGTTTCGCATGGATTTGAAGCTAAACCTTCTACATCGTATTGATTTGAAGCTAAATCATGTTTTTCGCTTGGATTTGATGCTATACCTTCTACATCGCTTTGATTTGAAGCTAATACATGTGTTTTGCATGGATTTAATGCTAACTCGTTTGTTTCCCCTGCATTTGAAGCTATATCAGTAATATCGCAAGTATCTGATGCTAAATCATGTGTTTCGCTTGGATTTGAAGCTAAGCCCTCTACTTCGCTTGGATGTAAATCTAAATCATGTGTTTCGCATGGATTTGAAGCTAACTCGTTTGTTTCCCCTGCATTTGAAGCTATATCACTTATATCCCAAGTGATTGATGCTAAATAATTTGTTTCGCATGGATTTGAAGCTAAACCTTCTACATCGCATTGATTTACAGCTAAATCATGTGTTTCGCATGGATTTGAAGCTAAACTTTCTACATCGCAATGATTTGAAGCTAGATCATGTGTTTCGCATGGATTTGAAGGTAACTTGTTAGTTTCGCCTGCATTTGAAGCAATATCAATGTATCGCAAGTATCTGAACCTAAATCATTTGTTGCGCATGGATTTGAAGCTAAGCCTTCTACATCGCATTGATTTGCAGCTAAATCATGTGTTTCGCATGGATTTGAAGCTAAACCTTCTGAATCGCATTGATTTGAAGCTAAATCATGTGTTTCGATTGGATTTGAAGCTAAACTTTCTACATCGCAATGATTTGAAGCTAGATCATGTGTTTCGCATGGATTTGAAGGTAACTTGTTAGTTTCGCCTGCATTTGAAGCAATATCAATGTATCGCAAGTATCTGAACCTAAATCATTTGTCGCGCATGGATTTGAAGCTAAGCCTTCTACTTCGTATCGATTTGAAGTTAAATGATATGTATCGCATCGATTTTGGAGCCTCCCCGTTTGATTCGTCTGCATTTCCTGCTATATCACTTATATCCCAAGTGTTTGTAGGTAAATCATTTGTTTCGCATGGATTTGAAGCTAAACCTTCTACATCGCATTGATTTGAAGCTAAATCATGTGTTTCGATTGGATTTGAAGCTAAACCGTCTACGTCGCATTGATTCGAAACTAAATCATGTTTTTTGCATGGATATGATGCTAACTCGTTTGTTTCTCCTGCATTTGAAGCTATATCACTTATATCGCAAGTATCTGAACCTAAATCATTTATTTCGCATGAATTTGATGCTAAGCCTTCTACTTCGCATGGATTTAAAGCTATATTATATGTGTCGCATGGATTTGGAAGCTAACTCGTTTGATTCGTCTGCATTTGAAGCTACATCACTTATATCCCAAGTGATTGATGCTAAATAATTTGTTTCGCATGGATTTGACGCTAAACCTTCTACATCTCATTGATTTGAAGTTAAATCAAGTGTTTCGCTTGGATTTGAAGCTAAACTTTCTACATCGCAATGATTTGAAGCTAAATCATGTGTTTTGCATGGATTTGAAGCTAAACCTTCTACATCACATTGATTTGCAGCTAAATCATGTGTTTCGCATGGATTTGAAGCTAAATCATGTGTTTTGCATGGTTTTGATGCTAACTCGTCTTTTCCCCTGCATTTGAAGCTATAGCAGTTATATCGCAAGTATCTGATGCTAAATCATTTGTTTCGCATGGACTTGAAGCTAAACCATCTACATCGCATTCATTTGCAGCTAAATCATGTGTTTTGCATGGATTTGATGCTAACTCGTTTGTTTCCCCTGCATTTGAAGCTATATCAGTTATATCGCCAGTATCTGATGCTAAATCATTTGTTTCACATGGATTTGAAGCTAAACCTTCTCCATCGCATTGATTTGCAGCTGAATCATGTGTTTCACATGGACATGAAACTAACTCGTTTGTTTCGCATTCAGCTGAAGCTATATCACCTATATCCCAAGTGTTTGAAGCTCAATAATTTGTGTCTCATGGATTTGAAGCTAAACCTTCTTCATAGCATTGATTTGCAGCTAAATCATGTGTTTCGCTTGGATATGAAGCTAACTCGTTTGTTTCAGTCTGAATTTGAAGCTATATCACTTATATCCCAAGTGTTTGCAGCTCAATCATTTGTTTCGCATGGATTTGAAGCTAAACCTTCTACATCGCATTGATTTGAATTCTAAATCATGTGATCCGCTTGGATTGGAAGCTCACTCGTTGGTTTCGTCTGCATTTGAAGCTATATCACTTATATCCCAAGTGTTTGAAGCTAAATCATTTGTTTCGCATGGATTTGAAGCAAAACCTTCTACATCGTATCGATTTGAAGCTAAATGATATGTATCGCGTGGATTTTGAAATTATCCCGTTTGATTCGTCTGCATTTGCAGTTATATCACTTATATCACAAGTGTTTGAAGCTAAATCATTTGGTTCGCATGGATTTCAAGCCAATCCTTCTACATCGCATTGATTTGAAGCTATATCATGTGTTTTGCATGGATTTTATGCTAACTCGTTTGTTTCCCCTCCATTTGAAACTATATCAGTTATATCGCAAGTATCTGATGCTAAATCATTCGTTTCGCATGGATTTGAAGCTAAACCTTCTACATCGCATTGATTTGCAGCTAAATCATGTGTTTCGCATGGATTTGAAGCTAACTCGGTCGTTTCGCCTGCATTTGATGCTATATCACTTATATCGCAAGTATCTGAAGCTAAATCATTTGTTTCGTATAGATTTGAAGTTTAACCTTCTACATCGCATTGATTTGAAGCTATATCATGTGTTTCGCATGGATTTGATGCTCATTCGTTTGTTTCCCCTGCATTTGAAGCTATTTCAGTTATATCGCAAGTATCTGATGCTATATCATGCGTTTCGCTTGGATTTGAAGCTAAACCTTTTACATCGCATTGATTTGCAGCTAAATCATGTGTTTTGCATGGTTTTGATGCTAACTCGTTTTTTCCCCTGCATTTGAAGCTATATCAGTTATATCGCAAGTATCTGATGCTAAATCATTCGTTTCGCATGGATTTGAAGCTAAACCTTCTACATCGCATTGATTTGCAGCTAAATCATGTGTTTCGCATGGATTTGAAGCTAACTCGGTCGTTTCGCCTGCATTTGATGCTATATCACTTATATCGCAAGTATCTGAAGCTAAATCATTTGTTTCGTATAGATTTGAAGTTTAACCTTCTACATCGCATTGATTTGAAGCTATATCATGTGTTTCGCATGGATTTGATGCTCATTCGTTTGTTTCCCCTGCATTTGAAGCAATTTCAGTTATATCGCAAGTATCTGATGCTACATCATGCGTTCCGCTTGGATTTGAAGCTAAACCTTTTACATCGCATTGATTTGCAGCTAAATCATGTGTTTGCATGGTTTTGATGCTAACTCGTTTTTTCCCCTGCATTTGAAGCTATATCAGTTATATCGCAAGTATCTGAAGCTAAATCATTTGTTTCGCATGGATAGGAAGCTAAACCTTCTACATCGCATTGATTTGAAGCTAAATCGTGTGTTTTGCATGGATTTTATGCTAACACGTTTGATTCCCCTGCATTTGAAGCTATATCAGTTATATCGCAAGTTTCTGAAGCTAAATCATTTGTTTCGCATGGATTTGAAGCTAAACCTTCTACATCGCATTGATTTGCAGCTAAATCATGTGTTTCGCAAGGATTTGAAGCTAACTCGGTCGTTTCGCCTGCATTTGATGCTATATCACTTATATCGCAAGTATCTGAAGCTAAATCATTTGTTTCGTATAGATTTGAAGTTTAACCTTCTACATCGCATTGATTTGAAGCTAAATCATGTGTTTTGCCTGGTTTTGATGCTAACTCGTCTTTTCCCCTGCATTTGAAGCTATATCAGTTATATCGCAAGTATCTGATGCTAAATCATTTGTTTCGCATGGATAGGAAGCTAAACCTTCTACATCGCATTGATTTGAAGCTAAATCATGTGTTTTGCATGGTTTTGATGCTAACTCGTCTTTTCCCCTGCATTTGAAGCTATATCAGTTATATCGCAAGTATCTGATGCTAAATCATTTGTTTCGCATGGATAGGAAGCTAAAAATTCTACATCGCATTGATTTGAAGCTAAATCATGTGTTTTGCATGGTTTTGATGCTAACTCGTCTTTTCCCCTGCATTTGAAGCTATATCAGTTATATCGCAAGTGTCTGATGCTAAATCATTTGTTTCGCATGGATAGGAAGCTAAACCTTCTACATCGCAATGATTTGAAGCTAAATCATGTGTTTTGCATGGTTTTGATGCTAACTCGTCTTTTCCCCTGCATTTGAAGCTATATCAGTTATATCGCAAGTATCTGATGCTAAATCATTTGTTTCGCATGGATAGGAAGCTAAACCTTCTACATCGCATTGATTTGAAGCTAAATCATGTGTTTTGCATGGTTTTGATGCTAACTCGTCTTTTCCCCTGCATTTGAAGCTATATCAGTTATATCGCAAGTATCTGATGCTAAATCATTTGTTTCGCATGGATAGGAAGCTAAACCTTCTACATCGCATTGATTTGAAGCTAAATCATGTGTTTTGCATGGTTTTGATGCTAACTCGTTCGTTTCCCCTGCATTTGAAGCTATATCAGTTATATCGCAAGTATCTGATGCTAAATCATTTGTTTCGCATGGATAGGAAGCTAAACCTTCTACATCGCATTGATTTGAAGCTAAATCATGTGTTTTGCATGGTTTTGATGCTATCTCGTTCGTTTCCCCTGCATTTGAAGCTATATCAGTTATATCGCAAGTATCTGATGCTAAATCATTTGTTTCGCATGGATAGGAAGCTAAACCTTCTACATCGCATTGATTTGAAGCTAAATCATGTGTTTCGCATGGATTTTATGCTAACTCGTTTGTTTCCCCTGCATTTGAAGCTATATCAGTTATATCGCAAGTTTCTGATGCTAAATCATTTGTTTCGCATGGATTTGAAGCTAAACCTTCTACATCGCATTGATTTGCAGCTAAATCATGTGTTTCGCATGGATTTGAAGCTAACTCGGTCGTTTCGCCTGCATTTGATGCTATATCACTTATATCGCAAGTATCTGAAGCTAAATCATTTGTTTCGTATAGATTTGAAGTTTAACCTTCTACATCGCATTGATTTGAAGCTATATCATGTGTTTCGCATGGATTTGATGCTCATTCGTTTGTTTCCCCTGCATTTGAAGCTATTTCAGTTATATCGCAAGTATCTGATGCTATATCATGCGTTTCGCTTGGATTTGAAGCTAAACCTTTTACATCGCATTGATTTGCAGCTAAATCATGTGTTTTGCATGGTTTTGATGCTAACTCGTTTTTTCCCCTGCATTTGAAGCTATATCAGTTATATCGCAAGTATCTGATGCTAAATCATTCGTTTCGCATGGATTTGAAGCTAAACCTTCTACATCGCATTGATTTGCAGCTAAATCATGTGTTTCGCATGGATTTGAAGCTAACTCGGTCGTTTCGCCTGCATTTGATGCTATATCACTTATATCGCAAGTATCTGAAGCTAAATCATTTGTTTCGTATAGATTTGAAGTTTAACCTTCTACATCGCATTGATTTGAAGCTATATCATGTGTTTCGCATGGATTTGATGCTCATTCGTTTGTTTCCCCTGCATTTGAAGCAATTTCAGTTATATCGCAAGTATCTGATGCTACATCATGCGTTCCGCTTGGATTTGAAGCTAAACCTTTTACATCGCATTGATTTGCAGCTAAATCATGTGTTTGCATGGTTTTGATGCTAACTCGTTTTTTCCCCTGCATTTGAAGCTATATCAGTTATATCGCAAGTATCTGAAGCTAAATCATTTGTTTCGCATGGATAGGAAGCTAAAACCTTCTACATCGCATTGATTTGAAGCTAAATCGTGTGTTTTGCATGGATTTTATGCTAACACGTTTGATTCCCCTGCATTTGAAGCTATATCAGTTATATCGCAAGTTTCTGAAGCTAAATCATTTGTTTCGCATGGATTTGAAGCTAAACCTTCTACATCGCATTGATTTGCAGCTAAATCATGTGTTTCGCAAGGATTTGAAGCTAACTCGGTCGTTTCGCCTGCATTTGATGCTATATCACTAATATCGCAAGTATCTGAAGCTAAATCATTTGTTTCGTATAGATTTGAAGTTTAACCTTCTACATCGCATTGATTTGAAGCTAAATCATGTGTTTTGCCTGGTTTTGATGCTAACTCGTCTTTTCCCCTGCATTTGAAGCTATATCAGTTATATCGCAAGTATCTGATGCTAAATCATTTGTTTCGCATGGATAGGAAGCTAAACCTTCTACATCGCATTGATTTGAAGCTAAATCATGTGTTTTGCATGGTTTTGATGCTAACTCGTCTTTTCCCCTGCATTTGAAGCTATATCAGTTATATCGCAAGTATCTGATGCTAAATCATTTGTTTCGCATGGATAGGAAGCTAAAAATTCTACATCGCATTGATTTGAAGCTAAATCATGTGTTTGCATGGTTTTGATGCTAACTCGTCTTTTCCCCTGCATTTGAAGCTATATCAGTTATATCGCAAGTGTCTGATGCTAAATCATTTGTTTCGCATGGATAGGAAGCTAAACCTTCTACATCGCAATGATTTGAAGCTAAATCATGTGTTTTGCATGGTTTTGATGCTAACTCGTCTTTTCCCCTGCATTTGAAGCTATATCAGTTATATCGCAAGTATCTGATGCTAAATCATTTGTTTCGCATGGATAGGAAGCTAAACCTTCTACATCGCATTGATTTGAAGCTAAATCATGTGTTTTGCATGGTTTTGATGCTAACTCGTCTTTTCCCCTGCATTTGAAGCTATATCAGTTATATCGCAAGTATCTGATGCTAAATCATTTGTTTCGCATGGATAGGAAGCTAAACCTTCTACATCGCATTGATTTGAAGCTAAATCATGTGTTTTGCATGGTTTTGATGCTAACTCGTTCGTTTCCCCTGCATTTGAAGCTATATCAGTTATATCGCAAGTATCTGATGCTAAATCATTTGTTTCGCATGGATAGGAAGCTAAACCTTCTACATCGCATTGATTTGAAGCTAAATCATGTGTTTTGCATGGTTTTGATGCTATCTCGTTCGTTTCCCCTGCATTTGAAGCTATATCAGTTATATCGCAAGTATCTGATGCTAAATCATTTGTTTCGCATGGATAGGAAGCTAAACCTTCTACATCGCATTGATTTGAAGCTAAATCATGTGTTTCGCATGGATTTTATGCTAACTCGTTTGTTTCCCCTGCATTTGAAGCTATATCAGTTATATCGCAAGTTTCTGATGCTAAATCATTTGTTTCGCATGGATTTGAAGCTAAACCTTCTACATCGCATTGATTTGCAGCTAAATCATGTGTTTCGCAAGGATTTGAAGCTAAATCGGTCGTTTCGCCTGCATTTGATGCTATAACACTTATATCGCAAGTATCTGAAGCTAAATCATTTGTTTCGTATAGATTTGAAGTTTAACCTTCTACATCGCATTGATTTGAAGCTAAATCATGTGTTTTGCATGGTTTTGATGCTAACTCGTCTTTTCAACTGCATTTGAAGCTATATCAGTTATATCGCAAGTATCTGATGCTAAATCATTTGTTTCGCATGGATAGGAAGCTAAACCTTCTACATCGCATTGATTTGAAGCTAAATCATGTGTTTTGCATGGTTTTGATGCTAACTCGTCTTTTCCCCTGCATTTGAAGCTATATCAGTTATATCGCAAGTATCTGATGCTAAATCATTTGTTTCGCATGGATAGGAAGCTAAACCTTCTACATCGCATTGATTTGAAGCTAAATCATGTGTTTTGCATGGTTTTGATGCTATCTCGTTCGTTTCCCCTGCATTTGAAGCTATATCAGTTATATCGCAAGTATCTGATGCTAAATCATTTGTTTCGCATGGATAGGAAGCTAAACCTTCTACATCGCATTGATTTGAAGCTAAATCATGTGTTTCGCATGGATTTTATGCTAACTCGTTTGTTTCCCCTGCATTTGAAGCTATATCAGTTATATCGCAAGTTTCTGATGCTAAATCATTTGTTTCGCATGGATTTGAAGCTAAACCTTCTACATCGCATTGATTTGCAGCTAAATCATGTGTTTCGCAAGGATTTGAAGCTAAATCGGTCGTTTCGCCTGCATTTGATGCTATAACACTTATATCGCAAGTATCTGAAGCTAAATCATTTGTTTCGTATAGATTTGAAGTTTAACCTTCTACATCGCATTGATTTGAAGCTAAATCATGTGTTTTGCATGGTTTTGATGCTAACTCGTCTTTTCAACTGCATTTGAAGCTATATCAGTTATATCGCAAGTATCTGATGCTAAATCATTTGTTTCGCATGGATAGGAAGCTAAACCTTCTACATCGCATTGATTTGAAGCTAAATCATGTGTTTTGCATGGTTTTGATGCTAACTCGTCTTTTCCCCTGCATTTGAAGCTATATCAGTTATATCGCAAGTATCTGATGCTAAATCATTTGTTTCGCATGGATAGGAAGCTAAACCTTCTACATCGCATTGATTTGAAGCTAAATCATGTGTTTTGCATGGTTTTGATGCTAACTCGTCTTTTCCCCTGCATTTGAAGCTATATCAGTTATATCGCAAGTGTCTGATGCTAAATCATTTGTTTCGCATGGATAGGAAGCTAAACCTTCTACATCGCAATGATTTGAAGCTAAATCATGTGTTTTGCATGGTTTTGATGCTAACTCGTCTTTTCCCCTGCATTTGAAGCTATATCAGTTATATCGCAAGTATCTGATGCTAAATCATTTGTTTCGCATGGATAGGAAGCTAAACCTTCTACATCGCATTGATTTGAAGCTAAATCATGTGTTTTGCATGGTTTTGATGCTAACTCGTCTTTTCCCCTGCATTTGAAGCTATATCAGTTATACCGCAAGTATCTGATGCTAAATCATTTGTTTCGCATGGATAGGAAGCTAAACCTTCTACATCGCATTGATTTGAAGCTAAATCATGTGTTTTGCATGGTTTTGATGCTAACTCGTTCGTTTCCCCTGCATTTGAAGCTATATCAGTTATATCGCAAGTATCTGATGCTAAATCATTTGTTTCGCATGGATAGGAAGCTAAACCTTCTACATCGCATTGATTTGAAGCTAAATCATGTGTTTTGCATGGTTTTGATGCTATCTCGTTCGTTTCCCCTGCATTTGAAGCTATATCAGTTATATCGCAAGTATCTGATGCTAAATCATTTGTTTCGCATGGATAGGAAGCTAAACCTTCTACATCGCATTGATTTGAAGCTAAATCATGTGTTTCGCATGGATTTTATGCTAACTCGTTTGTTTCCCCTGCATTTGAAGCTATATCAGTTATATCGCAAGTTTCTGATGCTAAATCATTTGTTTCGCATGGATTTGAAGCTAAACCTTCTACATCGCATTGATTTGCAGCTAAATCATGTGTTTCGCAAGGATTTGAAGCTAAATCGGTCGTTTCGCCTGCATTTGATGCTATAACACTTATATCGCAAGTATCTGAAGCTAAATCATTTGTTTCGTATAGATTTGAAGTTTAACCTTCTACATCGCATTGATTTGAAGCTAAATCATGTGTTTTGCATGATTTTGATGCTAACTCGTCTTTTCAACTGCATTTGAAGCTATATCAGTTATATCGCAAGTATCTGATGCTAAATCATTTGTTTCGCATGGATAGGAAGCTAAACCTTCTACATCGCAATGATTTGAAGCTAAATCATGTGTTTTGCATGGTTTTGATGCTAACTCGTCTTTTCCCCCGCATTTGAAGCTATATCAGTTATATCGCAAGTATCTGATGCTAAATCATTTGTTTCGCATGGATAGGAAGCTAAACCTTCTACATCGCATTGATTTGAAGCTAAATCATGTGTTTTGCATGGTTTTGATGCTAACTCGTCTTTTCCCCTGCATTTGAAGCTATATCAGTTATATCGCAAGTGTCCGATGCTAAATCATTTGTTTCGCATGGATAGGAAGCTAAACCTTCTACATCGCAATGATTTGAAGCTAAATCATGTGTTTTGCATGGTTTTGATGCTAACTCGTCTTTTCCCCTGCATTTGAAGCTATATCAGTTATATCGCAAGTATCTGATGCTAATTCATTTGTTTCGCATGGATAGGAAGCTAAACCTTCTACATCGCATTGATTTGAAGCTAAATCATGTGTTTTGCATGGTTTTGATGCTAACTCGTCTTTTCCCCTGCATTTGAAGCTATATCAGTTATATCGCAAGTATCTGATGCTAAATCATTTGTTTCGCATGGATAGGAAGCTAAACCTTCTACATCGCATTGATTTGAAGCTAAATCATGTGTTTTGCATGGTTTTGATGCTAACTCGTTCGTTTCCCCTGCATTTGAAGCTATATCAGTTATATCGCAAGTATCTGATGCTAAATCATTTGTTTCGCATGGATAGGAAGCTAAACCTTCTACATCGCATTGATTTGAAGCTAAATCATGTGTTTTGCATGGTTTTGATGCTATCTCGTTCGTTTCCCCCTGCATTTGAAGCTATATCAGTTATATCGCAAGTATCTGATGCTAAATCATTTGTTTCGCATGGATAGGAAGCTAAACCTTCTACATCGCATTGATTTGAAGCTAAATCATGTGTTTCGCATGGATTTTATGCTAACTCGTTTGTTTCCCCTGCATTTGAAGCTCAGTTATATCGCAAGTTTCTGATGCTAAATCATTTGTTTCGCATGGATTTGAAGCTAAACCTTCTACATCGCATTGATTTGCAGCTAAATCATGTGTTTCGCAAGGATTTGAAGCTAAATCGGTCGTTTCGCCTGCATTTGATGCTATAACACTTATATCGCAAGTATCTGAAGCTAAATCATTTGTTTCGTATAGATTTGAAGTTTAACCTTCTACATCGCATTGATTTGAAGCTAAATCATGTGTTTTGCATGGTTTTGATGCTAACTCGTCTTTCAACTGCATTTGAAGCTATATCAGTTATATCGCAAGTATCTGATGCTAAATCATTTGTTCGCATGGATAGGAAGCTAAACCTTCTACATCGCATTGATTTGAAGCTAAATCATGTGTTTTGCATGGTTTTGATGCTAACTCGTCTTTTCCCTGCATTTGAAGCTATATCAGTTATATTGCAAGTATCTGATGCTAAATCATTTGTTTCGCATGGATAGGAAGCTAAACCTTCTACATCGCATTGATTTGAAGCTAAATCATGTGTTTTGCATGGTTTTGATGCTAACTCGTCTTTTCCCCTGCATTTGAAGCTATATCAGTTATATCGCAAGTATCTGATGCTAAAACATTTGTATCGCATGGATAGGAAGCTAACCTTCTACATGCATTGATTTGAAGCTAAATCATGTGTTTTGCATGGTTTTGATGCTAACTCGTTCGTTTCCCCTGCATTTGAAGCTATATCAGTTATATCGCAAGTATCTGATGCTAAATCATTTGTTTCGCATGGATAGGAAGCTAAACCTTCTACATCGCATTGATTTGAAGCTAAATCATGTGTTTTGCATGGATTTTATGCTAACTGGTTTGTTTCCCCTGCATTTGAAGCTATATCAGTTATATCGCAATTTTCTGATGCTAAATCATTTGTTTCGCATGGATTTGAAGCTAAACCTTCTACATCGCATTGATTTGCAGCTAAATCATGTGTTTCGCAAGGATTTGAAGCTAACTCGGTCGTTTCGCCTGCATTTGATGATATATCACTTATATCGCAAGTATCTGAAGCTAAATCGTTTGTTTCGTATAGATTTGAAGTTTAACCTTCTACATCGCATTGATTTGAAGCTAAATCATGTGTTTTGCCTGGTTTTGATGCTAACTCGTCTTTTCCCCTGCAATTTGAAGCTATATCAGTTATATCGCAAGTATCTGATCTAAATCATTTGTTTCGCATGGATAGAAGCTAAACCTTCTACATCGCAGTTGAAGCTAAATCATGTGTTTGCATGTTTTGATGCTAACTCGTCTTTCCCTGCATTGAAGCTATATCAGTTATATCGCAAGTGTCTGATGCTAATCTTTCGCATGAGGAAGCTAAACTTCTACATCGCAATGAATTGAAAGCTAAATCATGTGTCTTGCATGTTGATGCTAACTCGTCTTTCCCCCGCATTGAAGCTATAATCAGTTATAATCGCAATCTATTTGCTAACTCATTTGTTTCGCATGGATAGCTAAACCTTCTACATCGCAATGATTTGAAGCTAAATCATGTGTTTTGCATGGTTTGATGCTAACTCGTTCGTTTCCCCTGCATTTGAAGCTATATCAGTTATATCGCAAGTATCTGATGCTAAATCATTTGTTTCGCATGGATAGGAAAGCTAAACCTTCTACATCGCATTGATTTGAAGCTAAATCATGTGTTTTGCATGGTTTTGATGCTATCTCGTTCGTTTCCCCTGCATTTGAAGCTATATCAGTTATATCGCAAGTATCTGATGCTAAATCATTTGTTTCGCATGGATAGGAAGCTAAACCTTCTACATCGCAATGATTTGAAGCTAAATCATGTGTTTTGCCATGTTTGATGCTAACTCGTCTTTTCCCCTGCATTTGAAGCTATATCAGTTATATCGCAAGTATCTGATGCTAAATCATTTGTTTCGCATGGATAGGAAGCTAACCTTCTACATCGCATTGATTGAAGCTAAATCATGTGTTTTGCATGGTTTTGATGCTAACTCGTCTTTTCCCCTGCATTTGAAGCTATATCAGTTATATCGCAAGTATCTGATGCTAAATCATTGTTTCGCATGGATAGGAAGCTAAACCTTCTACATCGCATTGATTTGAAGCTAAATCATGTGTTTTGCATGGTTTTGATGCTAACTCGTTCGTTTCCCCTGCATTTGAAACTATATCAGTTATATCGCAAGTATCTGATGCTAAATCATTTGTTTCGCATGGATAGGAAGCTAAACCTTCTACATCGCATTGATTTGAAGCTAAATCATGTGTTTTGCATGGTTTTGATCCTATCTCGTTCGTTTCCCCTGCATTTGAAGCTATATCAGTTATATCGCAAGTATCTGATGCTAAATCATTTGTTTCGCATGGATAGGAAGCTAAACCTTCTACATCGCATTGATTTGAAGCTAAATCATGTGTTTCGCATGGATTTTATGCTAACTCGTTTGTTTCCCCTGCATTGAAGCTATATCAGTTATATCGCAAGTTTCTGATGCTAAATCATTTGTTTCGCATGGATTTGAAGCTAAACCTTCTACATCGCATTGATTTGCAGCTAAATCATGTGTTTCGCAAGGATTTGAAGCTAAATCGGTCGTTTCGCCTGCATTTGATGCTATAACACTTATATCGCAAGTATCTGAAGCTAAATCATTTGTTTCGTATAGATTTGAAGTTTAACCTTCTACATCGCATTGATTTGAAGCTAAATCATGTGTTTTGCATGGTTTTGATGCTAACTCGTCTTTTCAACTGCATTTGAAGCTATATCAGTTATATCGCAAGTATCTGATGCTAAATCATTTGTTTCGCATGGATAGGAAGCTAAACCTTCTACATCGCATTGATTTGAAGCTGAATCATGTGTTTTGCATGGTTTTGATGCTAACTCGTCTTTTCCCCTGCATTTGAAGCTATATCAGTTATATTGCAAGTATCTGATGCTAAATCATTTGTTTCGCATGGATAGGAAGCTAAACCTTCTACATGGCATTGATTTGAAGCTAAATCATGTGTTTTGCATGGTTTTGATGCTAACTCGTTCGTTTCCCCTGCATTTGAAGCTATATCAGTTATATCGCAATTTTCTGATGCTAAATCATTTGTTTCGCATGGATTTGAAGCTAAACCTTCTACATCGCATTGATTTGCAGCTAAATCATGTGTTTCGCAAGGATTTGAAGCTAACTCGGTCGTTTCGCCTGCATTTGATGATATATCACTTATATCGCAAGTATCTGAAGCTAAATCGTTTGTTTCGTATAGATTTGAAGTTTAACCTTCTACATCGCATTGATTTGAAGCTAAATCATGTGTTTTGCCTGGTTTTGATGCTAACTCGTCTTTTCCCCTGCATTTGAAGCTATATCAGTTATATCGCAAGTATCTGATGCTAAATCATTTGTTTCGCATGGATAGGAAGCTAAACCTTCTACATCGCATTGATTTGAAGCTAAATCATGTGTTTTGCATGGTTTTGATGCTAACTCGTCTTTTCCCCTGCATTTGAAGCTATATCAGTTATATCGCAAGTGTCTGATGCTAAATCATTTGTTTCGCATGGATAGGAAGCTAAACCTTCTACATCGCAATGATTTGAAGCTAAATCATGTGTTTTGCATGGTTTTGATGCTAACTCGTCTTTTCCCCCGCATTTGAAGCTATATCAGTTATATCGCAAGTATCTGATGCTAAATCATTTGTTTCGCATGGATAGGAAGCTAAACCTTCTACATCGCATTGATTTGAAGCTAAATCATGTGTTTTGCATGGTTTTGATGCTAACTCGTTCGTTTCCCCTGCATTTGAAGCTATATCAGTTATATCGCAAGTATCTGATGCTAAATCATTTGTTTCGCATGGATAGGAAGCTAAACCTTCTACATCGCATTGATTTGAAGCTAAATCATGTGTTTTGCATGGTTTTGATGCTATCTCGTTCGTTTCCCCTGCATTTGAAGCTATATCAGTTATATCGCAAGTATCTGATGCTAAATCATTTGTTTCGCATGGATAGGAAGCTAAACCTTCTACATCGCATTGATTTGAAGCTAAATCATGTGTTTCGCATGGATTTTATGCTAACTCGTTTGTTTCCCCTGCATTTGAAGCTATATCAGTTATATCGCAAGTTTCTGATGCTAAATCATTTGTTTCGCATGGATTTGAAGCTAAACCTTCTACATCGCATTGATTTGCAGCTAAATCATGTGTTTCGCAAGGATTTGAAGCTAAATCGGTCGTTTCGCCTGCATTTGATGCTATAACACTTATATCGCAAGTATCTGAAGCTAAATCATTTGTTTCGTATAGATTTGAAGTTTAACCTTCTACATCGCATTGATTTGAAAGCTAAATCATGTGTTTTGCCTGGTTTTGATGCTAACTCGTCTTTTCCCCTGCATTTGAAGCTATATCAGTTATATCGCAAGTATCTGATGCTAAATCATTTGTTTCGCATGGATAGGAAGCTAAACCTTCTACATCGCATTGATTTGAAGCTAAATCATGTGTTTTGCATGGTTTTGATGCTAACTCGTCTTTTCCCCTGCATTTGAAGCTATATCAGTTATATCGCAAGTGTCTGATGCTAAATCATTTGTTTCGCATGGATAGGAAGCTAAACCTTCTACATCGCAATGATTTGAAGCTAAATCATGTGTTTTGCATGGTTTTGATGCTAACTCGTCTTTTCCCCCGCATTTGAAGCTATATCAGTTATATCGCAAGTATCTGATGCTAAATCATTTGTTTCGCATGGATAGGAAGCTAAACCTTCTACATCGCATTGATTTGAAGCTAAATCATGTGTTTTGCATGGTTTTGATGCTACCTCGTTCGTTTCCCCTGCATTTGAAGCTATATCAGATATAGCGCAAGTATCTGAAGCTAAATCATTTGTTTCGTATAGATTTGAAGTTTAACCTTCTACATCGCATTGATTTGAAGCTAAATCATGTGTTTTGCATGGTTTTGATGCTAACTCGTCTTTTCAACTGCATTTGAAGCTATATCAGTTATATCGCAAGTATCTGATGCTAAATCATTTGTTTCGCATGGATAGGAAGCTAAACCTTCTACATCGCATTGATTTGAAGCTAAATCATGTGTTTTGCATGGTTTGATGCTAACTCGTCTTTTCCCTGCATTGAAGCTATATCAGTTATATCGCAAGTATCTGATGCTAAATCATTTGTTTCGCATGGATAGGAAGCTAAACCTTCTACATCGCATTGATTTGAAGCTAAATCATGTGTTTTGCATGGTTTTGATGCTAACTCGTTCGTTTCCCCTGCATTTGAAACTATATCAGTTATATCGCAAGTATCTGATGCTAAATCATTTGTTTCGCATGGATAGGAAGCTAAACCTTCTACATCGCATTGATTTGAAGCTAAATCATGTGTTTTGCATGGTTTTGATCCTATCTCGTTCGTTTCCCCTGCATTTGAAGCTATATCAGTTATATCGCAAGTATCTGATGCTAAATCATTTGTTTCGCATGGATAGGAAGCTAAACCTTCTACATCGCATTGATTTGAAGCTAAATCATGTGTTTCGCATGGATTTTATGCTAACTCGTTTGTTTCCCCTGCATTTGAAGCTATATCAGTTATATCGCAAGTTTCTGATGCTAAATCATTTGTTTCGCATGGATTTGAAGCTAAACCTTCTACATCGCATGATTTGCAGCTAAATCATGTGTTTCGCAAGGATTTGAAGCTAAATCGGTCGTTTCGCCTGCATTTGATGCTATAACACTTATATCGCAAGTATCTGAAGCTAAATCATTTGTTTCGTATAGATTTGAAGTTTAACCTTCTACATCGCATTGATTTGAAGCTAAATCATGTGTTTTGCATGGTTTTGATGCTAACTCGTCTTTTCAACTGCATTTGAAGCTATATCAGTTATATCGCAAGTATCTGATGCTAAATCATTTGTTTCGCATGGATAGGAAGCTAAACCTTCTACATCGCATTGATTGAAGCTGAATCATGTGTTTTGCATGGTTTTGATGCTAACTCGTCTTTTCCCCTGCATTTGAAGCTATATCAGTTATATTGCAAGTATCTGATGCTAAATCATTTGTTTCGCATGGATAGGAAGCTAAACCTTCTACATCGCATTGATTGAAGCTAAATCATGTGTTTTGCATGGTTTTGATGCTAACTCGTCTTTTCCCCTGCATTTGAAGCTATATCAGTTATATCGCAAGTGTCTGATGCTAAATCATTTGTTTCGCATGGATAGGAAGCTAAACCTTCTACATCGCAATGATTTGAAGCTAAATCATGTGTTTTGCATGGTTTTGATGCTAACTCGTCTTTTCCCCTGCATTTGAAGCTATATCAGTTATATCGCAAGTATCTGATGCTAAATCATTTGTTTCGCATGGATAGGAAGCTAAACCTTCTACATCGCATTGATTTGAAGCTAAATCATGTGTTTTGCATGGTTTTGATGCTAACTCGTCTTTTCCCCTGCATTTGAAGCTATATCAGTTATATCGCAAGTATCTGATGCTAAATCATTTGTTTCGCATGGATAGGAAGCTAAACCTTCTACATCGCATTGATTTGAAGCTAAATCATGTGTTTTGCATGGTTTGATGCTAACTCGTTCGTTTCCCCTGCATTTGAAGCTATATCAGTTATATCGCAAGTATCTGATGCTAAATCATTTGTTTCGCATGGATAGGAAGCTAAACCTTCTACATCGCATTGATTTGAAGCTAAATCATGTGTTTTGCATGGTTTTGATGCTATCTCGTTCGTTTCCCCTGCATTTGAAGCTATATCAGTTATATCGCAAGTATCTGATGCTAAATCATTTGTTTCGCATGGATAGGAAGCTAAACCTTCTACATCGCATTGATTTGAAGCTAAATCATGTGTTTCGCATGGATTTTATGCTAACTCGTTTGTTTCCCCTGCATTTGAAGCTATATCAGTTATATCGCAAGTTTCTGATGCTAAATCATTTGTTTCGCATGGATTTGAAGCTAAACCTTCTACATCGCATTGATTTGCAGCTAAATCATGTGTTTCGCAAGGATTTGAAGCTAAATCGGTCGTTTCGCCTGCATTTGATGCTATAACACTTATATCGCAAGTATCTGAAGCTAAATCATTTGTTTCGTATAGATTTGAAGTTTAACCTTCTACATCGCATTGATTTGAAGCTAAATCATGTGTTTTGCATGGTTTTGATGCTAACTCGTCTTTTCAACTGCATTTGAAGCTATATCAGTTATATCGCAAGTATCTGATGCTAAATCATTTGTTTCGCGTGGATAGGAAGCTAAACCTTCTACATCGCATTGATTTGAAGCTAAATCATGTGTTTTGCATGGTTTTGATGCTAACTCGTCTTTTCCCCTGCATTTGAAGCTATATCAGTTATATTGCAAGTATCTGATGCTAAATCATTTGTTTCGCATGGATAGGAAGCTAAACCTTCTACATCGCATTGATTTGAAGCTAAATCATGTGTTTTGCATGGTTTTGATGCTAACTCGTCTTTTCCCCTGCATTTGAAGCTATATCAGTTATATCGCAAGTATCTGATGCTAAAACATTTGTATCGCATGGATAGGAAGCTAAACCTTCTACATGGCATTGATTTGAAGCTAAATCATGTGTTTTGCATGGTTTTGATGCTAACTCGTTCGTTTCCCCTGCATTTGAAGCTATATCAGTTATATCGCAAGTATCTGATGCTAAATCATTTGTTTCGCATGGATAGGAAGCTAAACCTTCTACATCGCATTGATTTGAAGCTAAATCATGTGTTTTGCATGGATTTTATGCTAACTGGTTTGTTTCCCCTGCATTTGAAGCTATATCAGTTATATCGCAATTTTCTGATGCTAAATCATTTGTTTCGCATGGATTTGAAGCTAAACCTTCTACATCGCATTGATTTGCAGCTAAATCATGTGTTTCGCAAGGATTTGAAGCTAACTCGGTCGTTTCGCCTGCATTTGATGATATATCACTTATATCGCAAGTATCTGAAGCTAAATCGTTTGTTTCGTATAGATTTGAAGTTTAACCTTCTACATCGCATTGATTTGAAGCTAAATCATGTGTTTTGCCTGGTTTTGATGCTAACTCGTCTTTTCCCCTGCATTTGAAGCTATATCAGTTATATCGCAAGTGTCTGATGCTAAATCATTTGTTTCGCATGGATAGGAAGCTAAACCTTCTACATCGCAATGATTTGAAGCTAAATCATGTGTTTTGCATGGTTTTGATGCTAACTCGTCTTTTCCCCCGCATTTGAAGCTATATCAGTTATATCGCAAGTATCTGATGCTAAATCATTTGTTTCGCATGGATAGGAAGCTAAACCTTCTACATCGCATTGATTTGAAGCTAAATCATGTGTTTTGCATGGTTTTGATGCTAACTCGTTCGTTTCCCCTGCATTTGAAGCTATATCAGTTATATCGCAAGTATCTGATGCTAAATCATTTGTTTCGCATGGATAGGAAGCTAAACCTTCTACATCGCATTGATTTGAAGCTAAATCATGTGTTTTGCATGGTTTTGATGCTATCTCGTTCGTTTCCCCTGCATTTGAAGCTATATCAGTTATATCGCAAGTATCTGATGCTAAATCATTTGTTTCGCATGGATAGGAAGCTAAACCTTCTACATCGCATTGATTTGAAGCTAAATCATGTGTTTCGCATGGATTTTATGCTAACTCGTTTGTTTCCCCTGCATTTGAAGCTATATCAGTTATATCGCAAGTTTCTGATGCTAAATCATTTGTTTCGCATGGATTTGAAGCTAAACCTTCTACATCGCATTGATTTGCAGCTAAATCATGTGTTTCGCAAGGATTTGAAGCTAAATCGGTCGTTTCGCCTGCATTTGATGCTATAACACTTATATCGCAAGTATCTGAAGCTAAATCATTTGTTTCGTATAGATTTGAAGTTTAACCTTCTACATCGCATTGATTTGAAGCTAAATCATGTGTTTTGCCTGGTTTTGATGCTAACTCGTCTTTTCCCCTGCATTTGAAGCTATATCAGTTATATCGCAAGTATCTGATGCTAAATCATTTGTTTCGCATGGATAGGAAGCTAAACCTTCTACATCGCATTGATTTGAAGCTAAATCATGTGTTTTGCATGGTTTTGATGCTAACTCGTCTTTTCCCCTGCATTTGAAGCTATATCAGTTATATCGCAAGTGTCTGATGCTAAATCATTTGTTTCGCATGGATAGGAAGCTAAACCTTCTACATCGCAATGATTTGAAGCTAAATCATGTGTTTTGCATGGTTTTGATGCTAACTCGTCTTTTCCCCCGCATTTGAAGCTATATCAGTTATATCGCAAGTATCTGATGCTAAATCATTTGTTTCGCATGGATAGGAAGCTAAAACTTCTACATCGCATTGATTTGAAGCTAAATCATGTGTTTTGCATGGTTTTGATGCTAACTCGTTCGTTTCCCCTGCATTTGAAGCTATATCAGTTATATCGCAAGTATCTGATGCTAAATCATTTGTTTCGCATGGATAGGAAGCTAAACCTTCTACATCGCATTGATTTGAAGCTAAATCATGTGTTTTGCATGGTTTTGATGCTACCTCGTTCGTTTCCCCTGCATTTGAAGCTATATCAGATATAGCGCAAGTATCTGATGCTAAATCATTTGTTTCGCATGGATAGGAAGCTAAACCTTCTACATCGCATTGATTTGAAGCTAAATCATGTGTTTCGCATGGATTTATGCTAACTCGTTTGTTTCCCCTGCATTTGAAGCTATATCAGTTATATCGCAAGTTTCTGATGCTAAATCATTTGTTTCGCATGGATTTGAAGCTAAACCTTCTACATCGCATTGATTTGCAGCTAAATCATGTGTTTCGCAAGGATTTGAAGCTAAATCGGTCGTTTCGCCTGCATTTGATGCTATAACACTTATATCGCAAGTATCTGAAGCTAAATCATTTGTTTCGTATAGATTTGAAGTTTAACCTTCTACATCGCATTGATTTGAAGCTAAATCATGTGTTTTGCATGGTTTTGATGCTAACTCGTCTTTTCAACTGCATTTGAAGCTATATCAGTTATATCGCAAGTATCTGATGCTAAATCATTTGTTTCGCATGGATAGGAAGCTAAACCTTCTACATCGCATTGATTTGAAGCTAAATCATGTGTTTTGCATGGTTTTGATGCTAACTCGTCTTTTTCCCCTGCATTTGAAGCTATATCAGTTATATCGCAAGTATCTGATGCTAAATCATTTGTTTCGCATGGATAGGAAGCTAAACCTTCTACATCGCATTGATTTGAAGCTAAATCATGTGTTTTGCATGGTTTTGATGCTACCTCGTTCGTTTCCCCTGCATTTGAAGCTATATCAGATATAGCGCAAGTATCTGATGCTAAATCATTTGTTTCGCATGGATAGGAAGCTAAACCTTCTACATCGCATTGATTTGAAGCTAAATCATGTGTTTCGCATGGATTTTATGCTAACTCGTTTGTTTCCCCTGCATTTGAAGCTATATCAGTTATATCGCAAGTTTCTGATGCTAAATCATTTGTTTCGCATGGATTTGAAGCTAAACCTTCTACATCGCATTGATTTGCAGCTAAATCATGTGTTTCGCAAGGATTTGAAGCTAAATCGGTCGTTTCGCCTGCATTTGATGCTATAACACTTATATCGCAAGTATCTGAAGCTAAATCATTTGTTTCGTATAGATTTGAAGTTTAACCTTCTACATCGCATTGATTTGAAGCTAAATCATGTGTTTTGCCTGGTTTTGATGCTAACTCGTCTTTTCCCCTGCATTTGAAGCTATATCAGTTATATCGCAAGTGTCTGATGCTAAATCATTTGTTTCGCATGGATAGGAAGCTAAACCTTCTACATCGCAATGATTTGAAGCTAAATCATGTGTTTTGCATGGTTTTGATGCTAACTCGTCTTTTCCCCCGCATTTGAAGCTATATCAGTTATATCGCAAGTATCTGATGCTAAATCATTTGTTTCGCATGGATAGGAAGCTAAAACTTCTACATCGCATTGATTTGAAGCTAAATCATGTGTTTTGCATGGTTTTGATGCTAACTCGTTCGTTTCCCCTGCATTTGAAGCTATATCAGTTATATCGCAAGTATCTGATGCTAAATCATTTGTTTCGCATGGATAGGAAGCTAAACCTTCTACATCGCATTGATTTGAAGCTAAATCATGTGTTTTGCATGGTTTTGATGCTACCTCGTTCGTTTCCCCTGCATTTGAAGCTATATCAGTTATATCGCAAGTATCTGATGCTAAATCATTTGTTTCGCATGGATTTGAAGCTAACCTTCTACATCGCATTGATTTGAAGCTACATCATGTGTTTTGTATGGATTTGATGCTAACTCGTTCGTTTCCCCTGCATTTGAAGCTATATCAGTTATATCGCAAGTATCTGAAGCTAAATCATTCATTCGCATGGATTTGAAGCTAAACCTTCTACATCGCATTGATTTGAAGCTAAATCATGTGTTTTGCATGGATTTTATGCTAACTCGATTGTTTCCCTGCATTTGAAGCTATATCAGTTATATCACAAGTATCTGATGCTAAATCATTTGTTTCGCATGGATTTGAAGCTAAACCGTCTACATCGCATTGATTTACAGCTAAATCATGTGTTTCGCATGGATTTGAAGCTAACTCGTTCGTTTCGTCTGCATTTGATGCTATATCACTTATATCGCAAGTGTTTAAAGCTAAATCATTTGTTTCGCATGGATTTGAAGCTAAACCTCCTACATCGCTTTGATTTGAAGCTAAATCATGTGTTTTTGCATGGATTGGATGCTAACTCGTTTGTTTCGCATGGATTTGAAGCTACACCTTCTACATCGCATTGATTTGAAGCTTAATCATGTGTTTCGCTTGGATTTGAAGCTAAACCTTTTGCATCGCATTGATTTGAAGCTAAATCATGTGTTTTGCATGGATTTGATGCTAACTCGCTTGTTTCCCCTGCATTTGAAGCTATATCAGTTATATCGCAAGTATCTGATGCTAAATCATTTGTTTCGCATGGATAGGAAGCTAAACCTTCTACATCGCATTGATTTGAAGCTAAATCATGTGTTTTGCATGGTTTTGATGCTAACTCGTCTTTTCCCCTGCATTTGAAGCTATATCAGTTATATCGCAAGTGTCTGATGCTAAATCATTTGTTTCGCATGGATAGGAAGCTAAACCTTCTACATCGCAATGATTTGAAGCTAAATCATGTGTTTTGCATGGTTTTGATGCTAACTCGTCTTTTCCCCCGGCATTTGAAGCTATATCAGTTATATCGCAAGTATCTGATGCTAAATCATTTGTTTCGCATGGATAGGAAGCTAAAACTTCTACATCGCATTGATTTGAAGCTAAATCATGTGTTTTGCATGGTTTTGATGCTAACTCGTTCGTTTCCCCTGCATTTGAAGCTATATCAGTTATATCGCAAGTATCTGATGCTAAATCATTTGTTTCGCATGGATAGGAAGCTAAACCTTCTACATCGCATTGATTTGAAGCTAAATCATGTGTTTTGCATGGTTTTGATGCTACCTCGTTCGTTTCCCCTGCATTTGAAGCTATATCAGATATAGCGCAAGTATCTGATGCTAAATCATTTGTTTCGCATGGATAGGAAGCTAAACCTTCTACATCGCATTGATTTGAAGCTAAATCATGTGTTTCGCATGGTTTTGATGCTAACTCGTCTTTTCAACTGCATTTGAAGCTATATCAGTTATATCGCAAGTATCTGATGCTAAATCATTTGTTTCGCATGGATAGGAAGCTAAACCTTCTACATCGCATTGATTTGAAGCTAAATCATGTGTTTTGCATGGTTTTGATGCTAACTCGTCTTTTCCCCTGCATTTGAAGCTATATCAGTTATATTGCAAGTATCTGATGCTAAATCATTTGTTTCGCATGGATAGGAAGCTAAACCTTCTACATCGCATTGATTTGAAGCAAAATCATGTGTTTTGCATGGTTTTGATGCTAACTCGTCTTTTCCCCTGCATTTGAAGCTATATCAGTTATATCGCAAGTGTCTGATGCTGAATCATTTGTTTCGCATGGATAGGAAGCTAAACCTTCTACATCGCATTGATTTGAAGCTAAATCATGTGTTTTGCATGGTTTTGATGCTAACTCGTCTTTTCCCTGCATTTGAAGCTATATCAGTTATATCGCAAGTATCTGATGCTAAATCATTTGTTTCGCATGGATAGGAAACTAAACCTTCTACATCGCATTGATTTGAAGCTAAATCATGTGTTTTGCATGGTTTTGATGCTAACTCGTTCGTTTCCCCTGCATTTGAAGCTATATCAGTTATATCGCAAGTATCTGATGCTAAATCATTTGTTTCGCATGGATAGGAAGCTAAACCTTCTACATCGCATTGATTTGAAGCTAAATCATGTGTTTTGCATGGTTTTGATGCTATCTCGTTCGTTTCCCCTGCATTTGAAGCTATATCAGTTATATCGCAAGTATCTGATGCTAAAATCATTTGTTTCGCATGGATAGGAAGCTAAACCTTCTACATCGCATTGATTTGAAGCTAAATCATGTGTTTCGCATGGATTTTATGCTAACTCGTTTGTTTCCCCTGCATTTGAAGCTATATCAGTTATATCGCAAGTTTCTGATGCTAAATCATTTGTTTCGCATGGATTTGAAGCTAAACCTTCTACATCGCATTGATTTGCAGCTAAATCATGTGTTCGCAAGGATTTGAGCTAAATCGGTCGTTTCGCCTGCATTTGATGCTATAACACTTATATCGCAAGTATCTGAAGCTAAATCATTTGTTTCGTATAGATTTGAAGTTTAACCTTCTACATCGCATTGATTTGAAGCTAAATCATGTGTTTTGCATGGTTTTGATGCTAACTCGTCTTTTCACTGCATTTGAAGCTATATCAGTTATATCGCAAGTATCTGATGCTAAATCATTTGTTTCGCATGGATAGGAAGCTAAACCTTCTACATCGCATTGATTTGAAGCTAAATCATGTGTTTTGCATGGTTTTGATGCTAACTCGTCTTTTCCCCTGCATTTGAAGCTATATCAGTTATATTGCAAGTATCTGATGCTAAATCATTTGTTTCGCATGGATAGGAAGCTAACCTTCTACATCGCATTGATTTGAAGCTAAATCATGTGTTTTGCATGGTTTTGATGCTAACTCGTCTTTTCCCCTGCATTGAAGCTATATCAGTTATATCGCAAGTATCTGATGCTAAAACATTTGTATCGCATGGATAGGAAGCTAAACCTTCTACATGGCATTGATTTGAAGCTAAATCATGTGTTTTGCATGGTTTTGATGCTAACTCGTTCGTTTCCCCTGCATTTGAAGCTATATCAGTTATATCGCAAGTATCTGATGCTAAATCATTTGTTTCGCATGGATAGGAAGCTAAACCTTCTACATCGCATTGATTTGAAGCTAAATCATGTGTTTCGCAAGGATTTGAAGCTAACTCGGTCGTTTCGCCTGCATTTGATGATATATCACTTATATCGCAAGTATCTGAAGCTAAATCATTTGTTTCGTATAGATTTGAAGTTTAACCTTCTACATCGCATTGATTTGAAGCTAAATCATGTGTTTTGCCTGGTTTTGATGCTAACTCGTCTTTTCCCCTGCATTTGAAGCTATATCAGTTATATCGCAAGTATCTGATGCTAAATCATTTGTTTCGCATGGATAGGAAGCTAAACCTTCTACATCGCATTGATTTGAAGCTAAATCATGTGTTTTGCATGGTTTTGATGCTAACTCGTCTTTTCCCCTGCATTTGAAGCTATATCAGTTATATCGCAAGTGTCTGATGCTAAATCATTTGTTTCGCATGGATAGGAAGCTAAACCTTCTACATCGCAATGATTTTGAAGCTAAATCATGTGTTTTGCATGGTTTTGATGCTAACTCGTCTTTTCCCCCGCATTTGAAGCTATATCAGTTATATCGCAAGTATCTGATGCTAAATCATTTGTTTCGCATGGATAGGAAGCTAAACCTTCTACATCGCATTGATTTGAAGCTAAATCATGTGTTTTGCATGGTTTTGATGCTAACTCGTTCGTTTCCCCTGCATTTGAAGCTATATCAGTTATATCGCAAGTGTCTGATGCTAAATCATTTGTTTCGCATGGATAGGAAGCTAACCTTCTACATCGCATTGATTTGAAGCTAAATCATGTGTTTCGCATGGATTTTATGCTAACTCGTTTGTTTCCCCTGCATTTGAAGCTATATCAGTTATATCGCAAGTTTCTGATGCTAAATCATTTGTTTCGCATGGATTTGAAGCTAAACCTTCTACATCGCATTGATTTGCAGCTAAATCATGTGTTTCGCAAGGATTTGAAGCTAAATCGGTCGTTTCGCCTGCATTTGATGCTATAACACTTATATCGCAAGTATCTGAAGCTAAATCATTTGTTTCGTATAGATTTGAAGTTTAACCTTCTACATCGCATTGATTTGAAGCTAAATCATGTGTTTTGCCTGGTTTTGATGCTAACTCGTCTTTTCCCCTGCATTTGAAGCTATATCAGTTATATCGCAAGTATCTGATGCTAAATCATTTGTTCGCATGGATAGGAAGCTAAACCTTCTACATCGCATTGATTTGAAGCTAAATCATGTGTTTTGCATGGTTTTGATGCTAACTCGTCTTTTCCCCTGCATTTGAAGCTATATCAGTTATATTGCAAGTATCTGATGCTAAATCATTTGTTTCGCATGGATAGGAAGCTAAACCTTCTACATCGCATTGATTTGAAGCTAAATCATGTGTTTTGCATGGTTTTGATGCTAACTCGTCTTTTCCCCTGCATTTGAAGCTATATCAGTTATATCGCAAGTATCTGATGCTAAATCATTTGTTTCGCATGGATAGGAAGCTAAACCTTCTACATCGCGTTGATTTGAAGCTAAATCATGTGTTTTGCATGGTTTTGATGCTAACTCGTTCGTTTCCCCTGCATTTGAAGCTATATCAGTTATATCGCAAGTATCTGATGCTAAATCATTTGTCTCGCATGGATAGGAAGCTAAACCTTCTACATCGCATTGATTTGAAGCTAAATCATGTGTTTTGCATGGTTTTGATGCTATCTCGTTCGTTTCCCCTGCATTTGAAGCTATATCAGTTATATCGCAAGTATCTGATGCTAAATCATTTGTTTCGCATGGATAGGAAGCTAAACCTTCTACATCGCATTGATTTGAAGCTAAATCATGTGTTTCGCATGGATTTTATGCTAACTCGTTTGTTTCCCCTGCATTTGAAGCTATATCAGTTATATCGCAAGTTTCTGATGCTAAATCATTTGTTTCGCATGGATTTGAAGCTAAACCTTCTACATCGCATTGATTTGCAGCTAAATCATGTGTTTCGCAAGGATTTGAAGCTAAATCGGTCGTTTCGCCTGCATTTGATGCTATAACACTTATATCGCAAGTATCTGAAGCTAAATCATTTGTTTCGTATAGATTTGAAGTTTAACCTTCTACATCGCATTGATTTGAAGCTAAATCATGTGTTTTGCATGGTTTGATGCTAACTCGCCTTTTCAACTGCATTTGAAGCTATATCAGTTATATCGCAAGTATCTGATGCTAAATCATTGTTTCGCATGGATAGGAAGCTAAACCTTCTACATCGCATTGATTTGAAGCTACATCATGTGTTTTGCATGGTTTGATTGCTAACTCGTCTTTTCCCCTGCATTTGAAGCTATATCAGTTATATTGCAAGTATCTGATGCTAAATCATTTGTTTCGCATGGATAGGAAGCTAAACCTTCTACATCGCATTGATTTGCAGCTAAATCATGTGTTTTGCATGGTTTTGATGCTAACTCGTTCGTTTCCCCTGCATTTGAAGCTATATCAGTTATATCGCAAGTATCTGATGCTAAATCATTTGTTTCGCATGGATAGGAAGCTAAACCTTCTACATCGCAATGATTTGAAGCTAAATCATGTGTTTTGCATGGTTTTTATGCTAACTCGTCTTTTCCCCTGCATTTGAAGCTATATCAGTTATATCGCAAGTATCTGATGCTAAATCATTTGTTTCGCATGGATAGGAAGCTAAACCTTCTACATCGCATTGATTTGAAGCTAAATCATGTGTTTTGCATGGTTTTGATGCTAACTCGTTCGTTTCCCCTGCATTTGAAGCTATATCAGTTATATCGCAAGTATCTGATGCTAAATCATTTGTTTCGCATGGATAGGAAGCTAAACCTTCTACATCGCATTGATTTGAAGCTAAATCATGTGTTTTGCATGGATTTTATGCTAACTCGTTTGTTTCCCCTGCATTTGAAGCTACATCAGTTATATCGCAAGTATCTGATGCTAAATCATTTGTATCGCATGGATTTGAAGCTAAACCTTCTACACCGCATTGATTTGCAGCTAAATCATGTGTTTCGCAAGGATTTGAAGCTAACTCGGTCGTTTCGCCTGCATTTGATGCTATATCACTTATATCGCAAGTATCTGGAGCTAAATCATTTGTTTCGTATAGATTTGAAGTTTAACCTTCTACATCGCATTGATTTGAAGCTAAATCATGTGTTTTGCCTGGTTTTGATGCAAACTCGTCTTTTCCCCTGCATTTGAAGCTATATCAGTTATATCGCAAGTATCTGATGCTAAATCATTTGTTTCGCATGGATAGGAAGCTAAACCTTCTACATCGCATTGATTTGAAGCTAAATCATGTGTTTTGCATGGTTTTGATGCTAACTCGTTCGTTTCCCCTGCATTTGAAGCTATATCAGTTATATCGCAAGTATCTGATGCTAAATCATTTGTTTCGCATGGATAGGAAGCTAAACCTTCTACATCGCATTGAGTTGAAGCTAAATCATGTGTTTTGCATGGTTTTGATGCTATCTCGTTCGTTTCCCCCGCATTTGAAGCTATATCAGTTATATCGCAAGTATCTGATGCTAAATCATTTGTTTCGCATGGATAGGAAGCTAAACCTTCTACATCGCATTGATTTGAAGCTAAATCATGTGTTTCGCATGGATTTTATGCTAACTCGTTTGTTTCCCCTGCATTTGAAGCTATATCAGTTATATCGCAAGTTTCTGATGCTAAATCATTTGTTTCGCATGGATTTGAAGCTAAACCTTCTAAATCGCATTGATTTGCAGCCAAATCATGTGTTTCGCAAGGATTTGAAGCTAAATCGGTCGTTTCGCCTTCATTTGATGCTATAACACTTATATCGCAAGTATCTGAAGCTAAATCATTTGTTTCGTATAGATTTGAAGTTTAACCTTCTACATCGCATTGATTTGAAGCTAAATCATGTGTTTTGCATGGTTTTGATGCTAACTCGTCTTTTCAACTGCATTTGAAGCTATATCAGTTATATCGCAAGTATCTGATGCTAAATCATTTGTTTCGCATGGATAGGAAGCTAAACCTTCTACATCGCATTGATTTGAAGCTAAATCATGTGTTTTACATGGTTTTGATGCTAACTCGTCTTTTCCCCTGCATTTGAAGCTATATCAGTTATATTGCAAGTATCTGATGCTAAATCATTTGTTTCGCATGGATAGGAAGCTAAACCTTCTACATCGCATTGATTTGAAGCTAAATCATGTGTTTTGCATGGTTTTGATGCTAACTCGTCTTTTCCCCTGCATTTGAAGCTATATCAGTTATATCGCAAGTATCTGATGCTAAAACATTTGTATCGCATGGATAGGAAGCTAAACCTTCTACATGGCATTGATTTGAAGCTAAATCATGTGTTTTGCATGGTTTTGATGCTAACTCGTCCGTTTCCCCTGCATTTGAAGCTATATCAGTTATATCGCAAGTATCTGATGCTAAATCATTTGTTTCGCATGGATAGGAAGCTAAACCTTCTACATCGCATTGATTTGAAGCTAAATCATGTGTTTTGCATGGATTTTATGCTAACTGGTTTGTTTCCCCTGCATTTGAAGCTATATCAGTTATATCGCAATTTTCTGATGCTAAATCATTTGTTTCGCATGGATTTGAAGCTAAACCTTCTACATCGCATTGATTTGCAGCTAAATCATGTGTTTCGCAAGGATTTGAAGCTAACTCGGTCGTTTCGCCTGCATTTGATGATATATCACTTATATCGCAAGTATCTGAAGCTAAATCATTTGTTTCGTATAGATTTGAAGTTTAACCTTCTACATCGCATTGATTTGAAGCTAAATCATGTGTTTTGCCTGGTTTTGATGCTAACTCGTCTTTTCCCCTGCATTTGAAGCTATATCAGTTATATCGCAAGTATCTGATGCTAAATCATTTGTTTCGCATGGATAGGAAGCTAAACCTTCTACATCGCATTGATTTGAAGCTAAATCATGTGTTTTGCATGGTTTTGATGCTAACTCGTCTTTTCCCCTGCATTTGAAGCTATATCACTTATATCGCAAGTATCTGGAGCTAAATCATTTGTTTCGCATGGATAGGAAGCTAAACCTTCTACATCGCATTGATTTGAAGCTAAATCATGTGTTTTGCATGGTTTTGATGCTATCTCGTTCGTTTCCCCTGCATTTGAAGCTATATCAGTTATATCGCAAGTATCTGATGCTAAATCATTTGTTTCGCATGGATAGGAAGCTAAACCTTCTACATCGCAATGATTTGAAGCTAAATCATGTGTTTTGCATGGTTTTGATGCTAACTCGTCTTTTCCCCTGCATTTGAAGCTATATCAGTTATATCGCAAGTATCTGATGCTAAATCATTTGTTTCGCATGGATAGGAAGCTAAACCTTCTACATCGCATTGATTTGAAGCTAAATCATGTGTTTTGCATGGTTTTGATGCTAACTCGTTCGTTTCCCCTGCATTTGAAGCTATATCAGTTATATCGCAAGTATCTGATGCTAAATCATTTGTTTCGCATGGATAGGAAGCTAAACCTTCTACATCGCATTGATTTGAAGCTAAATCATGTGTTTTGCATGGATTTTATGCTAACTCGTTTGTTTCCCCTGCATTTGAAGCTATATCAGTTATATCGCAAGTATCTGATGCTAAATCATTTGTATCGCATGGATTTGAAGCTAAACCTTCTACACCGCATTGATTTGCAGCTAAATCATGTGTTTCGCAAGGATTTGAAGCTAACTCGGTCGTTTCGCCTGCATTTGATGCTATATCACTTATATCGCAAGTATCTGGAGCTAAATCATTTGTTTCGTATAGATTTGAAGTTTAACCTTCTACATCGCATTGATTTGAAGCTAAATCATGTGTTTTGCCTGGTTTTGATGCTAACTCGTCTTTTCCCCTGCATTTGAAGCTATATCAGTTATATCGCAAGTATCTGATGCTAAATCATTTGTTTCGCATGGATAGGAAGCTAAACCTTCTACATCGCATTGATTTGAAGCTAAATCATGTGTTTTGCATGGTTTTGATGCTAACTCGTTCGTTTCCCCTGCATTTGAAGCTATATCAGTTATATCGCAAGTATCTGATGCTAAATCATTTGTTTCGCATGGATAGGAAGCTAAACCTTCTACATCGCATTGAGTTGAAGCTAAATCATGTGTTTTGCATGGTTTTGATGCTATCTCGTTCGTTTCCCCTGCATTTGAAGCTATATCAGTTATATCGCAAGTATCTGATGCTAAATCATTTGTTTCGCATGGATAGGAAGCTAAACCTTCTACATCGCAATGATTTGAAGCTAAATCATGTGTTTTGCATGGTTTTGATGCTAACTCGTCTTTTCCCCTGCATTTGAAGCTATATCAGTTATATCGCAAGTATCTGATGCTAAATCATTTGTTTCGCATGGATAGGAAGCTAAACCTTCTACATCGCATTGATTTGAAGCTAAATCATGTGTTTTGCATGGTTTTGATGCTAACTCGTTCGTTTCCCCTGCATTTGAAGCTATATCAGTTATATCGCAAGTATCTGATGCTAAATCATTTGTTTCGCATGGATAGGAAGCTAAACCTTCTACATCGCATTGATTTGAAGCTAAATCATGTGTTTTGCATGGATTTTATGCTAACTCGTTTGTTTCCCTGCATTTGAAGCTATATCAGTTATATCGCAAGTATCTGATGCTAAATCATTTGTATCGCATGGATTTGAAGCTAAACCTTCTACACCGCATTGATTTGCAGCTAAATCATGTGTTTCGCAAGGATTTGAAGCTAACTCGGTCGTTTCGCCTGCATTTGATGCTATATCACTTATATCGCAAGTATCTGGAGCTAAATCATTTGTTTCGTATAGATTTGAAGTTTAACCTTCTACATCGCATTGATTTGAAGCTAAATCATGTGTTTTGCCTGGTTTTGATGCTAACTCGTCTTTTCCCCTGCATTTGAAGCTATATCAGTTATATCGCAAGTATCTGATGCTAAATCATTTGTTTCGCATGGATAGGAAGCTAAACCTTCTACATCGCATTGATTTGAAGCTAAATCATGTGTTTTGCATGGTTTTGATGCTAACTCGTTCGATTCCCCTGCATTTGAAGCTATATCAGTTATATCGCAAGTATCTGATGCTA
This sequence comes from Megalopta genalis, assembly GCF_051020955.1. Taxonomy (NCBI): domain Eukaryota; kingdom Metazoa; phylum Arthropoda; class Insecta; order Hymenoptera; family Halictidae; genus Megalopta; species Megalopta genalis. Next base: position 61,208 of record NW_027476277.1, read on the forward strand.
AATCATTTGTTTCGCATGGATAGGAAGCTAAACCTTCTACATCGCATTGAGTTGAAGCTAAATCATGTGTTTTGCATGGTTTTGATGCTATCTCGTTCGTTTCCCCTGCATTTGAAGCTATATCAGTTATATCGCAAGTATCTGATGCTAAATCATTTGTTTCGCATGGATAGGAAGCTAAACCTTCTACATCGCATTGATTTGAAGCTAAATCATGTGTTTCGCATGGATTTTATGCTAACTCGTTTGTTTCCCCTGCATTTGAAGCTATATCAGTTATATCGCAAGTTTCTGATGCTAAATCATTTGTTTCGCATGGATTTGAAGCTAAACCTTCTAAATCGCATTGATTTGCAGCCAAATCATGTGTTTCGCAAGGATTTGAAGCTAAATCGGTCGTTTCGCCTTCATTTGATGCTATAACACTTATATCGCAAGTATCTGAAGCTAAATCATTTGTTTCGTATAGATTTGAAGTTTAACCTTCTACATCGCATTGATTTGAAGCTAAATCATGTGTTTTGCATGGTTTTGATGCTAACTCGTCTTTTCAACTGCATTTGAAGCTATATCAGTTATATCGCAAGTATCTGATGCTAAATCATTTGTTTCGCATGGATAGGAAGCTAAACCTTCTACATCGCATTGATTTGAAGCTAAATCATGTGTTTTGCATGGTTTTGATGCTAACTCGTCTTTTCCCCTGCATTTGAAGCTATATCAGTTATATTGCAAGTATCTGATGCTAAATCATTTGTTTCGCATGGATAGGAAGCTAAACCTTCTACATCGCATTGATTTGAAGCTAAATCATGTGTTTTGCATGGTTTTGATGCTAACTCGTCTTTTCCCCTGCATTTGAAGCTATATCAGTTATATCGCAAGTATCTGATGCTAAAACATTTGTATCGCATGGATAGGAAGCTAAACCTTCTACATGGCATTGATTTGAAGCTAAATCATGTGTTTTGCATGGTTTTGATGCTAACTCGTCCGTTTCCCCTGCATTTGAAGCTATATCAGTTATATCGCAAGTATCTGATGCTAAATCATTTGTTTCGCATGGATAGGAAGCTAAACCTTCTACATCGCATTGATTTGAAGCTAAATCATGTGTTTTGCATGGATTTTATGCTAACTGGTTTGTTTCCCCTGCATTTGAAGCTATATCAGTTATATCGCAATTTTCTGATGCTAAATCATTTGTTTCGCATGGATTTGAAGCTAAACCTTCTACATCGCATTGATTTGCAGCTAAATCATGTGTTTCGCAAGAATTTGAAGCTAACTCGGTCGTTTCGCCTGCATTTGATGCTATATCACTTATATCGCAAGTATCTGGAGCTAAATCATTTGTTTCGTATAGATTTGAAGTTTAACCTTCTACATCGCATTGATTTGAAGCTAAATCATGTGTTTTGCCTGGTTTTGATGCTAACTCGTCTTTTCCCCTGCATTTGAAGCTATATCAGTTATATCGCAAGTATCTGATGCTAAATCATTTGTTTCGCATGGATAGGAAGCTAAACCTTCTACATCGCATTGATTTGAAGCTAAATCATGTGTTTTGCATGGTTTTGATGCTAACTCGTTCGTTTCCCCTGCATTTGAAGCTATATCAGTTATATCGCAAGTATCTGATGCTAAATCATTTGTTTCGCATGGATAGGAAGCTAAACCTTCTACATCGCATTGAGTTGAAGCTAAATCATGTGTTTTGCATGGTTTTGATGCTATCTCGTTCGTTTCCCCTGCATTTGAAGCTATATCAGTTATATCGCAAGTATCTGATGCTAAATCATTTGTTTCGCATGGATAGGAAGCTAAACCTTCTACATCGCATTGATTTGAAGCTAAATCATGTGTTTCGCATGGATTTTATGCTAACTCGTTTGTTTCCCCTGCATTTGAAGCTATATCAGTTATATCGCAAGTTTCTGATGCTAAATCATTTGTTTCGCATGGATTTGAAGCTAAACCTTCTAAATCGCATTGATTTGCAGCCAAATCATGTGTTTCGCAAGGATTTGAAGCTAAATCGGTCGTTTCGCCTTCATTTGATGCTATAACACTTATATCGCAAGTATCTGAAGCTAAATCATTTGTTTCGTATAGATTTGAAGTTTAACCTTCTACATCGCATTGATTTGAAGCTAAATCATGTGTTTTGCATGGTTTTGATGCTAACTCGTCTTTTCAACTGCATTTGAAGCTATATCAGTTATATCGCAAGTATCTGATGCTAAATCATTTGTTTCGCATGGATAGGAAGCTAAACCTTCTACATCGCATTGATTTGAAGCTAAATCATGTGTTTTGCATGGTTTTGATGCTAACTCGTCTTTTCCCCTGCATTTGAAGCTATATCAGTTATATTGCAAGTATCTGATGCTAAATCATTTGTTTCGCATGGATAGGAAGCTAAACCTTCTACATCGCATTGATTTGAAGCTAAATCATGTGTTTTGCATGGTTTTGATGCTAACTCGTCTTTTCCCCTGCATTTGAAGCTATATCAGTTATATCGCAAGTATCTGATGCTAAAACATTTGTATCGCATGGATAGGAAGCTAAACCTTCTACATGGCATTGATTTGAAGCTAAATCATGTGTTTTGCATGGTTTTGATGCTAACTCGTCCGTTTCCCCTGCATTTGAAGCTATATCAGTTATATCGCAAGTATCTGATGCTAAATCATTTGTTTCGCATGGATAGGAAGCTAAACCTTCTACATCGCATTGATTTGAAGCTAAATCATGTGTTTTGCATGGATTTTATGCTAACTGGTTTGTTTCCCCTGCATTTGAAGCTATATCAGTTATATCGCAATTTTCTGATGCTAAATCATTTGTTTCGCATGGATTTGAAGCTAAACCTTCTACATCGCATTGATTTGCAGCTAAATCATGTGTTTCGCAAGGATTTGAAGCTAACTCGGTCGTTTCGCCTGCATTTGATGATATATCACTTATATCGCAAGTATCTGAAGCTAAATCATTTGTTTCGTATAGATTTGAAGTTTAACCTTCTACATCGCATTGATTTGAAGCTAAATCATGTGTTTTGCCTGGTTTTGATGCTAACTCGTCTTTTCCCCTGCATTTGAAGCTATATCAGTTATATCGCAAGTATCTGATGCTAAATCATTTGTTTCGCATGGATAGGAAGCTAAACCTTCTACATCGCATTGATTTGAAGCTAAATCATGTGTTTTGCATGGTTTTGATGCTAACTCGTCTTTTCCCCTGCATTTGAAGCTATATCAGTTATATCGCAAGTATCTGATGCTAAATCATTCGTTTCGCATGGATAGGAAGCTAAACCTTCTACATCGCATTGATTTGAAGCTAAATCATGTGTTTTGCATGGTTTTGATGCTAACTCGTTCGTTTCCCCTGCATTTGAAGCTATATCAGTTATATCGCAAGTATCTGATGCTAAATCATTTGTTTCGCATGGATAGGAAGCTAAACCTTCTACATCGCAATGATTTGAAGCTAAATCATGTGTTTTGCATGGTTTTGATGCTAACTCGTCTTTTCCCCTGCATTTGAAGCTATATCAGTTATATCGCAAGTATCTGATGCTAAATCATTTGTTTCGCATGGATAGGAAGCTAAACCTTCTACATCGCATTGATTTGAAGCTAAATCATGTGTTTTGCATGGTTTTGATGCTAACTCGTTCGTTTCCCCTGCATTTGAAGCTATATCAGTTATATCGCAAGTATCTGATGCTAAATCATTTGTTTCGCATGGATAGGAAGCTAAACCTTCTACATCGCATTGATTTGAAGCTAAATCATGTGTTTTGCATGGATTTTATGCTAACTCGTTTGTTTCCCCTGCATTTGAAGCTATATCAGTTATATCGCAAGTATCTGATGCTAAATCATTTGTATCGCATGGATTTGAAGCTAAACCTTCTACACCGCATTGATTTGCAGCTAAATCATGTGTTTCGCAAGGATTTGAAGCTAACTCGGTCGTTTCGCCTGCATTTGATGCTATATCACTTATATCGCAAGTATCTGGAGCTAAATCATTTGTTTCGTATAGATTTGAAGTTTAACCTTCTACATCGCATTGATTTGAAGCTAAATCATGTGTTTTGCCTGGTTTTGATGCTAACTCGTCTTTTCCCCTGCATTTGAAGCTATATCAGTTATATCGCAAGTATCTGATGCTAAATCATTTGTTTCGCATGGATAGGAAGCTAAACCTTCTACATCGCATTGATTTGAAGCTAAATCATGTGTTTTGCATGGTTTTGATGCTAACTCGTTCGTTTCCCCTGCATTTGAAGCTATATCAGTTATATCGCAAGTATCTGATGCTAAATCATTTGTTTCGCATGGATAGGAAGCTAAACCTTCTACATCGCATTGAGTTGAAGCTAAATCATGTGTTTTGCATGGTTTTGATGCTAACTCGTCTTTTCAACTGCATTTGAAGCTATATCAGTTATATCGCAAGTATCTGATGCTAAATCATTTGTTTCGCATGGATAGGAAGCTAAACCTTCTACATCGCATTGATTTGAAGCTAAATCATGTGTTTTGCATGGTTTTGATGCTAACTCGTCTTTTCCCCTGCATTTGAAGCTATATCAGTTATATTGCAAGTATCTGATGCTAAATCATTTGTTTCGCATGGATAGGAAGCTAAACCTTCTACATCGCATTGATTTGAAGCTAAATCATGTGTTTTGCATGGTTTTGATGCTAACTCGTCTTTTCCCCTGCATTTGAAGCTATATCAGTTATATCGCAAGTATCTGATGCTAAAACATTTGTATCGCATGGATAGGAAGCTAAACCTTCTACATGGCATTGATTTGAAGCTAAATCATGTGTTTTGCATGGTTTTGATGCTAACTCGTCCGTTTCCCCTGCATTTGAAGCTATATCAGTTATATCGCAAGTATCTGATGCTAAATAATTTGTTTCGCATGGATAGGAAGCTAAACCTTCTACATCGCATTGATTTGAAGCTAAATCATGTGTTTTGCATGGATTTTATGCTAACTGGTTTGTTTCCCCTGCATTTGAAGCTATATCAGTTATATCGCAATTTTCTGATGCTAAATCATTTGTTTCGCATGGATTTGAAGCTAAACCTTCTACATCGCATTGATTTGCAGCTAAATCATGTGTTTCGCAAGGATTTGAAGCTAACTCGGTCGTTTCGCCTGCATTTGATGATATATCACTTATATCGCAAGTATCTGAAGCTAAATCATTTGTTTCGTATAGATTTGAAGTTTAACCTTCTACATCGCATTGATTTGAAGCTAAATCATGTGTTTTGCCTGGTTTTGATGCTAACTCGTCTTTTCCCCTGCATTTGAAGCTATATCAGTTATATCGCAAGTATCTGATGCTAAATCATTTGTTTCGCATGGATAGGAAGCTAAACCTTCTACATCGCATTGATTTGAAGCTAAATCATGTGTTTTGCATGGTTTTGATGCTAACTCGTCTTTTCCCCTGCATTTGAAGCTATATCAGTTATATCGCACGTATCTGATGCTAAATCATTTGTTTCGCATGGATAGGAAGCTAAACCTTCTACATCGCATTGATTTGAAGCTAAATCATGTGTTTTGCATGGTTTTGATGCTAACTCGTTCGTTTCCCCTGCATTTGAAGCTATATCAGTTATATCGCAAGTATCTGATGCTAAATCATTTGTTTCGCATGGATAGGAAGCTAAACCTTCTACATCGCAATGATTTGAAGCTAAATCATGTGTTTTGCATGGTTTTGATGCTAACTCGTCTTTTCCCCTGCATTTGAAGCTATATCAGTTATATCGCAAGTATCTGATGCTAAATCATTTGTTTCGCATGGATAGGAAGCTAAACCTTCTACATCGCATTGATTTGAAGCTAAATCATGTGTTTTGCATGGTTTTGATGCTAACTCGTTCGTTTCCCCTGCATTTGAAGCTATATCAGTTATATCGCAAGTATCTGATGCTAAATCATTTGTTTCGCATGGATAGGAAGCTAAACCTTCTACATCGCATTGATTTGAAGCTAAATCATGTGTTTTGCATGGATTTTATGCTAACTCGTTTGTTTCCCCTGCATTTGAAGCTATATCAGTTATATCGCAAGTATCTGATGCTAAATCATTTGTATCGCATGGATTTGAAGCTAAACCTTCTACACCGCATTGATTTGCAGCTAAATCATGTGTTTCGCAAGGATTTGAAGCTAACTCGGTCGTTTCGCCTGCATTTGATCCTATATCACTTATATCGCAAGTATCTGGAGCTAAATCATTTGTTTCGTATAGATTTGAAGTTTAACCTTCTACATCGCATTGATTTGAAGCTAAATCATGTGTTTTGCCTGGTTTTGATGCTAACTCGTCTTTTCCCCTGCATTTGAAGCTATATCAGTTATATCGCAAGTATCTGATGCTAAATCATTTGTTTCGCATGGATAGGAAGCTAAACCTTCTACATCGCATTGATTTGAAGCTAAATCATGTGTTTTGCATGGTTTTGATGCTAACTCGTTCGTTTCCCCTGCATTTGAAGCTATATCAGTTATATCGCAAGTATCTGATGCTAAATCATTTGTTTCGCATGGATAGGAAGCTAAACCTTCTACATCGCATTGAGTTGAAGCTAAATCATGTGTTTTGCATGGTTTTGATGCTATCTTGTTCGTTTCCCCTGCATTTGAAGCTATATCAGTTATATCGCAAGTATCTGATGCTAAATCATTTGTTTCGCATGGATAGGAAGCTAAACCTTCTACATCGCATTGATTTGAAGCTAAATCATGTGTTTCGCATGGATTTTATGCTAACTCGTTTGTTTCCCCTGCATTTGAAGCTATATCATTTATATCGCAAGTTTCTGATGCTAAATCATTTGTTTCGCATGGATTTGAAGCTAAACCTTCTAAATCGCATTGATTTGCAGCCAAATCATGTGTTTCGCAAGGATTTGAAGCTAAATCGGTCGTTTCGCCTTCATTTGATGCTATAACACTTATATCGCAAGTATCTGAAGCTAAATCATTTGTTTCGTATAGATTTGAAGTTTAACCTTCTACATCGCATTGATTTGAAGCTAAATCATGTGTTTTGCATGGTTTTGATGCTAACTCGTCTTTTCAACTGCATTTGAAGCTATATCAGTTATATCGCAAGTATCTGATGCTAAATCATTTGTTTCGCATGGATAGGAAGCTAAACCTTCTACATCGCATTGATTTGAAGCTAAATCATGTGTTTTGCATGGTTTTGATGCTAACTCGTCTTTTCCCCTGCATTTGAAGCTATATCAGTTATATTGCAAGTATCTGATGCTAAATCATTTGTTTCGCATGGATAGGAAGCTAAACCTTCTACATCGCATTGATTTGAAGCTAAATCATGTGTTTTGCATGGTTTTGATGCTAACTCGTCTTTTCCCCTGCATTTGAAGCTATATCAGTTATATCGCAAGTATCTGATGCTAAAACATTTGTATCGCATGGATAGGAAGCTAAACCTTCTACATGGCATTGATTTGAAGCTAAATCATGTGTTTTGCATGGTTTTGAAGCTAACTCGGTCGTTTCGCCTGCATTTGATGATATATCACTTATATCGCAAGTATCTGAAGCTAAATCATTTGTTTCGTATAGATTTGAAGTTTAACCTTCTACATCGCATTGATTTGAAGCTAAATCATGTGTTTTGCCTGGTTTTGATGCTAACTCGTCTTTTCCCCTGCATTTGAAGCTATATCAGTTATATCGCAAGTATCTGATGCTAAATCATTTGTTTCGCATGGATAGGAAGCTAAACCTTCTACATCGCATTGATTTAAAGCTAAATCATGTGTTTGGAATGGATTTTATGCTAACTCGTTTGTTTCCCCTGCATTTGAAGCTATATCAGTTATATCGCAAGTTTCTGATGCAAAATCATTTGTTTCGCATGAATTTGAAGCTAAACCTTCTACTTCGCATGGATTTAAAGCCTAAATGATGTGTGTCGCATGGATTTTGAAGCTAACTCGTTTTATTCGTCTGCATTTGAAGCTATATCACTTATATCCCAAGTGTTTGATGCTAAATCATTTCTTTCGCATGGATTTGTAGGTGAACCTTCTACATCGCATTGATTTGAAGCTAAATCATTTGTTTCGCATGGATTTGAAGCTAAACCTTCTACATCGCATTGATTTGCAGCTAAATCATGTGTTTCGCATGGATTTGAAGCTAACTCGGTCGTTTCGCCTGCATTTGATGCTATATCACTTATATCGCAAATATCTGAAGCTAAATCATTTGTTTCGTATATATTTGAAGTTTAACCTTCTACATCGCATTGATTTGAAGCTAAATCATGTGTTTCGCATGGATTTTGAAGCTAACTCGTTTGATTCGTCTGCATTTTGAAGCTGCATCACTTATATCCCAAGTGATTGATGCTAAATAATTTGTTTCGCATGGATTTGACGCTAAACCTTCTACATCTCATTGATTTGAAGTTAAATCAAGTGTTTCGCTTGGATTTGAAGCTAAACTTTGTACATCGTAATGATTTGAAGCTAAATCATGTGTTTCGCATGGATTTGAAGCTAACTCGTTAGTTTCGCCTGCATTTGAAGCTAAATCAATATGTCGCATGTATCTGAACTTAAATCATTTGTTTCGCATGGATTTGAAGCTAAACCTTCTACATCGCATTGATTTACAGCTAAATCATGTGTTTCGCATGGATTTTATGCTAACTCGTTTGTTTCCCCTGCATTTGAAGCTATATCAGTTATATCGCAAGTTTCTGATGCTAAATCATTTGTTTCGCATGGATTTGAAGCTAAACCTTCTAAATCGCATTGATTTGCAGCCAAATTCATGTGTTTCGCAAGGATTTGAAGCTAAATCGGTCGTTTCGCCTGCATTTGATGCTATAACACTTATATCGCAAGTATCTGAAGCTAAATCATTTGTTTCGTATAGATTTGAAGTTTAACCTTCTACATCGCATTGATTTGAAGCTAAATCATGTGTTTTGCATGGTTTTGATGCTAACTCGTCTTTTCAACTGCATTTGAAGCTATATCAGTTATATCGCAAGTATCTGATGCTAAATCATTTGTTTCGCATGGATAGGAAGCTAAACCTTCTACATCGCATTGATTTGAAGCTAAATCATGTGTTTTGCATGGTTTTGATGCTAACTCGTCCTTTTCCCCTGCATTTGAAGCTATATCAGTTATATTGCAAGTATCTGATGCTAAATCATTTGTTTCGCATGGATAGGAAGCTAAACCTTCTACATCGCATTGATTTGAAGCTAAATCATGTGTTTTGCATGGTTTTGATGCTAACTCGTCTTTTCCCCTGCATTTGAAGCTATATCAGTTATATGGCAAGTATCTGATTCTAAATCATTTGTTTCGCATGGACTTGAAGCTAAACCATCTACATCGCATTCATTTGCAGCTAAATCATGTGTTTTGCATGGATTTTATGATAACTCGTTTGTTTCCCCTGCATTTGAAGCTATATCAGTTATATCGCCAGTATCTGATGCTAAATCATTTGTTTCGCATGGATTTGATGCTAAGCCTTCTACTTCGCATGGATGTAAATCTAAATCATGTGTTTCGCATGGATTTGAAGCTAACTCCTTCGTTTAGAGTGCGTTTGATGCTATATCACTTATATCGCAAGTATCTGAAGATAAATCATTTGTTTCGCATGGATTTGAAGCTAAACCTTCTACATCGTATTGATTTGAAAGCTCAACCTTCTACATCGTATTGATTTGAAGCTATATCATTTGTTTCGCATGGATTTGAAGCTAATCCTTCTACATCGGATTGATTTGAAGCTAAATCATGTGTTTTGCATGGATTTTATGCTAACTCGTTTTGTTTCCCCTGCATTTGAAGCTATATCAGTTATATCGCAAGTATCTGATGCTAAATCATTTGTTTCGCATGGATTTGAAGCTAAACCTTCTACATCGCATTGATTTGCAGCTAAATCATGTGTTTCACATGGATTTGAAGCTAACTCGTTCGTTTCGCCTGCATTTGATGCTATATCACTTATATCGCAAGTGTTTGAAGCTAAATCATTCGTTTCGCATGGATTTGAAGCTAAACCTACTACATCGTATCGATTTGAAGCTAAATGATATGTATCGCATGGATTTTGAAACTATCCCGTTTGATTCGTCTGCATTTTGCAGCTATATCACTTATATCACAATTGTTTGAAGCTAAATCATTTGTTTCGCATGGATTTGAAGCTAATCCTTCTACATCGCATTGATTTGAAGCTAAATCATGTGTTTTGCATGGATTTTATGCTAACTCGTTTGTTTCCCCTGCATTTGAAGCTATATCAGTTATATAGCAAGTATCTGATGCTAAATCATTTGTTTCGCATGGACTTGAAGCTAAACCATCTACATCGCATTCATTTGCAGCTAAATCATGTGTTTTGCATGGATTTTATGATAACTCGTTTGTTTCCCCTGCATTTGAAGCTATATCAGTTATATCGCCAGTATCTGATGCTAAATCATTTGTTTCGCATGGATTTGAAGCTAAACCTTCTACATCGCATTGATTTGCAGCTAAATCATGTGTTTCGCATGGATTTGAAGCTAACTTCTAAATCGCATTGATTTGAAGCTAAGTCATGTTATTCGCTTGGCTTTGAAGATAACTCGTTTGTTTCGTCTGCATTTGAAGCTATATCACTTATATCCCAAGTGTTTGAAGCTAGATCATTGTTTCGCATGGATTTGAAGGTAACTTGTTAGTTTCGGCTGCATTTGGAGCAATATCAATGTATCGCAAGTATCTGAACCTAAATCATTTGTTTCGCATGGATTTGAAGCTAAGCCTTCTACTTCGAATCGATTTGAAGTTAAATGATATGTATCGCATGGATTTTGGAGCTTCCCCGTTTGATTAGTCTGCATTTCCTGCTATATCACTTATATCCCAAGTGTTTGTAGGGTAAATCATTTGTTTCGCATGGATTTGAAGCTAAACCTTCTACATCGCATTGATTTGAAGCTAAATCATGTGTTGCGCTTGGATTTGAATCTATACCTTCAACATCGCATGATTTGAAGCTAAATCATGTGTTTCGCATGGATTTGATGCTCATTCGTTTGATTCCCCTGTATTTGAAGCTATTTCCAGTTATATCGCAAGTATCAGATGCTATATCATGTGTTTCGCTTGGATTTGAAGCTAAACCTTTTACATCGCATTGATTTGCAGCTAAATCATGTGTTTTGCATGGTTTTGATGCTAACTCGTTTTTTCCCCTGCATTTGAAGCTATATCAGTTATATGGCAAGTATCTGATTCTAAATCATTTGTTTCGCATGGACTTGAAGCTAAACCATCTACATCGCATTCATTTGCAGCTAAATCATGTGTTTTGCATGGAGTTTATGATAACTCGTTTGTTTCCCCTGCATTTGAAGCTATATCAGTTATATCGCCAGTATCTGATGCTAAATCATTTGTTTCGCATGGATTTGAAGCTAAACCTTCTACATCGCATTCATTTACAGCTAAATCATGTGTTTCACATGGATTTGAAGCTAACTCGTTCGTTTCGCCTGCATTTGATGCTATATCACTTATATCGCAAGTGTTTGAAGCTAAATCATTCGTTTCGCATGGATTTGAAGCTAAACATACTACATCGTATCGATTTGAAGCTAAATGATATGTATCGCATGGATTTTGAAACTATCCCGTTTGATTCGTCTGCATTTGCAGCTATATCACTTATATCACAATTGTTTGAATCTAAATCATTTGTTTCGCATGGATTTGAAGCTAACTCGGTCGTTTCGCCTGCATTTGATGCTATATCACTTATATCGCAAGTATCTGAAGCTAAATCATTTGTTTCGTATAGATTTGAAGTTTAACCTTCTACATCGCATTGATTTGAAGCTAAATCATTTGTTTCGCATGGATGTGAAGCTAACTCGTTCGTTTCATCCGCATTTGATGCTATATCACTTATATCGCAAGTGTTTGAAGCTAAATCATTTGTTTCGCATGGATTTGAAGCTAAACCTTCTACATCGCATTGATTTGAAGCTAAATCATGTGTTTCGCTTGGATTTGAAGCTATACCTTCTACATCGCTTTGATTTGAAGCTAAATCATGTGTTTTGCATGGATTTGATGCTAACTCGTTTGTTTCCCCTGCATTTGAAGCTATATCAGTTATATCGCCAGTATCTGATGCTAAATCATTGGTTTCGCATGGATTTGAAGCTAAACCTTCTACATCGCATTGATTTGAAGCAAAATCATGTGTTTTGCATGGATTTTATGCTAACTCGTTTGTTCCCCCTGCATTTGAAGCTATATCAGTTATATCGCTAGTATCTGCTGCTAAATCATTTGTTTCGCATGGATTTGAAGCTAATCCTTCTACATCGCATTGATTTGAAGCTAAATCATGTGTTTTGCATGGATTTGATGCTAACTCGTTTGTTTCCCCTGCATCTGAAGCTATATCAGTTATATCGCCATTATCTGATGCTAAATCATTTGTTTCGCATGGATTTGAAGCTAAACTTTCTACATCGCATTGATTTGAAGCAAAATCATGTGTTTTGCATGGATTTGATGCTAACTCGTTTGTTCCCCCTGCATTTGAAGCTATATCAGTTATATCGCAAGTATCTGATGCTAAATCATTTGTTTCGCATGGATTTGAAGCTAAACCATCTACATCGCATTCATTTGCAGCTAAATCATGTGTTTTGCATGGATTTTATGATAACTCGTTTGTTTCCCCTGCATTTGAAGCTATATCAGTTATATCGCCAGTATCTGATGCTAAATCATTTGTTTCGCATGGATTTGAAGCTAAACCTTCTACATCGCATTGATTTGCAGCTAAATCATGTGTTTCGCATGGATTTGAAGCTAAACCTTCTAAATCGCATTGATTTGAAGCTAAGTCATGTTATTCGCTTGGCTTTGAAGATAACTCGTTTGTTTCGTCTGCATTTGAAGCTATATCACTTATATCCCAAGTGTTTGAAGCTAGATCATTGTTTCGCATGGATTTGAAGGTAACTTGTTAGTTTCGGCTGCATTTGTAGCAATATCAATGTATCGCAAGTATCTGAACCTAAATCATTTGTTTCGCATGGATTTGAAGCTAAGCCTTCTACTTCGAATCGATTTGAAGTTAAATGATATGTATCGCATGGATTTTGGAGCTTCCCCGTTTGATTAGTCTGCATTTCCTGCTATATCACTTATATCCCAAGTGTTTGTAGGTAAATCATTTGTTTCGCATGGATTTGAAGCTAAACCTTCTACATCGCAATGATTTGAAGCTAAATCATGTGTTTTGCATGGATTTGATGCAAACTCGTTCGTTTCGCCTGCATTTGATGCTATATCACTTATATCGCATGTATCTGAACCTAGATCAATTGTTTCGTCTGGATTTGAAGACAAACCTTCTACATCGTATTGATTTGCAGCTAAATCGTGTGTTTCGCATGGATTTGAAGCTAACTCGTTAGTTTCGCCTGCATTTGAAGCTAACTCAATATGTCGCATGTATCTGAACTTAAATCATTTGTTTCGCATGGATTTGAAGCTAAACCTTCTACATCGCATTGATTTACAGCTAAATCATGTGTTTCGCATGGATTTGAAGCTAACTCGTTAGTTTCGCCTGCATTTGAAGCTATATCACTTATACCCCAAGTGTTTGATGCTAAATCATTTGTTTCGAATGGATTTGAAGCTAAACCTTCTACATCGCATTGATTTGAAGCTAAATCGTGTGTTTCGATTAGATTTGAATCTACACCTTCTACATCGCATTGATTTGCAGCTAAATCATGTGTTTCGCATGGATTTGAAGCTAACTCGGTCGTTTCGCCTGCATTTGATGCTATATCACTTATATCGCAAATATCTGAAGCTAAATCATTTGTTTCGTATAGATTTGAAGTTTAACCTTCTACATCGCATTGATTTGAAGCTAAATCATGTGTTTCGCATGGATTTGATGGTCATTCGTTTGTTTCCCCTGCATTTGATGCTATTTCAGTTATATCGCAAGTATCTGATGCTATATCATGTGTTTCTCTTGGATTTGAAGCTAAACCTTTTACATCGCATTGTTTTACAGCTAAATCATGTGTTTCGAATGTATTTGAAGCTAACTCGTTAGTTTCGCCTGCATTTGAAGCTATATCACTTATACCCCAAGTGTTTGATTCTAAATCATTTGTTTCGAATAGATTTGAAGCTAAACCTTCTACATCGCATTCATTTTAAGCTAAATCATGTGTTTCGATTAGATTTCGAAGCTAAACCGTCTACGTCGCATTGATTCGAAACTAAATCATGTTTTTTGCATGGATTTGAAGCTAACTCGTTAGTTTCGCCTGCATTTGAAGCTATATCACTTATACCCCAAGTGTTTGATGCTAAATCATTTGTTTCGCATGGATTTGAAGCTAAACCTTCTACATCGCATTGATTTGAAGCTAAATCATGTATTTCGATTGGATTTGAAACTATACCTTCTACATCGCATTGATTTACAGCTAAATCATGTGTTTCGCATGGATTTGAAGCTAACTCGTTAGTTTCGCCTGCATTTGAAGCTATATCACTTATACCCCAAGTGTTTGATGCTAAATCATTTGAGTCGCATGGATTTGAAGCTAAACCTTCTACATCGCATTGATTTGAAGCTACATCATGTATTTCGATTGGATTTGAAACTATACCTTCTACATTGCTTTGATTTGAAGCTTAATCATGTGTTTTGCATGGATTTGAGGCTAACTCGTTTGTTTCACCTACATTTGAAACTATATCAGTTATATCGCAAGTATCTGAACCTAAATCATTTGTTTCGCATGGATTTGAAGCTAAACCTTCTACATCGCATGGATGTAAATCTAAATAATGTGTTTCGCATGGATTTGAAGCTAACTCCTTCGTTTCGCGTGCGTTGGATGCTATATCACTTATATCGCAAGTATCTGAAGATAAATCATTTGTTTCGCATGGATTTGAAGCTAAACCTTCTACATCGTATTGATTTGAAGCTATATCATTTGTTTCGCATGAATTTGACACTAAGCCTTCTACTTCGCATTGATTTGCAGCTAAATCATGTGTTTTGCATGGTTTTTATGCTAACTCGTTTTTTCCCCTGCATTTGAAGCTATGTCAGTTATATGGCAAGTATCTGATGCTAAATCATTTGTTTCGCATGGACTTGAAGCTAAACCATCTACATCGCATTCATTTGCAGCTAAATCATGTGTTTTGCATGGATTTTATGATAACTCGTTTGTTTCCCCTGCATTTGAAGCTATATCAGTTATATCGCCAGTATCTGATGCTAAATCATTTGTTTCGCATGGATTTGAAGCTAAACCTTCTACATCGCATTGATTTACAGCTAAATCATGTGTTTCACATGGATTTGAAGCTAACTCGTTCGTTTCGCCTGCATTTGATGCTATATCACTTATATCGCAAGTGTTTGAAGCTAAATCATTTGTTTCGCATGGATTTGAAGCTAAACCTACTACATCGTATCGATTTGAAGCTAAATGATATGTATCGCATGGATTTTGAAACTATCCCGTTTGATTCGTCTGCATTTGCAGCTATATCACTTATATCACAATTGTTTGAAGCTACATCATTTGTTTCGCATGGATTTGAAGCTAATCCTTCTACATCGCATTGATTTGAAGCTAAATCAGTTGTTTTGCATGGATTTTATGCTAACTCGTTTGTTTCCCCTGCATTTGAAGCTATATCAGTTATATGGCAAGTATCTGATGCTAAATCATTTGTTTCGCATGGACTTGAAGCTAAACCATCTACATCGCATTCATTTGCAGCTAAATCATGTTATTCGCTTGGCTTTGAAGATAACTCGTTTGTTTCGTCTGCATTTGAAGCTGTATCAGTTATATCCCAAGTGTTTGAAGCTAGATCATTGTTTCGCATGGATTTGAAGGTAACTTGTTAGTTTCGCCTGCATTTGGAGAAATATCAATGTATCGCAAGTATCTGAACCTAAATCATTTGTTTCGCATGGATTTGAAGCTAAGCCTTCTACTTCGAATCGATTTGAAGTTAAATGATATGTATCGCATGGATTTTGGAGCTTCCCCGTTTGATTAGTCTGCATTTCCTGCTATATCACTTATATCGCAAGTATCTGAGGCTAAATCATTTGTTTCGTATAGATTTGAAGTTTAACCTTCTACATCGCATTGATTTGAAGCTAAATCATGTGTTGCGCTTGGATTTGAATCTATACCTTCAACATCGCATTGATTTGAAGATAAATCATGTGTTTCGTTTGGATTTGAAGATATACCTTCTACATCGCTTTGATTTGAAGCTAAATCATGTGTTTTGCATGCATTTTATGCTAACTCGTTTGTTTCCCCTGCATTTGAAGCTATATCAGTTATATAGCAAGTATCTGAACCTAAATCATTGGTTTCGCATGGATTTAAAGCTAAACCTTCTAAATCGCATTGATTTGAAGATAAATCATGTGATTCGCTTGGATTTGAAGCTAACTCGTTTGTTTCGTCGGCGTTTGAAGCTATATCACTTATATCGCAAGTATCTGAAGCTAAATCATTTGTTCCGCATGGATTTGAAGCTAAGCCTTCTACTTCCCATTGATTTGAAGTTAAATGATATGTATCGCATGGATTTTGGAGCTTCCCCGTTTGATTAGTCTGCATTTCCTGCTATATCACTTATATCCCAAGTGTTTGTAGGTAAATCATTTGTTTCGCATTGATTTGAAGCTAAATCATGTGTTGCGCTTGGATTTGAATCTATACCTTCAACATCGCATTGATTTGAAGATAAATCATGTGTTTCGTTTGGATTTGAAGATATACCTTCTACATCGCTTTGATTTGAAGCTAAATCATGTGTTTTGCATGGATTTTATGCTAACTCGTTTGTTTCCCCTGCAATTGAAGCTATATCAGTTATATCGCAAGTATCTGAACCTAAATCATTTGTTTCGTATAGATTTGAAGTTTAACCTTCTACATCGCATTGATTTGAAGCTAAATCATGTGTTTCGCATGGATTTGATGCTAACTCGTTTGTTTCCCCTGCATTTGAAGCTATATCAGTTATA
Source organism: Megalopta genalis (assembly GCF_051020955.1). Classification (NCBI taxonomy): domain Eukaryota; kingdom Metazoa; phylum Arthropoda; class Insecta; order Hymenoptera; family Halictidae; genus Megalopta; species Megalopta genalis. The sequence goes on from NW_027476277.1 coordinate 78,390, forward strand.
TCGCAAGTATCTGAAGCTAAATAATTTGTTTCGCATGGATAGGAAGCTAAACCTTCTACATCGCATTGATTTGAAGCTAAATCATGTGTTTTGCATGGATTTTATGCTAACTCGTTTGTTTCCCCTGCATTTGAAACTATATCAGTTATATCGCAAGTATCTGATGCTAAATCATTTGCTTCGCATGGATTTGAAGCTAAGCCTACTACTTCGCATGGATTTAAAGCTAAATGATGTGTATCGCATGGATTTGAAGCTAAACCTTCTACATCGCATTGATTTGCAGCTAAATCATGTGTTTCGCATGGATTTGAAGCTAACTCGTTCGTTTCGCCTGCATTTGATGCTATATCACTTATATCGCAAGTGTTTGAAGCTAAATCATTTGTTTCGCATGGATTTGAAGCTAAACCTTCTACATCGCATTGATTTGAAGCTAAATCATGTGTTTTGCTTGGATTTGAAGCTATACCTTCTACATCGCTTTGATTTGAAGCTAAATCATGTGTTTTGCATGGATTTGATGCTAACTCGTTTGTTCCCCCTGCATTTGAAGCTATATCAGTTATATCGCAAGTATCTGCTGTGAAATCATTTGTTTCGCATGGATTTGGAGCTAATCCTCCTACATCGCATTGATTTGAAGCTAAATCATGTGTTTTGCATGGATTTTATGCTATCTCGTTTGTTTCCCCTGCATTTGAAGCTATATCACTTATACCCCAAGTGTTTGATGCTAAATCATTTGTTTCGAATGGATTTGAAGCTAAGCCTTCTACATCGCATTGATTTGAAGCTAAATCATGGGTTTCGATTGGATTTGAAGCTAAACCGTCTACGCCGCATTGATTCGAAACTAAATCATGTTTTTTGCATGGATTTGATGCTAACTCGTTTGTTTCTCCTGCATTTGAAGCTATATCACTTATATCGCAAGTATCTGAACCTAAATCATTTGTTTCGCATGGATTTCAAGCTAAACCTTCTACATCGCATTGATTTGAAGCTAAATCATGTGTTTCGCTTGGATTTGAAGCTATACCTTCTACATCGCTTTGATTTGAAGCTAAATCATGTGTTTTGCATGGATTTGATGCTAACTTGTTTGTTCCCCCTGCATTTGAAGCTATATCAGTTATATCGCAAGTATCTGCTGCTAAATCATTTGTTTCGTATGGATTTGAAGCTAAACCTTCTACGTCATTGATTTGAAGCTTAATCATGTGTTTTGCATGGATTTGAAGCTAACTCGTTTGTTTCCCCCGCATTTGAAGCTATATCATTTATATCGCAATTATTTCAATCAAAATCTCTTGTTTCGCACGGATTTGAAACTAGTAAATGTGTTCCGCATTAATTTTAAGCTAAATCATGTGTTTCGAGTGGAATTGAAGCTATCTGGTTTGTTTCGCTTGCATTTGTAGCTATATAGCCTATATACCAAGTGTTTGAAGCTCAATCATTTGTTTCGCATGGATTTGAAGCTAAACCATCGAAGTCGCACTGATTTGAAGCTGTATCATGTGTTTCGCATGGACTTGAATCTAACTGGTTTGTTTCGCCTCCATTTGAATTAATCACTTATATCCCATGTATCTGAAGCTAAATCATTTGTGTCGCATGGTTTTGAAGCTGAACCTCTTACATAGCATTGATTTGAAGCTCAATCATGTGTTTTGCATGCATTTGATGCTAACTCGATTGTTTCGTCTGCATTTGAAGCTATATCACTTATATTCCAAGTGTTTGAAGCTCAATCATTTGTTTCGCATGGATTTGAAGCTAACACGTTCGTTTCGCCTGCATTTAATGCTATATCACTTATATCGCAAATATCTGAAACTAAATCATTTGATTCGCATGGATTTGAAGCTAAACCTTCTACATCGCATCGATTTGCAGCTAAATAATGTGCTTCGCATGGATTTCAAGGTAACTCGTTAGTTTCGCCTGCATTTGAAGCTATATCACTTATATCCCAAGCGTTTGAAGCTAAGTCATTGGTTTCGAATGGATTTAAAGCTAAACCTTCTAAATCGCATTGATTTGAAGATAAATCATGCGATTCGCTTGGATTTGAAGCTAACTCGTTTGTTTCGTCGGCGTTTGAAGCTATATCACTTATATCGCAAGTATCTGAAGCTAAATCATTTGTTCCGCATGGATTTGAAGCTAAGCCTTCTACTTCCCATTGATTTGAAGCTAAATCATGTGTATCACATGGATTTTAAAGCTAACCCGTTTGATTCGTCTGCATTTGAATCTATATCACTTATAACCCTAGTGTTTGAAGATAAACCATTTGTTTCGCATGGTTTTGAAGCTGAACCTTCTACATAGCATTGATTTGAAGGTCAATCATGTGTTTTGCATGGATTTGATGCTAACTCGATTGTTTCATCTGCATTTGAAGCTATATCACTTATATCCCAAGTGTTTGAAGCTCAATCATTTGTTTCGCATGGATTTGAAACTAAACCTTCTACATCGCATTGATTTGCAGCTGAGTCATGCGTTTCGCACGGATTTGAAGCTAACTCGTTTGTTTCGTCTGCAATTGAATCAGTATCACTCATATCCCAAGTGTTTGAAGCTAAATCATTTGTTTCGCATGGATTTGAAGCTACTCCTTCTACATCGAATTGATTTGTAGCTAAATCATGTGTATCGCATGGATTTTTAAGCTAACACTTTTGTGTTCCCTCCATTTGAAGCTATATCACTTATATCGCAAGTATCTGAACCTAAATTATTTGTTTCGCATGGATTTGAAGCTAAACCTTCTACATCGCATTGTATTGAAGCTTAATCATGTGTTTCACTCGGATTTGAAGCTAAACCTTCTACATCGTATTGATTTGATGCTGAATCATGTGTTTCATATAGATTTGAAGCTAACTCGTTTGTTTCGTCTGCATTTGAAGCTATATCACTTATATCGCAAGTATTTCAAGAAAAATCATGTGTTTTGCATGGATTTGAAGCTAAACCTTCTACATCGCATTGATTTTCAGCAAAATCATGTGTCTTGCTTGGATTTGATGCTAACTCGTTTGTTTCCCCTGCATTTGAAGCTATATCAGTTATATCGCAAGTATCTGCACCTAAATCATTTGTTTCGCATGTATTTGAAGCTAAACCTTATACATCGCATTGATTTGCAGTTCAATCATGTGTTTCGCATGGATTTGGAGCTAAATCATTTGTTTCGCACGAATTTGAATCTAATAGATGTGTCTCGCATTAATTTTAAGCTAAATCATGTGTTTCGTGTGGAATTGAATCTATCTGGTTTGTGTCGCATGCAGCTGAAGCTATATCACCTATATCCCAAGTGGTTGCAGCTCAATCATCTGTTTCGTATGGATTTGATGCTAAACCTTCTAAACCGCATGAATTTTAAGCTAAATCGTGTGTTCCGCATGGATTTGAAGCCTACTCGCTTGTTTCGTCTGCACTTGAAGCAATACCACATATATCGCTAGTATCTGATCTAAATCATTTTGTTTCACATGGATTTGAAGCTAAACCTTCAACATCGCATTGATTTGCAGCTAAAGCATGTGTTTCGCATGGATTTGCTGCTAACTCGTTCGTTTCGCCTGCATTTGAAGCTATATCACTTATATCCCTAGTGATTGAATCTAAATCACTTGTTTCGCATGGATTTGAAGCTAAACCTTCTACATCGCATGGACTTGAAGCTAACTCGTTTGTTTCGCATGCAGCTGAAGCTATATCACCTATATCCCAAGTGGTTGCAGCTCAATCATTTGTTTCGCATGGATTTGTAGCTAACTCGATTGCTTCCCCTGCATTTGAAGCTATATCACTTATGTCGAAAGTATCTGGTGCTAAATCGTGTGTTTTGCATGGATTTGAAGCTAACTCGTTTGTTTCGTCTGCATTTAAAGCTATGTCACTTATATCGCAAGTATCTGACGCTAAATCATTGGTTTCGCATGGATTTGAAGCTACACCTTCTACTTCGCATTTATTTGCTGCTATATCATGTGTTTCGCATGGAATTGAATTTAACTGGTTTGTTTCGTCTGCATTTGAAGCTATGTCCCTTATATCGCAAGTATCTGAAGCTAAATCATTGGTTTCGCATGGATCTGAAGCTAAACCTTCTACATCGCATTGATTTGCTGCTAAATCATGTGTATCACATGGATTTTGAAGCTAACTCGATTGCTTCGTCTGCATTTGAAGCTATATCACTTATATCGCTAGTATCTGAAGGTAAATCATTTGTTTCGCATGGATTTGAAGCTATCTCGCTTGTTTCGTCTGCATTTGCAGCTATATCAATTATATCGCTAGTATCTGAAGGTAAATCATTTGTTTCGCATGGATTTGAAGCTAAGCTTTCTACTTCGCATCGATTTGAATCTAAATGATGTGAATAGCATGGATTTTGAAGCTAACTCGTTTTATTCGTCCGCATTTGAATCTATATCGCTAATATCGCAAGTATCTGATTCTAAATCATTTGTTTCGCATTTATTTGAAGTTAAATCTTCCACATCGCATTGATTTGCATTTCAATCATGTGTTTCGCATGGATTTTGAGCTAACTCGATTGTTTCGCATGCAGCTGAAGCTATATCACCTATATCCCAAGTAGTTGCAGCTCAATCATTTGTTTCGCATGGATTTGAAGCTAAACATTCTAAATCGCATGATTTTTAAGCTAAATCATGTGTTTCGCATGGATCTGAAGGTAACTCGTTTGTTTCGTCTGAATTTGAAGCGATATCACTTAAATCCCATGTGTTTGAAGCTAAATCATTTGTTTCGCATGGATTTGAAGCTAAACCTTCTACATCGCATTGAGTTGAAGCTTAATCATGTGTTTTGTATGGATTTGAAGCTAACTCGTTTGTTTCGCCTGCATTTGAAGCTATATCATTAATTTCGCAAGTATTTCAATCAAAATCACTTGTTTCGCACGGATTTGGAACTAAAAAACGTGTTTCTCATGAATTTGAATCTAAATCATGTGCTTCGCATGGATTTGAAGCTAACTCGTTAGTTTCGCCTGCATTTGAAGCTATATCACTTATATCGCATGTATCTGATGCTAAATCATTTGTGTCGCATGGATTTGAAGGAAACTTGTTCCGCCTGCATATGAAGCTATATCACTTGTATCGCAAGTATTTGAAGAATAATCATTTGTTTCGCATGGATTTGAAGCTATCTCGCTCGTTTCGTCTGCATTTGCAGCTATATCAATTATATCGCTAGTATCTGATTCTAAATCATTTGTTTCGCATTTATTTGAAGTTAAATCTTCCACATCGCATTGATTTGCATTTCAATCATGTGTTTCGCTTGGATTTTAAGCTAACTCGTTTGTTTCGTCTGCATTTGAAGCTATATCACTTATATCCCAAGTGTTTGAATCTAAATCGCTTGTTTCGCATGGATTTGAAGCTAATCCTTCTACATCGCATGGACTTGAAGCTAACTCGTTTGTTTCGCATGCAGCTGAAGCTATATCACCTATATCCCAAGTGGTTGCAGCTCAATCATCTGTTTCGTCTGCATTTGAAGCTATGTCACTTATATCACAAGTATCTGAAGCTAAATCATTGGTTTCGCATGGATTTGAAGCTAAACCTTCTACATCGCATTGATTTGAATCTAAATCATGTGTTTCGCATGGTTTAAAGCAAACTCGTTTGTTTCGCATGCATTTGAAGCTAAATCACGTATATCACAAGTATTTGAAGCTAAACCATTTGTTTCGCATGGAATCGATGTTTAGCCTTCTACTTCGCTGTGATTTGAAGCAAAATCATGTGTTTCGCGTGGATTTGAAGCTAACTCGTTTGATTCGCATGAAGTTGAAGCTAAATCATGAATATCACAAGTATTTGAAGCTAACTCATTTGTTCCGCATGAAGTTGAAGCGAAATCATGTATATCACATGTAGTTGAAGCTAAACCATTAGATTCGCATGGATTTGAAGCTAAGCCTTCTTCTGCACATTGATTTGAGGCTAAATCATGTGTTCCGCTTGGATTTGAATCTAACTCGTTTGTTCCGCATGCAGTTAAAGCTAAATCATATATAAAACAAGTATTTGAAGCTAAACTATTCGTGTCGCATGGATTTGAAACTAAGCTTTCTTCTTCGCATTGATTTGAAGCTAAATCATGTCTTTCGCTCGTATTTGAAGCTATCACGTTTGTTTCGCATGCAGTTCAAGCTGAATCATGTATATCACAAGTATTTGACGCTAAACCATTTATTTCGCGTGGATTTGAAGCTAATTCCTTTGTTGCGCATGCAGTTGAATCTAAAAACGTATATCACAAGTATTTGTAGCTAAACCATTTGTGTCGCATGGATTTGAAACTAAACCTTCTACATCGCTTTGATTTGAAGCTAAATCATGTGTTTTGCATGGATTTGATGCTAACTCGTTTGTTCCCCCTGCATTTGAAGCTATATCAGTTATATCGCAAGTATCTGCTGCTAAATCATTTGTTTCGTATGGATTTGAAGCTAAACCTTCTACATCGCATTGATTTGAAGCTTAATCATGTGTTTTGCATGGGTTTGAAGCTAACTCGTTTGTTTCCCCCGCATTTGAAGCTATATCATTTATATCGCAATTATTTCAATCAAAATCTCTTGTTTCGCACGGATTTGAAACTAGTAAATGTGTTTCGCATTAATTTTAAGCTAAATCATGTGTTTCGTGTGGAATTGAAGCTATCTGGTTTGTTTCGCTTGCATTTGTAGCTATATAGCCTACATACCAAGTGTTTGAAGCTCAATCATTTGTTTCGCATGGATTTGAAGCTAAACCATCGAAGTCGCACTGATTTGAAGCTATATCATGTGTTTCGCATGGACTTGAATCTAACTGGTTTGTTTCGCCTTCATTTGAAGCTATATCACTTATATCCCAAGTATCTGAAGCTAAATCATTTGTGTCGCATGGTTTTGAAGCTGAACCTCTTACATAGCATTGATTTGAAGCTCAATCATGTGTTTTGCATGGATTTGATGCTAACTCGATTGTTTCGTCTGCATTTGAAGCTATATCACTTATATCCCAAGTGTTTGAAGCTCAATCATTTGTTTCGCATGGATTTGAAGCTAACACGTTCGTTTCGCCTGCATTTAATGCTATATCACTTATATCGCAAATATCTGAAACTAAATCATTTGATTCGCATGGATTTGAAGCTAAACCTTCTACATCGCATCGATTTGCAGCTAAATAATGTGCTTCGTATGGATTTGAAGGTAACTCGTTAGTTTCGCCAGCATTTGAAGCTATATCACTTATATCCCAAGCGTTTGAAGCTAAATCATTGGTTTCGCATGGATTTAAAGCTAAACCTTCTAAATCGCATTGATTTGAAGATAAATCATGTGAATCGCTTGGATTTGAAGCTAACTCGTTCGTTTCGCCTGCATTTGATGCTATATCACTTATATCGCAAGTATCTGAAGCTAAATCATTTGTTTCGTATAGATTTGAAGTTTAACCTTCTACATCGCATTGATTTGAAGCTAAATCATGTGTTGCGCTTGGATTTGAATCTATACCTTCAACATCGCATTGATTTGAAGATAAATCATGTGTTTCGTTTGGATTTGAAGATATACCTTCTACATCGCTTTGATTTGAAGCTAAATCATGTGTTTTGCATGGATTTTATGCTAACTCGTTTGTTTTCCCTGCATTTGAAGCTATATCAGTTATATCGCAAGTATCTGAACCTAAATCATTTGTTTCGCATGAATTTGAAGCTAAGCCTTCTACTTCGCATGGATTTAAAGCTAAATGATGTGTGTCGCATGGATTTTGAAGCTAACTCGTTTGATTCGTCTGCATGTGAAGCTATATCACTTATATCCCATGTGTTTGATGCTAAATCATTTCTTTCTAATGGATTTGTAGCTAAACCTTCTACATCGCATTGATTTGAAGCTAAATCATTGGTTTCGCATGGATTTGAAGCTAAACCTTCTACATCGCATTGATTTGAATCTAAATCATGTGTTTCGCATGGTTTAAAGCAAACTCGTTTGTTTCGCATGCATTTGAAGCTAAATCACGTATATCACAAGTATTTGAAGCTAAACCATTTGTTTCGCATGGAATCGATGTTTAGCCTTCTACTTCGCTGTGATTTGAAGCAAAATCATGTGTTTCGCGTGGATTTGAAGCTAACTCGTTTGATTCGCACGAAGTTGAAGCTAAATCATGAATATCACAAGTATTTGAAGCTAACTCATTTGTTCCGCATGAAGTTGAAGCGAAATCATGTATATCACATGTAGTTGAAGCTAAACCATTAGATTCGCATGGATTTGAAGCTAAGCCTTCTTCTGCACATTGATTTGAGGCTAAATCATGTGTTCCGCTTGGATTTGAATCTAACTCGTTTGTTCCGCATGCAGTTAAAGCTAAATCATATATAAAACAAGTATTTGAAGCTAAACTATTCGTGTCGCATGGATTTGAAACTAAGCTTTCTTCTTCGCATTGATTTGAAGCTAAATCATGTCTTTCGCTCGGATTTGAAGCTATCACGTTTGTTTCGCATGCAGTTCAAGCTGAATCATGTATATCACAAGTATTTGACGCTAAACCATTTATTTCGCGTGGATTTGAAGCTAATTCCTTTGTTGCGCATGCAGTTGAATCTAAAAACGTATATCACAAGTATTTGTAGCTAAACCATTTGTGTCGCATGGATTTGAAACTAAACCTTCTACATCGCTTTGATTTGAAGCTAAATCATGTGTTTTGCATGGATTTGATGCTAACTCGTTTGTTCCCCCTGCATTTGAAGCTATATCAGTTATATCGCAAGTATCTGCTGCTAAATCATTTGTTTCGTATGGATTTGAAGCTAAACCTTCTACATCGCATTGATTTGAAGCTTAATCATGTGTTTTGCATGGATTTGAAGCTAACTCGTTTGTTTCCCCCGCATTTGAAGCTATATCATTTATATCGCAATTATTTCAATCAAAATCTCTTGTTTCGCACGGATTTGAAACTAGTAAATGTGTTTCGCATTAATTTTAAGCTAAATCATGTGTTTCGTGTGGAATTGAAGCTATCTGGTTTGTTTCGCTTGCATTTGTAGCTATATAGCCTATATACCAAGTGTTTGAAGCTCAATCATTTGTTTCGCATGGATTTGAAGCTAAACCATCGAAGTCGCACTGATTTGAAGCTATATCATGTGTTTCGCATGGACTTGAATCTAACTGGTTTGTTTCGCCTTCATTTGAAGCTATATCACTTATATCCCAAGTATCTGAAGCTAAATCATTTGTGTCGCATGGTTTTGAAGCTGAACCTCTTACATAGCATTGATTTGAAGCTCAATCATGTGTTTTGCATGGATTTGATGCTAACTCGATTGTTTCGTCTGCATTTGAAGCTATATCACTTATATCCCAAGTGTTTGAAGCTCAATCATTTGTTTCGCATGGATTTGAAGCTAACACGTTCGTTTCGCCTGCATTTAATGCTATATCACTTATATCGCAAATATCTGAAACTAAATCATTTGATTCGCATGGATTTGAAGCTAAACCTTCTACATCGCATCGATTTGCAGCTAAATAATGTGCTTCGTATGGATTTGAAGGTAACTCGTTAGTTTCGCCAGCATTTGAAGCTATATCACTTATATCCCAAGCGTTTGAAGCTAAATCATTGGTTTCGCATGGATTTAAAGCTAAACCTTCTAAATCGCATTGATTTGAAGATAAATCATGTGAATCGCTTGGATTTGAAGCTAACTCGTTTGTTTCGTCGGCGTTTGAAGCTATATCACTTATATCGCAAGTATCTGAAGCTAAATCATTTGTTCCGCATGGATTTGAAGCTAAGCCTTCTACCTCCCATTGATTTGAAGCTAAATCATGTGTATCACATGGATTTTGAAGCTAACGCGTTTGATTCGTCTGCATTTGAATCTATATCACTTATAACCCTAGTGTTTGAAGATAAACCATTTGTTTCGCATGGTTTTGAAGCTGAACCTTCTACATAGCATTGATTTGAAGGTCAATCATGTGTTTTGCATGGATTTGATGCTAACTCGATTGTTTCATCTGCATTTGAAGCTATATCACTTATATCCCAAGTGTTTGAAGCTCAATCATTTGTTTCGCATGGATTTGAAACTAAACCTTCTACATCGCATTGATTTGCAGCTGAGTCATGCGTTTCGCACGGATTTGAAGCTAACTCGTTTGTTTCGTCTGCAATTGAATCAGTATCACTCATATCCCAAGTGTTTGAAGCTAAATCATTTGTTTCGCATTGATTTGAAGTTAAACCTTCTACATCGCATTGATTTGAAGCTAAATCATGTGTTTCGCATGGAGTTGTAGCTAAACCTTCTACATCGCATTGATTTGCTGCTAAATCATTTGTTTCGCATGGATTTGAAGCTAAGCTTTCTACATCGCATCGATTTGAATCTAAATGATGTGAATAGCATGGATTTTGAAGCTAACTCGTTTGATTCGTCTGCATTTGAAGCTATATCGCTAATATCGCAAGTATCTGATTCTAAATCATTTGTTTCGCATTTATTTGAAGTTAAATCTTCCACATCTCATGGACTTGAAGCTAACTCGTTTGTTTCGCATGCAGCTGAAGCTATATCACCTATATCCCAAGTAGTTGCAGCTCAATCATTTGTTTCGCATGGATTTGAAGCTAAACATTCTAAATCGCATGATTTTTAAGCTAAATCATGTGTTTCGCATGGATCTGAAGGTAACTCGTTTGTTTCGCCTGAATTTGAAGCTATATCACTTAAATCCCATGTGTGTGATGCTAAATCATTTGTTTCGCATGGATTTGAAACTAAACCTTCTACATCGCATTAATTTGCAGCTAAGTCATGCGTTTCGCACGGATTTGAAGCTAACTCGTTCGTTTCGCCTGCATTTGATGCTATATCACTTATATCGCAAGTATCTGAAGCTAAATCATTTGTTTCGTATAGATTTGAAGTTTAACCTTCTACATCGCATTGATTTGAAGCTAAATCATGTGTTGCGCTTGGATTTGAATCTATACCTTCAACATCGCATTGATTTGAAGATAAATCATGTGTTTCGTTTGGATTTGAAGATATACCTTCTACATCGCTTTGATTTGAAGCTAAATCATGTGTTTTGCATGGATTTTATGCTAACTCGTTTGTTTTCCCTGCATTTGAAGCTATATCAGTTATATCGCAAGTATCTGAACCTAAATCATTTGTTTCGCATGAATTTGAAGCTAAGCCTTCTACTTCGCATGGATTTAAAGCTAAATGATGTGTGTCGCATGGATTTTGAAGCTAACTCGTTTGATTCGTCTGCATGTGAAGCTATATCACTTATATCCCATGTGTTTGATGCTAAATCATTTCTTTCTAATGGATTTGTAGCTAAACCTTCTACATCGCATTGATTTGAAGCTAAATCATTTGTTTCGCATGGATTTGAAGCTAAAGCTTCTACATCGTATCGATTTGAAGCTAAATGATATGTATCGCATGGATTTTGAAGCTATCCCGTTTGATTCGTCTGCATTTGAAGCTATATCAGTTATATCGCAAGTATCTGATGCTAAATCATTTGTTTCGCATGGATTTGAAGCTAATCCTCCTACATCGCATTGATTTGAAGCTAAATCATGTGTTTTGCATGGATTTGATGCTAACTCGTTTGTTTCCCCTGCATTTGAAGCTATATCAGTTATATCGCAAGTATCTGAAGCTAAATCATTTGTTTCGCATGGATAGGAAGCTAAACCTTCTACATCGCATTGATTTGAAGCTAAATCATGTGTTTTGCATGGATTTTATGCTAACTCGTTTGATTCGTCTGCATGTGAAGCTATATCACTTATATCCCATGTGTATGATGCTAAATCATTTCTTTCTAATGGATTTGTAGCTAAACCTTCTACATCGCATTGACTTGAAGCTAAATCATTTGTTTCGCATGGATTTGAAGCTAAAGCTTCTACATCGTATCGATTTGAAGCTAAATGATATGTATCGCATGGATTTTGAAGCTATCCCGTTTGATTCGTCTGCATTTGAAGCTATATCAGTTATATCGCAAGTATCTGATGCTAAATCATTTGTTTCGCATGGATTTGAAGCTAAACCTTCTACATCGCATTGATTTGCAGCTAAATCATGTGTTTCGCATGGATTTGAAGCTAACTCGGTCGTTTCGCCTGCATTTGATACTATATCACTTATATCGCGAGTATCTGATTCTAAATCATTTGTTTCGCATTTATTTGAAGTTAAATCTTCCACATCGCATTGATTTGCATTTCAATCATGTGTTTCGCATGGATTTTAAGCTAACTCGTTTGTTTCGTCTGCATTTGAAGCTATATCACTTATATCCCAAGTGTTTGAAGCTAAATCACTTGTTTCGCATGGATTTGAAGCTAATCCTTCTACATCGCATGGACTTGAAGTTAACTCGTTTGTTTCGCATGCAGCTGAAGCTATATCACCTATATCCCAAGTAGTTGCTGCTCAATCATTTGTTTCGCATGGATTTGAAGCTAAACATTCTAAATCGCATGATTTTTAAGCTAAATCATGTGTTTCGCATGGTTCTGAAGGTAACTCGTTTGTTTCGCCTGAATTTGAAGCTATATCAGTTAAATCCCATGTGTGTGATGCTAAATCATTTGTTTCGCATGGATTTGAAACTAAACCTTCTACATCGCATTGATTTGCAGCTAAGTCATGCGTTTCGCACGGATTTGAAGCTAACTTGTTTGTTTCGTCTGCATTTGAAGCTATATCACTTAAATCGCAAGTATCTGATTCTAAATCATTTGTTTCGCATTTATTTGAAGTTAAATCTTCCACATCGCATTGATTTGCATTTCAATCATGTGTTTTGCATGGATTTGAAGCTAACTCGTTTGTTTCGCCTGCATTTGAAGCTATATCATTAATTTCGCAAGTATTTCAATCAAAATCACTTGTTTCGCACGGATTTGGAACTAAAAAACGTGTTTCTCATGAATTTGAATCTAAATCATGTGATTCGCTTGGATTTGAAGCCTACTCGTTTGTTTCGTCTGCATTTGAAGCTATGCCACTTATATCGCAAGTATCTGAAGCTAAATCATTGGTTTCGCATGGATTTGGAGCTAAACCTTCTACATCGCATTGATTTGCTGCTAAATCATGTGTTTCGCATGGATTTGAAGCTAACTCGTTTGTTCCGCCTGCATTTCAAGCTATATCACTTATATCGCAAGTATCTGAAGCTGAATCATTGGTTTCTTATGCATTTGAAGCTAAACCTTCTACACCGCATAGATTTGAAGCTAACTCGTTTGTTTCTCCTGCATTTGAAGCTACATTACTTATATCGCCTGTATCTGATGCTAAGTCATTTCTGTCGCATGGATTTGAAGTTAAACCTTCTACATCCCATTGATTTGGAGTTAATCCTTCTACGTCGAATTGATTTGCTGCTAAATCATGTGTTTTGCATGGATTTTATGCTATCACGTTTGTTGCGCATGCAGATGAATCTAAATAAGGTATATCACAAGTATTTGTAGCTAAACCATTTGTTTCGTATGGACTTGAAGCTAATCTTTCTACTTCGATTTGATTTGTAGATAAATCATGTGTTTCGCATGGATTTGAAGCTAAACCATCTACATCGCATTGATTTGAAGCTAAATCATGTGTTTTGCATGGATTATATGCTAACTCGTTTGTTTCCCCTGCATTTGAAGCTACGTCACTTTTATCGCAAGTATCTGTAGCTAAATCATTTGTTTCGCATGGATTTGATGCTAAACCTTCTACATCGCATTGATTTGCAGCTACATCATGTGTTTCGCATGGATTTGAAGCTAACTCGTTTGTTTCGTCTGCATTTGAAGCTATATCACTTAAATCGCAAGTATCTGATTCTAAATCATTTGTTACGCATGGATATGAAGCTAAACCTTCTACATCGCATTGATTTGCAATTCAGTCATGTCTTTCGCATGGATTTGAAGCTAGCTCGTTTGTTTCGTCTGCATTTGAATCTATATCACTCATATCCCAAGTGTTTGAAGCTAAATCATTTGTTTCGCATGGATTTGAAGCTAAACCTTCTACATCGCTTTGAGTTGAAGCTTAATCATGTGTTTTGCATGGATTTGAAGCTAACACGTTTGTTTCGCCTGCATTTGAAGCTATATCATTAATTTCGCAAGTATTTCAATCAAAATCACTTGTTTCGCACGGATTTGGAACTAAAAAACGTGGTTTCTCATGAATTTGAATCTAAATCATGTGCTTCGCATGGATTTGAAGCTAACTCGTTAGTTTCGCCTGCATTTGAAGCTATATCACTTATATCGCATGTATCTGATGCTAAATCATTTGTGTCGCATGGATTTGAAGGAAACTTGTTCCGCCTGCATTTGAAGCTATATCACTTGTATCGCAAGTATTTGAAGAATAATCATTTGTTTCGCATGGATTTGAAGCTATCTCGCTTGTTTCGACTGATTCTAAATCATTTGTTTCGCATTTATTTGAAGTAAAATCTTCCACATCGCATTGATTTGCATTTCAATCATGTGTTTCGCATGGATTTTAAGCTAACTCGTTTGTTTCGTCTGCATTTGAAGCTATATCACTTATATCCCAAGTGTTTGAAGCTAAATCACTTGTTTCGCATGGATTTGAAGCTAATCCTTCTACATCGCATGGACTTGAAGCTAACTCGTTTGTTTCGCATGCAGCTGAAGCTATATCACCTATATCCCAAGTGGTTGCAGCTCAATCATCTGTTTCGTATGGATTTGATGCTATGTCACTTATATCACAAGTATTTGAAGCTAAATCATTGGTTTCGCATGGATTTGAAGCTAAACCTTCTACATCGCATTGATTTGCTCCTAAATCATGTGTTTCGCATGGATTTGAAGCTAACTCGTTTGTTTCGTCTGCATATGAAGCTATATCACTTATATCGCAAGTGTCTGACGCTAAATCATTGGTTTCGCATGGATTTGAAGCTAATCCTTCTACATCGCATTGATTTGCTGCTAAATCATGTGTTTCGCTTTGATATGAAGCTAACTCTTTTGTTTCCCCTGCATTTGAAGCTATATCACTTGTATCGCAATTATCTGACGCTTAATCATTTGTGTCGCTTGGATTTGAAGCTAAACCTTCTACATAGCATTGAATTGAAGCTAAATCATGTGTTTTGCTTGGATATGAAGCTAACTCGTTTGTTTCCCCTGCATTTGAAGCTATTTCAGTTATATCGCAAGTATCTGATACTAAATCATTTGTTTCGCATGGATTTGGAGTTAAACCTTCTACATCGCATCCATTTGCAGCTAAGTCATGTGTTTCACATGGATTTGAAGCTAACTCGTTTGTTTCGTCTGCATTTGAAGCTATATCACTCATAGCCCAAGTATTTGAAGCTAAATCATTTGTTTCGCATTGATTTGAAGCTAAAACTTCTACATCGCATTGATTTGAAGCTACAGTATGTGTTTCGCTTGGATATGAAGCTAACTCGTTTGTTTGGTCTGCATTTGAAGCTATAACACTTATATCGCAAGTATTTGGAGCTAAATGTTGTGTATCGCATGGATTTTGAAGCTAACTCGATTGATTCGTCTGCATTTGAAGCTATATCACTTATATCGCAAGTATCTATAGCTAAGTCAATGTTTCGCTTGGATTTGAAGCTAAAGCTTCTACATCGCATTGATTTGCAGCAACATCATGTGTTTCGCTTGGATATGAAGCTATCTTGTTTGTTTCGCCTGCATTTGATGCTACATCACTTATATCGCGTGTATCTGATGCTAAATCATTTGAGACGCATGGATTTGAAGGTAACTTGTTTCTCCTGCATTTGAAGCTTTATCACTTGTATCGCAAGCATCTGAACCTAAATCATTTGTTTCGCATGGATTTGATGCTAAGACTTCTACTTCGCATTGATTTGAACCTAAGTCATGTATATCGCATGGATTTTGAAGCGATCTCGTATGTTTCCCCTGCATTTGAAGCTATTTCAGTTATATCGCAAATATCTGATACTAAATCATTTGTTTCGCATTGATTTGGAGTTAAACCTTCTATATCGCAATCATTTGCATCTAAATCATGTGTTTCGCATGGATTTTAAGCTAAATCGGTAGTATCGCCTGCATTTGAAGCTATATCACTTATATCGCAAGTATTTGAACCTAAATCATGTGTTTCGCATGTATTTGTAGCTAACTCTTTTGTTTCGCATGCAGTTGATGCTAAATCATATATGTCACAAGTATCTGAAGCTAAACCATTTGTTTCGCATGAATTTGAATCTAAGCCACGTGTTTCGCATGAATTTGAACCTAAATCTTGTCTTCCGCATGCATTTCAAGTTAAATCATGAGTTCCGCATGGATTCGAAGCTAAGCTTTCTACTTCGCATTGATTTGAACCTAAATCATTTGTTTCGCATGGATTTGAAGCTAACTCGTTTGTTTCGCATGCAGTTGATGCTAAATCATGTATATGAAAAGTATCTGAACCTAAATCATTTGTTTCGCATGGATTTGATGCTAAGCCTTCTACATCGCATTAATTTGAAGCTAAACCTTCTACATCGCATTGATTTGAAGCTAAATCATTTGTTTCGCAAGGATTCGAAACTAAACCTTCTATATGGCATTGATTTGAAGCTAAATCATGTGTTTCACTTGGATATGAAGCTAACTCGTTTCGTTGGTCTGCATTTGAAGCTATATCATTTATATCGCAAGTATCTGATGCTAAACCATTTGTTTCGCATGGATTTGAAGCTAAACCTTCTACATCGCATTGATTTGCAGCTAAATCATGTGTTTTGCATGGATTTTATGCTAACTCGTTCGTTTCGCCTGCATTTGATGATATAGCACTTATATCACAAGTGTTTGAATCTGAATAATTTGTTTCGCATGGATTTGAAGCTAAACCTTCTACCTCGTATCGATTTGAAGCAAAATTATATGTATCGCATGGCTTTTGAAGCTACCCCGTTTGAATCGTCTGCATTGACAGCTATATCACTTATGTCACAAGTGTTTGAAGCTAAATCATTTGTTTCGCAAGGATTTGAAGCTAAACCTTCTACATCGCATTCATTTGAAACTAAACCATGTGTTTCGCTTGGATTTGAGGCTGTACCTTCTACATCGCTTTGATTTGAAGTTAAATCATGTGTTTTGCATGCATTTGATGCTAACTCATTTGTTTCCCCTGCATTTGAGTCTATTTCAGTTATATCGCAAGTATCTGATGCTAAATCATGTGTTTCGCTTGGATTTGAAGCTAAACCTTGTACATCGCATTGATTTGCAGCTAAATCATGTGTTTTCCATGGGTTTGATGTTAACTCGTTTGTTTCTCCTGTATTTGAAGCTATATCACTTATATCGCAAGTATCTGTATCTAAATCATTTGTTGCGCTTGGATTTGAAGCTAAGCCTTCTACTTCGCATGGATGTAATGCTAAATGATGTGTATCGCATGGATTTTGAAGCTAACTCGTTTGATTCGTCTGCATTTGAAGCTATATCACTTATATCCCAAGTGTTTGATGCTAAATCATTTGTTTCGCATGGATTTGTAGCTAAACATTCTCCATCGCATTGATTTGAAGCTGAATCATATGTTTCGCTTAGATTTGAAGCTAAACCTTCCACATAGCATTGAATTGAAGCTTAATCATGTGTTTTGCATGAATTTGAAGCTAACTCGTTTGTTTCTCCTGTATTTGAATCTATATCACTTATATCGCATGTATCTGATGCTAAATCAATTGTATCGCATGGGTTTGAAGCTAATCCTTCTATTACGAATTGATTTGAAGCTAAATCATGTGTTTCGCATGGATTTGAAGCTAAACCTTCTACACCGCATTGATTTGAAGCTAAATTATGTGTTTCGCTTGGATTTGAAGCTATACCCTCTACATCGCTTTGATTTGAAGCTTAATCATGTGTTTTGCATGGATTTGATTCTAACTCGTTTGTTTCCCCTGCGTTTGAAGCTATTTCAGTTATATCGCAAGTATCTGATGCTAAATCATTTGTTTCGCATGGATTTGAAGCAATACCCTCTACAGCTCTTTGATTTGAAGCTTAAACATGTGTTTTGCATGGATTTGATGCTAACTCGTTTGTTTCCCCTGCGTTTGAAGCTATTTCAGTTATATCGCAAGTATCTGATGCTAAATCATTTGTTTCGCATGGATTTGAAGCTAAACCTTCTACATCGCATTGATTTGCTGCTAAATCATGTGATTCGCTTGGATTTGAAGCTTACTCGTTTGTTTCTCCTGCATTTGAAGCTACATCACTTATATCGCCTGTATCTGATGCTAAGTCATTTCTGTCGCATGGATTTGAAGTTAAACCTTCTACATCCCATTGATTTGCAGTTAAACCTTCTACATCGCATTGATTTCAAGCTAAATCATGTGTTTCGCATGGAGTTGAAGCTAAACCTTCTACGTCGCATTGATTTGCTGCTAAATCATGTGTTTCGCATGGATTTTATGCTATCACGTTTGTTGCGCATGCAGATGAATCTAAATAAGGTATATCACAAGTATTTGTAGCTAAACCATTTGTTTCGTATGGACTTGAAGCTAATCCTTCTACTTCGATTTGATTTGTAGCAAAATCATGTGTTTCGCATGGATTTGAAGCTAAACCATCTACATCGCATTGATTTGAAGCTAAATCATTTGTTTCGCATGGATTTGAAGCTAAACCTTCTACATCGCATTGATTTGAAGCTAAATCTTTTGTTTCGCAAGGATTTGAAACTAATCCTTCTATATCGCATTGATTTGAAGCTAAATCATGTGTTTCGCTCGGATATGAAGCTAACTCGTTTGTTTAGTCTGCATTTGAAGCTATATCACTTATATCGCAAGTATCTGAAGCTAAATTATTTGTTTCGCATGGTTTTGAAGCTAAACCTTCTACATCGCATTGATTTGCTGCTAAATCAAGAGTTTCGCATGGATTTGAAGCTAACTCGTTTGTTTCGTCTGCATTTGAAGCTATATCACATATATCCCAAGTGTTTCAAGCTCAATCATTTGCTTCGCATGGATTTGAAGCTAATCCTTCTACATCGCATTGATTTGAAGCTAAATAATGTGTTCCGCTTGGATTTGAAGTTAACTCGTTTGTTTCGACTGAATTTGAAGCTATATCACTTATATCCCAAGTGTTTGAAGCTAAATCATTTGTTTCGCATAGATTTGAAGCTAACTCGTTCGTTTCGCCTGCATTTGTAGCTATATCATTTATATCGAAAGTATTTGAAGCTAAATCATTTGTTCCGCATGGATTTGAAGCTAAGTATTCTACTTCGAATTGATTTGAAGGTAAATCCTGTGTATCGCATGGATTTTGAAGCTAACTCGATTGATTCGTCTGCATTTGTAGCTGTATCACTTATATCGCAAGTATCTGAAGCTAAATCATTGGTTTCGCATGCATTTGAACCTAAACATTCTACATCGCATAGATTTGAAGCTAGCTCGTTTGCTTCGTCTGCAGTTGAAGCAATATCACTTATATCGCAAGTATTTGAAGAAAAATCATGTGTTTCGCATGGAATTGAAACTAACTGGTTTGTTTGGTCTGCATTTGGAGTTGTGCCACTTATATCGCAAGTATCTGAAGCTAAATCATTGGTTTCGCAAGCATTTGAACCTAAACATTCTACATCGCATAGATTTGAAGCTAGCTCGTTTGCTTCGTCTGCAGTTGAAGCAATATCACTTATATCGCAAGTATTTGAAGAAAAATCATGTGTTTTGCATGGAATTGAAACTAACTCGTTTGTTTCGACTGCATTTGAAGCTATATTACTTATATCGCAAGTATCTGAAGCTAAATCATATGTTTCGCTTGGATTTGAAGCTAATCCTTCTACATCGCATTGATTTGAAGCTAAATCTTGCGTTTTGCATGGCTTTGAAGCTAACTCGTTTGTTTCGTCTGCATTTGAAGCTATATCACATATATCCCAAGTGTTTGAAGCTCATTCATTTGCTTCGCATGGATTTGAAGCTAATCCATCTACATCGCATTGATTTAAAGCTAAATCGTGTGTTTCGCTTGGATTGGAAACTAGCTCGTTTATTTCGTCTGCATTTGAAGCAATATCACTTATATCGCAAGCATCTGAAGCTAAATCATTGGTTTCGCATGGATTTGAAGCTAAACCTTCTACATCGCATTGATTTGCATATAAATCGTGTGTTTTGCATGGATTTGAAACTAACTCGTTTGTTTCGTCAGCACTTGAAGCTATATCACATATATACCAAGTGTTTCAAGCTCAATCATTTGCTTCGCACGGTTTTGAAGCTAATCCTTCTACATCGCATTGATTTGAAGCTAAATCATGTGTTAGGCATGGATTTGAAGCTAACTCGTTTGTTTCGACTGCATTTGAAGCTATATTACTTATATCGCAAGTATCTGAAGCTAAATCATATGTTTCGCTTGGATTTGAAGCTAAACCTTCTACATCGCATTGATTTGAAGCTAAATCATGTGTTTCGCTCGGATATGTAGCTAACTCGTTTGTTTCGTCTGCATTTGAAGCTATATCACATATATCCCAAGTGTTTCAAGCTCAATCATTTGCTTCGCATTGATTTGAAGCTAATCCTTCTACATCGCATTGATTTGAAGCTAAATCTTGCGTTTCGCATGGATTTGGAGCTAACTCGTTTATTTCGTCTGCATTTGTAGCTGTATCACTTATATCGCAAGTATCTGAAGCTAAATCATTTGTGTCTCACGGATTTGAAGCTAAACCTTCTACATAGTATTGATTTGCAGCTAAATCATGTGTTTCGCTTGGATATGAAGCTAACTCGTTTGTTTCCGTCTCCATTTGAAGCTATATCACTTATAACCCAAGTGTTTGAAGCTAAATCATTTGTTTCGCATGGATTTGAAGCTACACCTTCTACATCGCATTGATTTGAAGCTACACCTTCTACATCGCATTGATTTGAAGCTAATTCATGTGATTCGCTTGGATTCGAAGCTAACTCGTTGGTTTCGTCTGCATTTGAAGCTATATCGCTTATATCCCAAGTGTTTGAAGCTAAATCATTTGTTTCGCACGGACTTGAAGCTAAACCATCTACATCGCATTGATTTAAAGCTAAATCATGTATTTCGCGTGGATTGGAAGCTAACTCGTTTATTTCGACTGCATTTGTAGCTGTATCACTTATATCGCAAGTATCTGAAGCTAAATCATTGGTTTCGCATGCATTTGAACCTAAACATTCTACATCGCATAGATTTGAAGCTAGCTCGTTTGCTTTGTCTGCAGTTGAAGCAATATCACTTATATCGCAAGTATTTGAAGAAAAATCATGTGTTTTGCATGGAATAAAAACTAACTCGTTTGATTCGACTGCATGTGATGCTATATTACTTATATCGCAAGTATCTGAAGCTAAATCATATGTTTCGCTTGGGTTTGAAGCTAAACCTTCTACATCGCATTGATTTGAAGCTAAATCATGTGTTTCGCTCGGATATGAAGCTAACTCGTTTGTTTCGTCTGCATTTGAAGCTATATCACATATATCCCAAGTGTTTCAAGCTCAATCATTTGCTTCGCATGGATTTGAAGCTAATCCTTCTACATCGCATTGATTTGAAACTAAATAATGTGTTCCGCTTGGATTTGAAGTTAACTCGTTTGTTTCGACTGAATTTGAAGCTATATCACTTATATCCCAAGTGTTTGAAGCTAAATCATTTGTTTCGCATAGATTTGAAGCTAACTCGTTCGTTTCGCCTGCATTTGTAGCTATATCATTTATATCGAAAGTATTTGAAGCTAAATCATTTGTTCCGCATGGATTTGAAGCTAAGTATTCTACTTCGAATTGATTTGAAGCTAAATCCTGTGTATCGCATGGATTTTGAAGCTAACTCGATTGATTCGTCTGCATTTGAAGCTATATCACTTATATCGCAAGTATCTTATGCTAAATCATTTGTTTCGCATGAATTTGAAGCTAAACCTACTATATCGCATTGATTTGTAGCTAAATCATGTGTTTCGCATGGATTTGAAGTTAACTCGTTTGTTTCGTCTGCATTTGAAGCTATATCACATATATCCCAAGTGTTTGAAGCTAAATCATTTTTTTCGCATTGATTTGAAGCTAAACCTTCTACATCGGATTGATTTGAAGCTAAATCATGTGTTTCACTTTGATATGAATCTATCTCGTTTGTTTAATTTGCATTTGAAGCTATATCACTTATATCGCAAGTTTCAAAAGCTAAATCATTTGTGTCGCATGGCTTTGTATCTAAACCTCCTACATAGCATTGATTTGAAGCTTAATCATGTGTTTTGCATGGATTTGAAGTCAACTCGCTTGTTTCGACTGCATTTAAAGCTATATCACTTATATCCATAGTGTTTGAAGCTAAATCATTTGTTTCGCATGGATTTGAATCTAAACCTTCTACATCGCATTGATTTGAAGCTAAATCATGTGTTTCGCTCGGATATGAAGCTAACTCGTTTGTTTCGCCTGCATTTGAAGCTATATCACTTATATCGCAAGTATTTGAAGCTAAACCATTTGTTTCGCGCGGATTTGAAGCAAAACCTTCTACATCGCATTGATTTGAAGCTATATCACGTGCTTCGCTTGGATTTGAATCTTACTCGTTTGTTTCGACTGCATTTGAAGCTGTATTATATATATCGCAAGTGTTTGAAGCTAAATCATTTGTTTCGCATGGATATGAAGCTAACTCGTTTGTTTAGTCTGCATTTGAGCTAAAAACTTATATAGCAAGTATCTGAAGCTAAATCATTTGTGTCGCATGGATTTGAAGCTAAACCTTCCACATCGTATCGATTTGAAGCTAAATGATATGTATCAAATGGATTTTGAAGCTACCTTGTTTGATTCGTCTGCATTTGCAGCTATATCACTTATATCACAAGTGTTTGAAGCTAAATCATTTGTTTCGCATAGATTTGAAGCTAAACCTTCTACATCGCATTGATTTGAAGCTAAATCATGTGATTCGCTTGGATTTGAATCTAAACCTTCTACATGGCTTTGATTTGCAGCTAAATCATGTGTTTTGCATGGATTTTATGCTAACTCGTTTGTTTCCACTGCATTTGAAGCTATATCAGTCATATCGCAAGTATCTGATGCTAAATCATTTGTTTTGCATGGATTAGAACCTAAACCTTCCACATCGTATCGATTTGAAGTTAAATGATATGTATCGCCTGCATTTTGAAGCTACCCCGTTTGATTCGTCTGCATTTGCATCTATATCACTTATATCACAAGTGTTTGAAGGTAAATCATTTGTTTCGCATGGATTTGAAGCTACACCATCTACATCGCATTGATTTGAAGCTAAATCATGTGTTTCGCTTGGATTTGAAGCTATACCTTCTAAATCGCTTTGATTTGAAGCTAAATCATGTGTTTTGCATGGATTTGATTCTAACTCGTTTGTCTCCACTGCATTTGAAGCTATTTCATATATATTGCAAGTATCTGAGGCTAAATTATGTGTTTTGCATGCATTTGAAGCTAAGCCTTCTACTTCGCAATGATTTGAAGCTAAGTCATGTGTTTCGCATGGATTTGAAGCTAACTCGTTTGTTTCGCATGCAGTTGAAGCTAAATCACGTTTATCACATGTATCTGAAGCTAAACCATTTGTGTCGCATAGATTTGAAACTAATCCATGTGTTTCGCATGAATTTTAAGCTAAATCATGAGGTCCGCTTGGATTTAAAGCTAACTCGTTTGTTTCGTCTGCACTCGAAGCAATATCACATATATCGCTAGTATCTGAAGCTAAATCATTTGTTTCGCATGGATTTGAAGCTAAACATTCTGCATCGCATTGATTTGCAGCTAAATCACGTGTTTCGCATGGATTTGAAGATAACTCGATTGTTTCGCATGCAATTGAATCTATATCACATATATCGCAAGTATCTGAAGCTAAATCATTTGTGTCGCATGGATTTGAAGCTGAACCTTCTACATAGCATTGATTTGAAGCTCAATCATGTGTTTTGCATGGATTTGATGCTAACTCGTTTGCTTCCCCTGCATTTGCAGCTATATCACTTATATCGCAAGTATCTGAAGCTAAATCATTTGTTTCGCATGGATTTGAAGCTAAACTTTCAACATCGCATTGGTTTGCAGCTAAATCAAGTGTTTCGCATGGATTTGCAGCTAACTCGTTCGTTTCCCCTGCATTTGTCGCTTTATCACTTATATCGCTAGTATCTGAAGCTAAATCATTTGTGCCGCATGGATTTGAAGCTAAACCTTCTACATCGCATTGATTTGAAGCTAAATCATGTGATTCGCTTGGATTTGAATCTAAACCTTCTACATCGCTTTGATTTGCAGCTAAATCATGTGTTTTGCATGGATTTGATGCTAACTCGTTTGTTTCGCCTGCATTTGATGGTATAACACTTATATCGCAAGTATCTGATGCTAAATCATTTGTTTCGCATGGATTTGAAGGTAATCCTTCTACATCGCATCGATTTGCAGCTAAATCATGTCATTCGCATTGATTTGAAGCTAACTCGTTCGTTTCGCCTGCATTTCTAGTTTTATCATTTATATCGCAAGTATTTGAAGCTAAATCATTTGTTCCGCATGGATTGGAAGCTAAGCTTTCTACTTCGCATTGACTGGAAGCTAAATCATTTGTTTCGCATAGAGTTGAAGCTAACTCGTTTGTTTCGTCTGCAGTTGAAGCTATATCATCCAAATCCCAAGTGTTTGATGCTAAATCATTTGTTTCGCATGGATTTGAAGCTAAACCTTCTACATCGCATTGATTTGAAGATAAATTATGTGTTTCGCACGGATTTGAAGGTAACTCGTTAGTTTCGCCTGCATTTGAAGCTATATCACTTATATCGCAAGTATCTTATGCAAGTCATTTGTGTCGCATGGATTTGAAGCAAAATCATGTGATTCGCTTGGATTTGAATCTAAACCTTCTACATCGCTTTGATTTGCAGCTAAATCATGTGTTTTGCTTGGATTTGATGCTAACTCGTTTGTCTCCCCTGCATTTGAAGCTATATCAGTTATATCGCAAGTATCTGATGCTAAATCATTTGTATCGCATGGATTTGAAGCTAAACCTTCCACATCGTATCGATTTGAAGCTAAATGATATGTATCGCCTGCATTTTGAAGCTATCCCGTTTGATTCGACTGCATTTGCAGCTATATCACTTATATCACAAGTGTTTGAAGGTAAATCATTTGTTTCGCATGGATTTGAAGCTAAACCTTCTACATCGCATTGATTTGAAGCTAAATCATGTGTTTCGCTTGGATTTGAAGCTATACCTTCTACATCGCTTTGATTTGTAGCTAAATCATGTGTTTTGCATGGATTTGATTCTAACTCGCTTGTCTCCTCTGCATTTGAAGCTATTTCATATATATTGCAAGTATCTGAGGCTAAATCATTTGTTTCGCATGGATTTGAAGCTAAACCTCCTATATCGCATTGATTAGAAGCTAAATCATGTGTTTTGCATGGATTTTATGCTAACTCGTTTGATTCAACTGCATTTGAAGCTATATCAGTTATATCGCAAGTATCTGATGCTAAATCATTTGTTTCGCATGGATTTGAAGCTAAACCTTCTACATCGTATTGATTTGAAGCTGAATCATTTGTTTTGCATGGATTTGAAGCTAAGCCTTCTACTTCGCATTGATTTGAAGCTAAAGCATGTGTTTCGTTTGGATTTGAAGCTACTTCGTTTGTTTCGCCTGCATTTGAAGCTATATCACTTATATCGCAAGTATCTGATGCAAGTCATTTGAGTCGCATGGATTTGAAGCTAAACCTTACAAATCGCATTGGTTTGAAGCTAAATCGTGCACATAGCATTGGTTTGAAGCTAAACCTTCCACATCGCATTGTTTTGAAGCTAAATACTGTGTTTCGTATGGAGGTGAAGCTAGCACGTTTGTTTCGTCTGCATGTGAAATTATATCACTTATATCGCAAGTCTCTGAAGCTGAATGATTTGTTTCGCATGGATTTGAAGATAAGCCTTCTACTTCGCATTCATTTAAAGCTAAATCATGTGTTTTGCATGGATTTGAAGCTAAATCATGTGTTAGGCATGGATTTGAAGCTAACTCGTTTGTTTCGACTGCATTTGAAGCTATATTACTTATATCGCAAGTATCTGAAGCTAAATCATATGTTTCGCTTGGATTTGAAGCTAAACCTTCTACATCGCATTGATTTGAAGCTAAATCATGTGTTTCGCTCGGATATGTAGCTAACTCGTTTGTTTCGTCTGCATTTGAAGCTATATCACATATATCCCAAGTGTTTCAAGCTCAATCATTTGCTTCGCATTGATTTGAAGCTAATCCTTCTACATCGCATTGATTTGAAGCTAAATCTTGCGTTTCGCATGGATTTGGAGCTAACTCGTTTATTTCGTCTGCATTTGTAGCTGTATCACTTATATCGCAAGTATCTGAAGCTAAATCATTGGTTTCGCAAGCATTTGAACCTAAACATTCTACATCGCATAGATTTGAAGCTAGCTCGTTTGCTTCGTCTGCAGTTGAAGCAATATCACTTATATCGCAAGTATTTGAAGAAAAATCATGTGTTTTGCATGGAATTGAAACTAACTCGTTTGTTTCGACTGCATTTGAAGCTATATTACTTATATCGCAATTATCTGAAGCTAAATCATATGTTTCGCTTGGATTTGAAGCTAATCCTTCTACATCGCATTGATTTGAAGCTAAATCTTGCGTTTTGCATGGCTTTGAAGCTAACTCGTTTGTTTCGTCTGCATTTGAAGCTATATCACATATATCCCAAGTGTTTGAAGCTCATTCATTTGCTTCGCATGGATTTGAAGCTAATCCATCTACATCGCATTGATTTAAAGCTAAATCGCGTGTTTCGCTTGGATTGGAAACTAGCTCGTTTATTTCGTCTGCAGTTGAAGCAATATCACTTATATCGCAAGTATTTGAAGAAAAATCATGTGTTTTGCATGGAATTGAAACTAACTCGTTTGTTTCGACTGCACTTGAAGCTATATCACATATATACCAAGTGTTTCAAGCTCAATCATTTGCTTCGCACGGATTTGAAGCTAATCCTTCTACATCGCATTGATTTGAAGCTAAATCATGTGTTACGCATGGATTTGAAGCTAACTCGTTTGTTTCGTCTGCACTTGACGCTATGTCACTTATATCGCAAGTATTTGAAGAAAAATCATGTGTTTTGCATGGAATTGAAACTAATTCGTTTGTTTCGACTGCATTTGAAGCTATATTACTTATATCGCAAGTATCTGAAGCTAAATCATATGTTTCGCTTGGATTTGAAGCTAAACCTTCTACATCGCATTGATTTGAAGCTAAATCATGTGTTTCGCTCGGATATGTAGCTAACTCGTTTGTTTCGTCTGCATTTGAAGCTATATCACATATATCCCAAGTGTTTCAAGCTCAATCATTTGCTCCGCATTGATTTGAAGCTAATCCTTCTACATCGCATTGATTTGAAGCTAAATCTTGCGTTTCGCATGGATTTGGAGCTAACTCGTTTATTTCGTCTGCATTTGTAGCTGTATCACTTATATCGCAAGTATCTGAAGCTAAATCATTTGTGTCTCACGGATTTGAAGCTAAACCTTCTACATAGTATTGATTTGCAGCTAAATCATGTGTTTCGCTTGGATATGAAGCTAACTCGTTTGTTTCGTCTGCATTTGAAGCTATATCACATATATCCCAAGTGTTTCAAGCTCAATCATTTGCTTCGCATGGATTTGAAGCTAATCCTTCTACATCGCATTGATTTGAAACTAAATAATGTGTTCCGCTTGGATTTGAAGTTAACTCGTTTGTTTCGACTGAATTTGAAGCTATATCACTTATATCCCAAGTGTTTGAAGCTAAATCATTTGTTTCGCATAGATTTGAAGCTAACTCGTTCGTTTCGCCTGCATTTGTAGCTATATCATTTATATCGAAAGTATTTGAAGCTAAATCATTTGTTCCGCATGGATTTGAAGCTAAGTATTCTACTTCGAATTGATTTGAAGCTAAATCCTGTGTATCGCATGGATTTTGAAGCTAACTCGATTGATTCGTCTGCATTTGAAGCTATATCACTTATATCGCAAGTATCTTATGCTAAATCATTTGTTTCGCATGAATTTGAAGCTAAACCTACTATATCGCATTGATTTGTAGCTAAATCATGTGTTTCGCATGGATTTGAAGTTAACTCGTTTGTTTCGCCTGCATTTCAAGCTATATCACATATATCCCAAGTGTTTGAAGCTAAATCATTTTTTTCGCATTGATTTGAAGCTAAACCTTCTACATCGGATTGATTTGAAGCTAAATCATGTGTTTCACTTTGATATGAATCTATCTCGTTTGTTTAATTTGCATTTGAAGCTATATCACTTATATCGCAAGTTTCAAAAGCTAAATCATTTGTGTCGCATGGCTTTGTATCTAAACCTCCTACATAGCATTGATTTGAAGCTTAATCATGTGTTTTGCATGGATTTGAAGTCAACACGCTTGTTTCGACTGCATTTGAAGCTATATCACTTATATCCATAGTGTTTGAAGCTAAATCATTTGTTTCGCATGGATTTGAATCTAAACCTTCTACATCGCATTGATTTGAAGCTAAATCATGTGTTTCGCTCGGATATGAAGCTAACTCGTTTGTTTCGCCTGCATTTGAAGCTATATCACTTATATCGCAAGTATTTGAAGCTAAACCATTTGTTTCGCGCGGATTTGAAGCAAAACCTTCTACATCGCATTGATTTGAAGCTATATCACGTGCTTCGCTTGGATTTGAATCTTACTCGTTTGTTTCGCCTGCATTTGAAGCTATATCACTTATATCACAAGTGTTTGAAGCTAAATCATTTGTTTCGCATAGATTTGAAGCTAAACCTTCTACATCGCATTGATTTGAAGCTAAATCATGTGATTCGCTTGGATTTGAATCTAAACCTTCTACATGGCTTTGATTTGCAGCTAAATCATGTGTTTTGCATGGATTTTATGCTAACTCGTTTGTTTCCACTGCATTTGAAGCTATATCAGTCATATCGCAAGTATCTGATGCTAAATCATTTGTTTTGCATGGATTAGAACCTAAACCTTCCACATCGTATCGATTTGAAGTTAAATGATATGTATCGCCTGCATTTTGAAGCTACCCCGTTTGATTCGTCTGCATTTGCATCTATATCACTTATATCACAAGTGTTTGAAGGTAAATCATTTGTTTCGCATGGATTTGAAGCTACACCATCTACATCGCATTGATTTGAAGCTAAATCATGTGTTTCGCTTGGATTTGAAGCTATACCTTCTAAATCGCTTTGATTTGAAGCTAAATCATGTGTTTTGCATGGATTTGATTCTAACTCGTTTGTCTCCACTGCATTTGAAGCTATTTCATATATATTGCAAGTATCTGAGGCTAAATTATGTGTTTTGCATGCATTTGAAGCTAAGCCTTCTACTTCGCAATGATTTGAAGCTAAGTCATGTGTTTCGCATGGATTTGAAGCTAACTCGTTTGTTTCGCATGCAGTTGAAGCTAAATCACGTTTATCACATGTATCTGAAGCTAAACCATTTGTGTCGCATAGATTTGAAACTAATCCATGTGTTTCGCATGAATTTTAAGCTAAATCATGAGGTCCGCTTGGATTTAAAGCTAACTCGTTTGTTTCGTCTGCACTCGAAGCAATATCACATATATCGCTAGTATCTGAAGCTAAATCATTTGTTTCGCATGGATTTGAAGCTAAACATTCTGCATCGCATTGATTTGCAGCTAAATCACGTGTTTCGCATGGATTTGAAGATAACTCGATTGTTTCGCATGCAATTGAATCTATATCACATATATCGCAAGTATCTGAAGCTAAATCATTTGTGTCGCATGGATTTGAAGCTGAACCTTCTACATAGCATTGATTTGAAGCTCAATCATGTGTTTTGCATGGATTTGATGCTAACTCGTTTGTTTCCACTGCATTTGAAGCTATATCAGTCATATCGCAAGTATCTGATGCTAAATCATTTGTTTTGCATGGATTAGAACCTAAACCTTCCACATCGTATCGATTTGAAGTTAAATGATATGTATCGCCTGCATTTTGAAGCTACCCCGTTTGATTCGTCTGCATTTGCATCTATATCACTTATATCACAAGTGTTTGAAGGTAAATCATTTGTTTCGCATGGATTTGAAGCTACACCATCTACATCGCATTGATTTGAAGCTAAATCATGTGTTTCGCTTGGATTTGAAGCTATACCTTCTAAATCGCTTTGATTTGAAGCTAAATCATGTGTTTTGCATGGATTTGATTCTAACTCGTTTGTCTCCACTGCATTTGAAGCTATTTCATATATATTGCAAGTATCTGAGGCTAAATTATGTGTTTTGCATGGATTTGAAGCTAAGCCTTCTACTTCGCAATGATTTGAAGCTAAGTCATGTGTTTCGCATGGATTTGAAGCTAACTCGTTTGTTTCGCATGCAGTTGAAGCTAAATCACGTTTATCACATGTATCTGAAGCTAAACCATTTGTGTCGCATAGATTTGAAACTAATCCATGTGTTTCGCATGAATTTTAAGCTAAATCATGAAGTCCGCTTGGATTTTAAGCTAACTCGTTTGTTTCGTCTGCACTCGAAGCAATATCACATATATCGCTAGTATCTGAAGCTAAATCATTTGTTTCGCATGGATTTGAAGCTAAACATTCTGCATCGCATTGATTTGCAGCTAAATCACGTGTTTCGCATGGATTTGAAGATAACTCGATTGTTTCGCATGCAATTGAATCTATATCACATATATCGCAAGTATCTGAAGCTAAATCATTTGTTTCGCATGGATTTGAAGCTAAACCTCCTATATCGCATTGATTAGAAGCTAAATCATGTGTTTTGCATGGATTTTATGCTAACTCGTTTGATTCAACTGCATTTGAAGCTATATCAGTTATATCGCAAGTATCTGATGCTAAATCATTTGTTTCGCATGGATTTGAAGCTAAACCTTCTACATCGTATTGATTTGAAGCTGAATCATTTGTTTTGCATGGATTTGAAGCTAAGCCTTCTACTTCGCATTGATTTGAAGCTAAAGCATGTGTTTCGTTTGGATTTGAAGCTACTTCGTTTGTTTCGCCTGCATTTGAAGCTATATCACTTATATCGCAAGTATCTGATGCAAGTCATTTGAGTCGCATGGATTTGAAGCTAAACCTTACAAATCGCATTGGTTTGAAGCTAAATCGTGCACATAGCATTGGTTTGAAGCTAAACCTTCCACATCGCATTGTTTTGAAGCTAAATACTGTGTTTCGTATGGAGGTGAAGCTAGCACGTTTGTTTCGTCTGCATTTGAAATTATATCACTTATATCGCAAGTCTCTGAAGCTGAATGATTTGTTTCGCATGGATTTGAAGATAAGCCTTCTACTTCGCATTCATTTAAAGCTAAATCATGTGTTTTGCATGGATTTGAAGCTAAATCATGTGTTTCGCATGGATTTGAAGCTAAACCTTCTACATCGCATTGATTTGAAGCTATATCACTTATATCGCAAGTATTTGAAGCTAAACCATTTGTTTCGCGCGGATTTGAAGCTAAACCTTCTACATCGCATTGATTTGAAGCTATATCACGTGCTTCGCTTGGATTTGAAGCTAACTCTTCTGTTTAGTCTGCATTTGAAGCTATATCACTTATATCACAAGTATCTGAAGCTGAAACATTTGTGTCGCATGGTTTTGAAGCTAAACCTTCTACGTAGCATTGATTTGAAGCTAAATCATGTGTTTCGCTTGTACTTGAAGCTAACTCGTTTGTTTCGTCTGCATTTGAAGCTATATCACTTTTATACCAAGTGTTTGAAGCGAATTCATTTGTTTCGCATGGATTTGAAGCTAAACCTTCTACATCGCATTGATTTGAAGCTAAATCATGTGTTTCGCTTGTATTTGAAGCTAACTCGTTTGCTTGGTCTGCATTTGAAGCTATATCAGTTATATCGCAAGTATCTGATGCTAAATCATTTGTTTCGCATGGATTTGAAGCTAAACCTTCCAAATCGTATCGATTTGAAGCTAAATGATATGTATCGCCTGCATTTTGAAGCTACCCCGTTTGATTTTTCTGCATTTGCAGCTGTATCACTTATATCACAAGTGTTTGAAGCTCAATCATTTGTTTCGCACGGATTTGAAGCTACACCTTCTACATCGCATTGATTTGAAGCTAAATCATGTGATTCGCTTGGATTTGAAGCTAAACCTTCTACATCGTATTGATTTGCAGCTAAATCATGTATTTCGGTGGGATTTGAAGCTATACCTTCTACATCGCTTTGATTTGAATCTAAATCATGTGTTTTGCATGGATTTGATGCTAACTCGTTTGTTTCGCATGCAGTTAAAGCTGATTCATGTATATCGCAAGTATTTGAAGCCAAACCATTTGTTTCGCAATGGATTTGAAGCCAAGCCTTCTACTTCGCATTGATTTGAAGCTAAATCATGTGTTTTGCATGGATTTTATGCTAACTCGTTTGTTTCCCCTGCATTTGAAGGTATATCAGTTATATCGCAAGTATCTGATGCTAAATTATTTGTTTCGCATGGATTTGAAGCTAAACCTTCTACATCGCATTGATTTGGAGCTAAATCATGTGTTTCGCTCGGATATGAAGCTAACTCGTCTGTTTAGTCTGCATTTGAAGCTATATCACTTATATCACAAGTATCTGAAGCTGAAACATTTGTTTCGCATGGATTTGAAGCTAAACCTTCTACATAGCCTTGATTTGAAGCTTAATCATGTGTTTTGCATGGATTTGAAGCTAACTCGTTTGTTTCGACTGCATTTGAAGCTATATCACTTATATCGCAAGTATCTGATTCTAAATCATTTGTTTCGCATGGATTTGAAGGTAATCCTTCTACATCGCATCGATTTGCAGCTAAATCATGTCTTTCGCATTGATTTGAAGCTAACTCGTTCGTTTCGCCTGCATTTGTAGCTATATCATTTATATCCCAAGTGTTTGAAGCTAAATCATTTGTGTCGCATGGATTTGAAGCTAAGCGTTCTACTTCGCAATGATTTGAAGCTAAATCATGTGTTTCGCTTGGATTTGTAGCTATACCTTCTACATCGCTTTGATTTGGAGCGAAATCATGTGTTTTGCATGGATTTGATGCTAACCCGATTGTTTCCCCTGCATTTGAAGGTATTTTATTAATATCGCAAGTATCTGATGCTAAATCATGTGTTTCGCTTGGATTTGAAGCTAAACCTTCTACATCGCATTGATTTGAAGCTAAATCATGTGTTTTGCATGGATTTGATGCTAACTCGTTTGTTTTCCCTGCATTTGAAGCTATGTCAGTTATATCGCAAGTATCTGATGCTAAATCATTTGTTTCGCATGGATTTGTAGCTAAGCCTTCTACTTCACATGGATTTAAAGCTAAATGATGTGTACCTAATGGATTTTTAAGCTAACTCGTTTGATTCGTCTGCATTTGATGCTACATCACTTATATCGCAAGCATCTGAACCTAAATCATTTGTTTCGCATGGATTTGTAGCTAAACCATCTACATCGCATTGATTTGAAGCTAAATCATTTGTTTCGCATGGATTTGTAGTTAAACCTTCTACATCGTATCGATTTGATGCTAAATGATATGTATCGCATGGATTTTGAAGCTATCCCGTTTGATTCGTCTGCATTTGCAGCTATATCACGTATATCACTAGTGTTTGAAGCTAAATCATTTGTTTCGCATGGATTTGAATCTGAACCTTCTACATCGCATTGATTTGAAGCTAAATCATGTGTTTCGCTTGGATTTGAAGCTAAACCTTCCACATCGCATTGATTTGAAGCTAAATCATGTGTTTCGCTTGGATTTGAAGCTAAACCTTCTACATCGCATTGATTTGAAGATAAATCATGTGTTTGGCTTGGATTTCATGCTAACTCGATCGTTTCGCCTGCATATGATCCTATATCACTTATATCGCAAATATCTGAAGCTGAATGATTTGTTTCGCATGGATTTGAAGATAAGCCTTCTACTTCGCATTGATTTAAAGCTAAATCATGTGTTTTGCATGGATTTGAAGCTAAATCATGTGCTTCGCATGGATTTGAAGCTAAACCTTCTACATCGCATTGATTTGAAGCTAAATCATGTGTTTCGCTTGGATTTGTAGCTATACCTTCTACATCGCTTTGATTTGGAGCGAAATCATGTGTTTTGCATGGATTTGATGCTAACTCGTTTGTTTCCCCTGCATTTGAAGGTATTTTATTAATATCGCAAGTATCTGATGCTAAATCATGTGTTTCGCTTGGATTTGAAGCTAAACCTTCTACATCGCATTGATTTGAAGCTACATCATGTGTTTTGCATGGATTTGATGCTAACTCGTTTGTTTTCCCTGCATTTGAAGCTATGTCAGTTATATCGCAAGTATCTGATACTAAATCATTTGTTTCGCATGGATTTGTAGCTAAGCCTTCTACTTCACATGGATTTAAAGCTAAATGATGTGTACCGCATGGATTTTTAAGCTAACTCGTTTGATTCGTCTGCATTTGCAGCTATATCACTTATATCACAAGTGTTTGAAGCTAAATCATTTGTTTCGCATGGATTTGAATCTAAACCTTCTACATCGCATTGATTTGAAGCTAAATCATGTGTTTCGCTTGGATTTGAAGCTAAACCTTCTACATCGCATTGATTTGAAGATAAATCATGTGTTTGGCTTGGATTTCATGCTAACTCGTTCGTTTCGCCTGCATTTGATGCTATATCACTTATATCGCAGATATCTGAAGCTAAATCATTTGTTTCGCTTGGATTTGAAGCTAAACCTTCTACATCGCATTGATTTGAAGATAAATGATGTGTTTCGCATGGATTTGAAGATAACTCGTTAGTTTCGCCTGCATTTGAAGCTATATCACTTATACCGCAAGTATCTGAACCTTAATCATTTGTTTCGCATGGATTTGAAGCTAAACCTTCTACATAGCCTTGATTTGAAGCTTAATCATGTGTTTTGCATGGATTTGAAGCTAACTCGTTTGTTTCGACTGCATTTGAAGCTTTATCACTTATATCGCAAGTATCCGATGCTAAATCATTTGTTTCGCATGGATTTGAAGGTAATCCTTCTACATCGCATCGATTTGCAGCTAAATCATGTCTTTCGCATTGATTTGAAGCTAACTCGTTCGTTTCGCCTGCATTTGTAGCTATATCATTTATATCGCAAGTATTTGAAGCTAAATCATTTGTTCCGCATGGATTTGAAGCTAAGCTTTCTACTTCGCATTGACTGGAAGCTAAATCATTTGTTTCGCATAGAGTTGAAGCTAACTCGTTTGTTTCGTCTGCATTTGAAGCTATATCATCCAAATCCCAAGTGTTTGATGCTAAATCATTTGTTTCGCATGGATTTGAAGCTAAACCTTCTACATCGCATTGATTTGGAGCTAAATCATGTGTTTCGCTCGGATATGAAGCTAACTCGTCTGTTTAGTCTGCATTTGAAGCTATATCACTTATATCACAAGTATCTGAAGCTGAAACATTTGTGTCGCATGGTTTTGAAGCTAAACCTTCTACGTAGCATTGATTTGAAGCTAAATCATGTGTTTCGCTTGTACTTGAAGCTAACTCGTTTGTTTCGTCTGCATTTGAAGCTATATCACTTTTATACCAAGTGTTTGAAGCGAATTCATTTGTTTCGCATGGATTTGAAGCTAAACCTTCTACATCGCATTGATTTGAAGCTAAATCATGTGTTTCGCTTGTATTTGAAGCTAACTCGTTTGCTTGGTCTGCATTTGAAGCTATATCAGTTATATCGCAAGTATCTGATGCTAAATCATTTGTTTCGCATGGATTTGAAGCTAAACCTTCCAAATCGTATCGATTTGAAGCTAAATGATATGTATCGCCTGCATTTTGAAGCTACCCCGTTTGATTTTTCTGCATTTGCAGCTGTATCACTTATATCACAAGTGTTTGAAGCTCAATCATTTGTTTCGCACGGATTTGAAGCTACACCTTCTACATCGCATTGATTTGAAGCTAAATCATGTGATTCGCTTGGATTTGAAGCTAAACCTTCTACATCGTATTGATTTGCAGCTAAATCATGTATTTCGGTGGGATTTGAAGCTATACCTTCTACATCGCTTTGATTTGAATCTAAATCATGTGTTTTGCATGGATTTGATGCTAACTCGTTTGTTTCGCATGCAGTTAAAGCTGATTCATGTATATCGCAAGTATTTGAAGCCAAACCATTTGTTTCGCAATGGATTTGAAGCCAAGCCTTCTACTTCGCATTGATTTGAAGCTAAATCATGTGTTTTGCATGGATTTTATGCTAACTCGTTTGTTTCCCCTGCATTTGAAGGTATATCAGTTATATCGCAAGTATCTGATGCTAAATTATTTGTTTCGCATGGATTTGAAGCTAAACCTTCTACATCGCATTGATTTGGAGCTAAATCATGTGTTTCGCTCGGATATGAAGCTAACTCGTCTGTTTAGTCTGCATTTGAAGCTATATCACTTATATCACAAGTATCTGAAGCTGAAACATTTGTTTCGCATGGATTTGAAGCTAAACCTTCTACATAGCCTTGATTTGAAGCTTAATCATGTGTTTTGCATGGATTTGAAGCAAACTCGTTTGTTTCGACTGCATTTGAAGCTATATCACTTATATCGCAAGTATCTGATTCTAAATCATTTGTTTCGCATGGATTTGAAGGTAATCCTTCTACATCGCATCGATTTGCAGCTAAATCATGTCTTTCGCATTGATTTGAAGCTAACTCGTTCGTTTCGCCTGCATTTGTAGCTATATCATTTATATCCCAAGTGTTTGAAGCTAAATCATTTGTGTCGCATGGATTTGAAGCTAAGCGTTCTACTTCGCAATGATTTGAAGCTAAATCATGTGTTTCGCTTGGATTTGTAGCTATACCTTCTACATCGCTTTGATTTGGAGCGAAATCATGTGTTTTGCATGGATTTGATGCTAACCCGATTGTTTCCCCTGCATTTGAAGGTATTTTATTAATATCGCAAGTATCTGATGCTAAATCATGTGTTTCGCTTGGATTTGAAGCTAAACCTTCTACATCGTATCGATTTGATGCTAAATGATATGTATCGCATGGATTTTGAAGCTATCCCGTTTGATTCGTCTGCATTTGCAGCTATATCACGTATATCACTAGTGTTTGAAGCTAAATCATTTGTTTCGCATGGATTTGAATCTGAACCTTCTACATCGCATTGATTTGAAGCTAAATCATGTGTTTCGCTTGGATTTGAAGCTAAACCTTCCACATCGCATTGATTTGAAGCTAAATCATGTGTTTCGCTTGGATTTGAAGCTAAACCTTCTACATCGCATTGATTTGAAGATAAATCATGTGTTTGGCTTGGATTTCATGCTAACTCGATCGTTTCGCCTGCATATGATCCTATATCACTTATATCGCAAATATCTGAAGCTGAATGATTTGTTTCGCATGGATTTGAAGATAAGCCTTCTACTTCGCATTGATTTAAAGCTAAATCATGTGTTTTGCATGGATTTGAAGCTAAATCATGTGCTTCGCATGGATTTGAAGCTAAACCTTCTACATCGCATTGATTTGAAGCTAAATCATGTGTTTCGCTTGGATTTGTAGCTATACCTTCTACATCGCTTTGATTTGGAGCGAAATCATGTGTTTTGCATGGATTTGATGCTAACTCGTTTGTTTCCCCTGCATTTGAAGGTATTTTATTAATATCGCAAGTATCTGATGCTAAATCATGTGTTTCGCTTGGATTTGAAGCTAAACCTTCTACATCGCATTGATTTGAAGCTACATCATGTGTTTTGCATGGATTTGATGCTAACTCGTTTGTTTTCCCTGCATTTGAAGCTATGTCAGTTATATCGCAAGTATCTGATACTAAATCATTTGTTTCGCATGGATTTGTAGCTAAGCCTTCTACTTCACATGGATTTAAAGCTAAATGATGTGTACCTAATGGATTTTTAAGCTAACTCGTTTGATTCGTCTGCATTTGCAGCTATATCACTTATATCACAAGTGTTTGAAGCTAAATCATTTGTTTCGCATGGATTTGAATCTAAACCTTCTACATCGCATTGATTTGAAGCTAAATCATGTGTTTCGCTTGGATTTGAAGCTAAACCTTCTACATCGCATTGATTTGAAGATAAATCATGTGTTTGGCTTGGATTTCATGCTAACTCGTTCGTTTCGCCTGCATTTGATGCTATATCACTTATATCGCAGATATCTGAAGCTAAATCATTTGTTTCGCTTGGATTTGAAGCTAAACCTTCTACATCGCATTGATTTGAAGATAAATGATGTGTTTCGCATGGATTTGAAGATAACTCGTTAGTTTCGCCTGCATTTGAAGCTATATCACTTATATCGCAAGTATCTGAACCTTAATCATTTGTTTCGCATGGATTTGAAGCTAAACCTTCTACATAGCCTTGATTTGAAGCTTAATCATGTGTTTTGCATGGATTTGAAGCTAACTCGTTTGTTTCGACTGCATTTGAAGCTTTATCACTTATATCGCAAGTATCCGATGCTAAATCATTGTTTCGCATGGATTTGAAGGTAATCCTTCTACATCGCATCGATTTGCAGCTAAATCATGTCTTTCGCATTGATTTGAAGCTAACTCGTTCGTTTCGCCTGCATTTGTAGCTATATCATTTATATCGCAAGTATTTGAAGCTAAATCATTTGTTCCGCATGGATTTGAAGCTAAGCTTTCTACTTCGCATTGACTGGAAGCTAAATCATTTGTTTCGCATAGAGTTGAAGCTAACTCGTTTGTTTCGTCTGCATTTGAAACTATATCATCCAAATCCCAAGTGTTTGATGCTAAATCATTTGTTTCGCATGGATTTGAAGCTAAACCTTCTACATCGCATTGATTTGGAGCTAAATCATGTGTTTCGCTCGGATATGAAGCTAACTCGTCTGTTTAGTCTGCATTTGAAGCTATATCACTTATATCACAAGTATCTGAAGCTGAAACATTTGTGTCGCATGGTTTTTAAGCTAAACCTTCTACGTAGCATTGATTTGAAGCTAAATCATGTGTTTCGCTTGGATTTGAAGCTAACTCGTTTCTTTCCCCTGCATTTGAAGCTATATCAATTATATCGCAAGTATCTGATGCTAAATCATTTGTTTCGCATGGATTTGAGGCTAATCCTTCCACTTCACATGGATTTAAAGCTAAATGATGTGTACCTAATGGATTTTTAAGCTAACTCGTTTGATTCGTCTGCATTTTATGCTACATCACTTATATCGCAAGCATCTGAACCTAAATCATTTGTTTCGCATGGATTTGTAGCTAAACCTTCTACATCGCATTGATTTGAAGCTAAATCATTTGTTTCGCATGGATTTGTAGATAAACCTTCTACATCGTATCGATTTGATGCTAAATGATATGTATCGCATGGATTTTGAAGCTATCCCGTTTGATTCGTCTGGATTTGCAGCTATATCACTTATATCACAAGTGTTTGAAGCTAAATCATTTGTTTTGCATGGATTTGAATCTAAACCTTCTACATCGCATTGATTTGAAGCTAAATCATGTGTTTCGCTTGGATTTGAAGCTAAACCTTCCACATCGCATTGATTTGAAGCTAAATCATGTGTTTCGCTTGGATTTGAAGCTAAACCTTCTACATCGCATTGATTTGAAGATAAATCATGTGTTTGGCTTGGATTTCATGCTAACTCGTTCATTTCGCCTGCATTTGATGCTATATCACTTATATCGCAAATATCTGAAGCTAAATCATTTGTTTCGCTTGGATTTGAAGCTAAACCTTCTACATCGCATTGATTTGAAGATAAATTATGTGTTTCGCATGGATTTGAAGGTAACTCGTTAGTTTCGCCTGCATTTGAAGCTATATCACTTATATCGCAAGTATCTGAACCTTAATCATTTGTTTCGCATGGATTTGAATCTAAGCCTTCTATTTCGCATAGTTTTAAAGATAAATGATGTGTATCGCACGGATGTTGAAGCTATCCCGTTTGATTCGTCTGCATTTGCAGCTATATCACTTATATCACAAATGTTTGAAACTAAATCATTTGTTTCGCATGGATTTGAATCTAAACCTTCTACATCGCATTGATTTGCAGCTAAATCATGTGTTTCGCATGGATTTGAAGCTAACTCGTTAGTTTCGTCTGCATTTGAAGCTATATCACTTATATCGCTAGTATCTGAAGCTATATCATTTGTGTCTCATGGATTTGTAGCTAAACCTTCTACATCGCATTGATTTGAAGTTAAATCATGTGTTTCGCTTGGATTTGAAGCTAAACCTTCTACATCGTATCGATTTGAAGCAAAATGATATGTATCGCATGGCTTTTGAAGCTACCCCGTTTGAATCGTCTGCATTTGCAGTTATATCACTTATATCACAAGTGTTTGAAGCTAAATCATTTGTTTCGCATGGATTTGAAGCAAAACCTTCTATATCGCATTCATTTGAAGCTAAATCATGTGTTTCGCTTGGATTTGAAGCTAACTCGTTCTTTTCGCCTGCATTTTATGCTATATCACATATATCGCAAGCGTTTGGAGCTAAATCATTTGTTTCGCATGGATTTGAAGCTAAACCTTCTACATCATATCGATTTGAAGCTAAATGATATGTATCGCATGGATTTTGAAGCTATCCCATTTGATTCGTATGCATTTGCAGCTATATCACTTATATCACAAGTGTTTGAAGCTAAATCATGTGTTTCGCATGGATTTGAAGCTAACTCGTTAGTTTCGTCTGCATTTGAAGCTATATCACTTATATCGCTAGTATCTGAAGCTAAATCATTTGTTTCGAATGGATTTGAAGTTAAACCTTCTGCATCGCACTGATTTGCAGCTAAATCATGTGATTCGCATGGATTGGAAGCTAACTCGTTTGTTTCGTCTGCATTTCAAGCTGTATCACTTATATCGCAAGTATCTGAATCTAAATCAGTTGTGTCTCATGGATTTGAAGCAAAACCTTCTACATCGCATTGATTTGCAGCAAAATCATGTGTTTCGCATGGATTTGAAGCTAACTCGTTTGTTTCGTCTGCATTTGAAGCTATATCACTTATGTCCCAAGCGATTGAAAGTAAATCATTTGTTTCGCATGGATTTCAAGCGAAACCTTCTACATCGCATTGATTTGAAGCTTAATCATGTGTTTTGCTTGGATTTGAAGCTAACTCGTTTGTTTCCCCTGCATTTGAAGCTGTATCAATTATATCGCAAGTATCTGAAGCTATATCATTTGTGTCTCACGGATTTGAAGCTAAACCTTCTACATAGCATTGATTTGCAGCTAAATCGTGTGTTTCGCATGGATTTGAAGCTAACTCGTTTCTCTTCTGCATTTGAAGCTATATCACATATATCCCAAGTGATTAAAGCTCAATCATTTGCTTCGCATGGATTTGAAGCTAATCATTCTACACCGCATTGATTGGAAGCTAAATCATGTGTTTCGCATGGATTTGAAGCTAACTCGTTAGTTTCGTCTGCATTTGAAGCTATATCACTTATATCGCTAGTATCTGAAGATAAATCATTTGTTTCGCATGGATTTGATGCTAACTCGTTTGTTTCCCCTGCATTTGAAGCTATATCACTTATATCCCAAGTGTTTGAAGCGAAATCATTTGTTTCGCATGGATTTGAAGCTAAACCTTCTACATCGCATTGATTTGAAGCTTAATCATGTGTTTTGCTTGGATTTGAAGCTAACTCGTTTGTTTCCCCTGCATTTGAAGCTGTATCAATTATATCGCAAGTATCTGAAGCTATATCATTTGTGTCTCATGGATTTGAAGCTAAACCTTCTACATAGCATTGATTTGCAGCTAAATCGTGTGTTTCGCATGGATTTGAAGCTAACTCGTTTCTCTTCTGCATTTGAAGCTATATCACATATATCCCAAGTGATTGAAGCTCAATCATTTGTTTCGCACGGATTTGAAGCTACACCTTCTAC
Organism: Megalopta genalis; assembly: GCF_051020955.1. NCBI lineage: Eukaryota > Metazoa > Arthropoda > Insecta > Hymenoptera > Halictidae > Megalopta > Megalopta genalis. Next base: position 120,750 of record NW_027476277.1, read on the forward strand.
ATCGCATTGATTTGAAGCTAAATCATGTGACTCGCTTGGATTTGAAGCTAAACCTTCTACATCGTATTGATTTGCAGCTAAATCATGTATTTCGGTGGGATTTGAAGCTATACCTTCTACATCGCTTTGATTTGAATCTGAATCATGTGTTTTGCATGGATTTGATGCTAACTCGTTTGTTTCGCATGCAGTTAAATCTGATTCATGTATATCGCAAGTATTTGAAGCCAAACCATTTGTTTCGCATGGATCTGAAGCCAAGCCTTCTACCTCGCATTGATTTGAAGCTAAATCATGTGTTTTGCATGGATTTGATGCTAACTCGTTTGTTTCGCATGCAGTTAAAGCTGATTCATGTATATCGCAAGTATTTGAAGCCAAACCATTTGTTTCGCATGGATTTGAAGCCAAGCCTTCTACTTCGCATTGATTTGAAGCTAAATCATGTGTTCCGTATGGATTTGAAGCTAACTCGTTTGATTCGTCTGCATTTGAAGCTATATCACTTATATCGCTAGTATCTGAAGCTAAATCATTTGTTTCGCATGGATTTGAAGCTAACTCGTTAGTTTCGTCTGCATTTGAAGCTATATCACTTATATCGCTAGTATCTGAAGCTAAATCATTTGTTTCGCATGGATTTGAAGTTAAACCTTCTGCATCGCACTGATTTGCAGCTAAATCATGTGATTCGCATGGATTGGAAGCTAACTCGTTTGTTTCGTCTGCATTTCAAGCTGTATCACTTATATCGCAAGTATCTGAATCTAAATCAGTTGTGTCTCATGGATTTGAAGCAAAACCTTCTACATCGCATTGATTTGCAGCTAAATCATGTGTTTCGCATGGATTTGGAGCTAACTCGTTTGTTTCCCCTGCATTTGAAGCTATATCGCTTATATCGCAAGTATCTGAATCTAAATCATTTGTGTCACATGGATTTGTAGCAAAACTTTTTACATAGCATCGATTTGCAGCTAAATCATGTGATTCGCTTGGATTTAAAGCTAACTCGTTTGTTTCCCCTGCATTTGAAGCTATATCACTTATATCGCAAGTACCTAAAGCTAAATCATTTGTTTCGCATGGATTTGAAGCTAAACGTTCTACATAGCATTGATTTGCAGCTAAATGATGTGTTTCGCTTGGATATGAAGCTATCTCGTTTGTTTCCGTCTGCATTTGAAGCTATCTCACTTGTACCGCAAGTATCTGAAGCTAAATCATTTGTGTCGCAAGGATTTGAAGCTAATCCTTCTACATAGCATTGATTTGAAGCTTAATCATGTGTTTCGCATGGATTTGAAGCTAACTCGTTAGCTTCGACTGCATTTGAAGCTATATCACTTATATCGCTAGTATCTGAAGCTAAATCATTCGTTTCGCATGGATTTGACCTAAACCTTCATACATCGCATTGCTTTGAAGCTTAATCATGTGTTTTGCTTGGATTTGAAGCTAACTCGTTTGTTTCCCCTGCATTTGAAGCTATATCACTTATATCGTAAGTATCTGATGCTAAATCATTTGCTTCGCATGTTTTGAAGCTAATCATTCTACACCGCATTGATTTGAAGCTAAATCATGTGTTTCGCATGGATTTGAAACTAACTCGTTAGTTTCGTCTGCATTTGAAGCTATATCACTTATATCGCTAGTATCTGAAGCTATATCATTTCTGTCTCATGGATTTGAAGCTAAACCTTCTACATCGCATTGATTTGAAGTTAAATCATGTGTTTCGCTTGGATTTGAAGCTAACTCGTTAGTTTCGTCTGCATTTGAAGCTATATCACTTATATCGCTAGTATCTGAAGCTAAATCATTTGTTTCGCATGGATTTGAAGTTAATCCTTCTGCATCGCACTGATTTGCAGCTAAATCATGTGATTCGCATGGATTGGAAGCTAACTCGTTTGTTTCGTCTGCACTTCAAGCTATATCACTTATATCGCTAGTATCTGAAGCTATATCATTTGTGTCTCATGGATTTGTAGCTAAACCTTCTACATCGCATTGATTTGAAGTTAAATCATGTGTTTCGCTTGGATTTGAAGCTAACTCGTTAGTTTCGTCTGCATTTGAAGCTATATCACTTATATCGCTAGTATCTGAAGCTAAATCATTTGTTTCGCATGGATTTGAAGTTAATCCTTCTGCATCGCACTGATTTGCAGCTAAATCATGTGATTCGCATGGATTGGAAGCTAACTCGTTTGTTTCGTCTGCATTTCAAGCTGTATCACTTATATCGCAAGTATCTGAATCTAAATCAGTTGTGTCTCATGGATTTGAAGCAAAACCTTCTACATCGCATTGATTTGCAGCTAAATCATGTGTTTCGCATGGATTTGAAGCTAACTCGTTTGATTCGTCTGCATTTGAAGCTATATCACATATGTCCCAAGCGATTGAAAGTAAATCATTTGTTTCGCATGGATTTCAAGCGAAACCTTCTACATCGCATTGATTTGAAGCTTAATCATGTGTTTTGCTTGGATTTGAAGCTAACTCGTTTGTTTCCCCTGCATTTGAAGCTGTATCAATTATATCGCAAGTATCTGAAGCTATATCATTTGTGTCTCATGGATTTGAAGCTAAACCTTCTACATAGCATTGATTTGCAGCTAAATCGTGTGTTTCGCATGGATTTGAAGCTAACTCGTTTCTCTTCTGCATTTGAAGCTATATCACATATATCCCAAGTGATTGAAGCTCAATCATTTGCTTCGCATGGATTTGAAGCTAATCATTCTACACCGCATTGATTGGAAGCTAAATCATGTGTTTCGCATGGATTTGAAGCTAACTCGTTAGTTTCGTCTGCATTTGAAGCTATATCACTTATATCGCTAGTATCTGAAGATAAATCGTTTGTTTCGCATGGATTGATGCTAACTCGTTTGTTTCCCCTGCATTTGAAGCTATATCACTTATATCCCAAGTGTTTGAAGCGAAATCATTTGTTTCGCATGGATTTCGAAGCTAAACCTTCTACATCGCATTGATTTGAAGCTAAATCATGTCTTTCGCTTGTATTTGAAGCTAACTCGTTTGTTTGGTCTGCATTTGAAGCTATATCAGTTATATCGCAAGTATCTGATGCTAAATCATTTGTTTCGCATGGATTTGAAGCTAAACCTTCCAAATCGTATCGATTTGAAGCTAAATGATATGTATCGCCTGCATTTTGAAGCTACCCCGTTTGATTTTTCTGCATTTGCAGCTGTATCACTTATAGCATAAGTGTTTGAAGCTCAATCATTTGTTTCGCACGGATTTGAAGCTACACCTTCTACATCGCATTGATTTGAAGCTAAATCATGTGATTCGCTTGGATTTGAAGCTAAACCTTCTACATCGTATCGATTTGAAGCAAAATGATATGTATCGCATGGCTTTTGAAGCTACCCCGTTTGAATCGTCTGCATTTGCAGTTATATCACTTATATCACAAGTGTTTGAAGCTAAATCATTTGTTTCGCATGGATTTGAAGCTAAACCTTCTATATCGCATTCATTTGAAGCTAAATCATGTGTTTCGCTTGGATTTGAAGCTAACTCGTTCGTTTCGCCTGCATTTTATGCTATATCACATATATCGCAAGCGTTTGGAGCTAAATCATTTGTTTCGCATGGATTTGAAGCTAAACCTTCTACATCATATCGATTTGAAGCTAAATGATATGTATCGCATGGATTTTGAAGCTATCCCATTTGATTCGTATGCATTTGCAGCTATATCACTTATATCACAAGTGTTTGAAGCTAAATCATTTGTTTCGCATGGATTTGAAGCTAAACCTTCTACATCGCATTGATTTGAAACTTAATCATTTGTTTTGCTTGGATTTGAAGCTAACTCGTTTGTTTACCCTGCATTTGAAGCTATATCACTTATATCGCAAGTTTCTGATGCTAAATCATTTGCTTCGCATGGATTTGAAGCTAATCATTCTACACCGCATTGATTTGAAGCTAAATCATTGTTTCGCATGGATTTGAAGCTAACTCGTTAGTTTCGTCTGCATTTGAAGCTATATCACTTATATCGCATGTATCTGATGCTAAATCATTTGTTTCGCATGGATTTGAAGCTAAACCACTTACATCGCATTGATTTAAAGCTAAATCATGTGTTTTGCATGGATTTGATGCTAACTCGTTTGTTTCCCCTGCATTTGAAACTATATCAGTTATATCGCAAGTATTTGATGCTAAATCATTTGTTTCGCATGGATTTGAGGCTAATCCTTCCACTTCACATGGATTTAAAGCTAAATGATGTGTACCTAATGGATTTTTAAGCTAACTCGTTTGATTCGTCTGCATTTGATGCTACATCACTTATATCGCAAGCATCTGAACCTAAATCATTTGTTTCGCATGGATTTGAATCTAAACCTTCTACATCGCATTGATTTGAAGCTAAATCATGTGTTTCGCTTGATTTGAAGCTAAACCTTCCACATCGCATGATTTGAAGCTAAATCATGTGTTTCGCTTGGATTTGAAGCTAAACCTTCTACATCGCATTGATTTGAAGATAAATCATGTGTTTGGCTTGGATTTGAGCTAAACGTTCTACATAGAATTGATTTGCAGCTAAATCATGTGTTTCGCTTGGATATGAAGCTAACTCGTTTGTTTCCGTCTGCATTTGAAACTATATCACTTATATCCCAAGTTTTGAAGCTAAATCATTTGTTTCGCATGTATTTGAATCTAAACCTTCTACATCGCATTGATTTGCAGCTAAATCATGTGTTTCGCATGGATTTGAAGCTAACTCGTTTGTTTCGTCTGCATTTGAAGCTATATCACATATATTCCAAGCGTTTGAAGCTAAATCATTTGTTTCGCATGGATTTGAAGCTATATCACTTATACCCCAAGCGTTTGAAAGTAAATCATTTGTTTCGCATGGATTTGAAGCTAAACCTTCATACATCGCATTGCTTTGAAGCTAAATCATGTGATTCGCTTGGATTTGAAGCTAACTCGTTTGTTTGGTCTGCATTTGAAGCTATATCAATTGTATCGCAAGTATCCGAAGATAAATCATTTGTTTCGCATGGATTTGAAGCTAATACTTCTACATCGCATTGATTTGAAGCTACATTATGTGTTTCGCATGGATTTGGAGCTAACTCGTTTGTTTCCCCTGCATTTGAAGCTATATCGCTTATATCGCAAGTATCTGAATCTAAATCATTTGTGTCACATGGATTTGTAGCAAAACCTTTTACATAGCATCGATTTGCAGCTAAATCATGTGATTCGCTTGGATTTAAAGCTAACTCGTTTGTTTCCCCTGCATTTGAAGCTATATCACTTATATCGCAAGTATCTAAAGCTAAATCATTTGTTTCGCATGGATTTGAAGCTAAACGTTCTACATAGCATTGATTTGCAGCTAAATCATGTGTTTCGCTTGGATATGAAGCTAACTCGTTTGTTTCCGTCTGCATTTGAAACTATATCACTTATATCTCAATTTTGAAGCTAAATCATTTGTTTCGAATGGATTTGAAGCTAATCCTTCTACATCGTATTGATTTAAAGCTAAGTCATGTGTTTCGCATGGATATGAAGCTATCTTGTTTGTTTCCGTCTGCATTTGAAGCTATCTCACTTGTACCGCAAGTATCTGAAGCTAAATCATTTGTGTCGCAAGGATTTGAAGCTAATCCTTCTACATAGCATTGATTTGAAGCTTAATCATGTGTTTCGCATGGATTTGAAGCTAACTCGTTTGTTTTCTGCATTTGAAGCTATATCACATATATCCCAAGTGTTTGAAGCTCAATCATTTGCTTCGCATGGATTTGAAGCTAAACCTTCTACATCGCATTGATTTGAAGATAAATTATGTGTTTCGCATGGATTTGAAGGTAACTCGTTAGTTTCGCCTGCATTTGAAGCTATATCACTTATATCGCAAGTATCTGAACCTTAATCATTTGTTTCGCATGGATTTGAATCTAAGCCTTCTATTTCGCATAGTTTTAAAGATAAATGATGTGTATCGCACGGATGTTGAAGCTATCCCGTTTGATTCGTCTGCATTTGAAGCTATATCACATATATTCCAAGCGTTTGAAGCTAAATCATTTGTTTCGCATGGATTTGAAGCTATATCACTTATATCCCAAGCGTTTGAAAGTAAATCATTTGTTTCGCATGGATTTGAAGCTAAACCTTCATACATCGCATTGCTTTGAAGCTAAATCATGTGATTCGCTTGGATTTGATGCTAACTCGTTTTTTGTTTCGTCTGCATTTGAAGCTATATCAATTGTATCGCAAGTATCCGAAGATAAATCATTTGTTTCGCATGGATTTCAAGCTAAACCTTCTACATCGCATTGATTTAATGCTGAATCGTGTGTTTCGCATGGATTTGAAGCTAACTCGTTTCTTTTCTGCATTTGAAGCTATATCACATATGTCCCAAGTGATTGAAGCTCAATCATTTGCTTCGCATGGATTTGAAGCTAATCCTTCTACATCGCATTGATTTGAAGCTAAATCATGTGATTTGCTTGGATTGGAAGCTAACTCGTTTGCTTCGTCTGCATTTGAAGCTGTATCACTTATATCGCAAGTATCTGAATCTAAATCATTTGTGTCTCATGGATTTGAAGCAAAACCTTTTAAATAGCATTGATTTGCAGCTAAATCATGTGATTCGCTTGGATTTAAAGCTAACTCGTTGGTTTCCCCTGCATTTGAAGCTATATCACTTATATCGCAAGTATCTAAAGCTAAATCATTTTTTTTCGCATGGATTGGAAGCTAAACCTTCTACTTCGCATTGATTTAAAGCTAAATCATGTATTTCGCTTCGATTGGATGCTAACTCGTTTATTTCGTCTGCATTTGTAGCTGTATTACTTATATCGCAAGAATCTGAAGCTAAATCATTTGTGTCTAATGGATTAGAAGCTAAACCTTCTGCATCGCATTGATTTGCAGCTAAATCATGTGATTCGCTTGGATTGGAAGCTAAGTCGTTTGTTTCGTCTGCATTTCAAGCTGTATCACTTATATCGCAAGTATCTGAATCTAAATCAGTTGTGTCTCATGGATTTGAAGCAAAACCTTCTACATCGCATTGATTTGCAGCTAAATCATGTGTTTCGCATGGATTTGAAGCTATCTCGTTTGTTTCGTCTGAATTTGATGCTATATCACTTATATCCCAAGCGTTTGAAAGTAAATCATTTGTTTCGCATGGATTTGAAGCTAAACCTTCATACATGGCATTGCTTTGAAGCTAAATCATGTGATTCGCTTGGATTTGAAGCTGACTCGTTTGTTTCGTCTGCATTTGAAGCTATATCAATTGTATCGCAAGTATCCGAAGATAAATCATTTGTTTCGCATGGATTTCAAGCTAAACCTTCTACATCGCATTGATTTAATGCTAAATCATGTGTTTCGCTTGGATTGGAAGCTAACTCGTTTATTTCGTCTGCATTTGAAGCTGTATCAATTATATCGCAAGCATCTGAAGCTATATCATTTGTGTCTCATGGATTTGATGCTAAACCTTCTACATAGCATTGATTTGCAGCTAAATCGTGTGTTTCGCATGGATTTCAAGCTAACTCGTTTGTTTTCTGCATTTGAAGCTATATCACATATAGCCCAAGTGTTTGAAGCTCAATCATTTGCTTCGCATGGATTTGAAGCTAATCCTTCTACATCGCATTGATTTGATGCTAAATTATGTGTTTCGCATGGATTTGGAGCTAACTCGTTTGTTTCGTCTGCATTTGAAGCTATATCACATATATTCCAAGCGTTTGAAGCTAAATCATTTGTTTTGCATGGATTTGAAGCTACATCACATATATTCCAAGCGTTTGAAGATAAATCATGTGTTTCGCTTGGATTTGAAACTATACCTTCTACATCGCTTTGATTTGAAGCTAAATCATGTGTTTTGCATGGATTTGATGCTAACTCGTTTGTTTCCCCTGCATTTGAAGCTATTTCAGTTATATCGCAAGTATCTGATGCTAAATCATGAGTTTCGCTTGGATTTGAAGCTGAACCTTCTACATCGCATTGATTTGAAACTAAATCATGTGTTTTGCATGGATTTGATGCTTACTCGTTTGTTTCCCCTGCATTAGAAGCTATGTCAGCTATATCGCAAGTATCTGATGCTAAATCATTTGTTTCGCTTGGATTTGAAACTAAACCTTCTACATCGCATTGATTTGAATCTAAATCATGTATATCGCATGGATTTTGGAGATGACTCGTTTGTTTCGGCTGCATTTGAATCTATATCAGTTATATCGCAAGTATCTGATGCTAAATCATTTGTATCGCATGGATTTGAAGCTAAAACTTCTACATTGCATTGATTTGCAGCTAAATCATGTGTTTCGCATGGATTTGAAGCTAACTCGGTCGTTTCACCTGCAGTTGATGCTACATCACTTATATCGCAAGCATCTGAACCTAAATCATTTATTTCGCATGGATTTGAAGCTAAGCCTTCTACTTCGCATGGATTTAAAGCTAAATCGTGTGTTTCGCATGGATTTGAAGCTAACTCGTTTGTTTTCTGCACTTGAAGCTATATCACATATATCCCAAGTGTTTGAAGCTCAATCATTTGCTTCTCATGGATTTGAAGCTAATCCTTCTACATCGCATTGATTTGAAGCTACATTATGTGTTTTGCATGGATTTGGAGCTAACTCGTTTGTTTCCCCTGCATTTGAAGCTATATCGCTTATATCGCAAGTATCTGAATCTAAATCATTTGTGTCACATGGATTTGTAGCAAAACCTTTTACATAGCATCGATTTGCAGCTAAATCATGTGATTCGCTTGGATTTAAAGCTAACTCGTTTGTTTCCCCTGCATTTGAAGCTATATCGCTTATATCGCAAGTATCTGAATCTAAATCATTTGTGTCACATGGATTTGTAGCAAAACCTTTTACATAGCATCGATTTGCAGCTAAATCATGTGATTCGCCTGGATTTAAAGCTAACTCGTTTGTTTCCCCTGCATTTGAAGCTATATCACTTATATCGCAAGTATCTAAAGCTAAATCATTTGTTTCGCATGGATTTGAAGCTAAACGTTCTACATAGCATTGATTTGCAGCTAAATCATGTGTTTCGCTTGGATATGAAGCTAACTCGTTTGTTTCCGTCTGCATTTGAAACTATATCACTTATATCCCAATTTTGAAGCTAAATCATTTGTTTCGAATGGATTTGAAGCTAATCATTCTACATCGTATTGATTTAAAGCTAAGTCATATGTTTCGCATGGATATGAAGCTATCTTGTTTGTTTCCGTCTCCATTTGAAGCTATCTCACTTGTACCGCAAGTATCTGAAGCTAAATCATTTGTGTCGCAAGGATTTGAAGCTAATCCTTCTACATAGCATTGATTTGAAGCTTAATCATGTGTTTCGCACGGATTTGAAGCTAACTCGTTTGTTTTCTGCATTTGAAGCTATATCACATATATCCCAAGTGTTTGAAGCTCAATCATTTGTTTCGCATGGATTTGAAGCTATATCACTTATATCCCAAGCGTTTGAAAGTAAATCATTTGTTTCGCACGGATTTGAAGCGACACCTTCTACATCGCATTGATTTGCTGCTAAATCATGTGCTTCGCTTGGATTTGAAGGTAAATCTTCTACATCGCATTGATTTGAAGCTAAATAATGTGTTCCGCTTGGATTTGAAGTTAACTCGTTTGTTTCGACTGCATTTGAAGCTATATCTCTTATATCCCAAGTGTTTGAAGCTAAATCATTTGTTTCGCATTGATTTGAAGCTAAACCTTCTACATAGCATTGGTTTGAAGCTTAATCATGTGCTTTGCTTGGATTTGAAGCTAACTCGTTTGTTTCGTCTGCATTTGAAGCTATATCACTTATATCGCAAGTATCTGAATCTAAATCATTTGTGTCTCATGGATTTGAAGCCAAACCTTCTACATAGCATTGATTTGCAGCTAAATCATGTGTTTCGCATGGAATTGAAGCTAACTAGTTTGATCGTCTGCATTTGAAGCAATATCACTTATATCGCAAGTATCTGAAGCTAAATCATTGGTTTCGCATGGATTTGAAGCTAAACCTTCTACATCGCATTGATTTTCAGATAAATCGTGCGTTTTGCATGGCTTTGAAGCTAACTCGTTTGTTTCGTCTGCATTTGAAGCTATATCACATATATCCCAAGTGTTTGAAGCTCAATCATTTGCTTCGCATGGATTTGAAGCTAATCCATCTACATCGCATTGTTTTAAAGCTAAATCGTGTGTTTCGCTTGGATTGGAAACTAACTCGTTTGTTTCGTCTGCATTTGAAGCTATATCACTTGTATCCCAAGTGTTTGAAGCTAAATCATTTGTTTCGCATGGATTTGAAGCTAAACCTTCTACATCGGATTGATTTGAAGATAAATCATGGGTTTCGCTTGGATATGATTCTAACTCGTTTGTTTAGTCTGCATTTGAGCTAATCACTTATATAGCAAGTATCTGAAGCTAAATCATTTGTGTCGCATGGATTTGAAGCTAAGCCTTCTACATCGCAATGATTTGAAGCTAAGTCATGTGTTTCGCATGGATTTGAAGCTAACTCGTTTGTTTCGCATGCATTTTATGCTAAATCATGTTTATCACATGTATCTGAAGCTAAACCATTTGTGTCGCATGGATTTGAAGCTAAACCTTCTACATAGCATTGGTTTGAAGCTTAATCATGTGCTTTGCTTGGATTTGAAGCTAACTCGTTTGTTTCGTCTGCATTTGAAGCTATATCACTTATATCCCAAGTGTTTGAAGCTAAATCATTTGTTTCGCATGGATTTGAAGCTAAACCTTCTACATCGGATTGATTTGAAGATAAATCATGGGTTTCGCTTGGATATGATTCTAACTCGTTTGTTTAGTCTGCATTTGAGCTAATCACTTATATAGCAAGTATCTGAAGCTAAATCATTTGTGTCGCATGGATTTGAAGCTAAGCCTTCTACATCGCAATGATTTGAAGCTAAGTCATGTGTTTCGCATGGATTTGAAGCTAACTCGTTTGTTTCGCATGCATTTTATGCTAAATCATGTTTATCACATGTATCTGAAGCTAATCCATTTGTGTCGCATGGATTTGAAGCTAAACCTTCTACATAGCATTGGTTTGAAGCTTAATCATGTGCTTTGCTTGGATTTGAAGCTAACTCGTTTGTTTCAACTGCATTTGAAGCTATGTCACTTATATCGCAAGTATCTGACGTTAAATCAATTGTTTCGCATGAATTTGAAGCTAAACCTACTATATCGCATTGATTTGTAGCTAAGTCATGTGTTTCGCATGGATTTGAAGTTAACTCGTTTGTTTCGTCTGCATTTGAAGCTATATCACTTATATCGCAAGTATCTGAAGCTGAATCATTTGTGTCGCATGGTTTTGAAGCTAAACCTTCTTCATCGAATAGATTTGAAGCTAACTTGTTTGTTTCGTCCTCATTTGAATCTATATCACATATATCGCAAGTATTTGAGGAAAAATCATGTATTTTGCATGGATTTGAAGCTAACTCTTTTGTTTATCCTTCATTTGAAGGTATATCGCTTTTATCGCAAGTATCTGAAGCTAAATTATTTGTTTCGCATGGATTTGAAGCTAAACCTTCTACATCGCATTGATTTGCTGCTAAATCATGTGCTTCGCTTGGATTTGAAGGTAAATCTTCTACATCGCATTGATTTGAAGCTAAATAATGTGTTCCGCTTGGATTTGAAGTTAACTCGTTTGTTCCTACTGCATTTGAAGCTGTATCACTTATATCCCAAGTGTTTGAAGCTAAATCATTTGTTTCGCATTGATTTGAAGCTAAACCTTCTACATCGGATTGATTTGAAGCTAAATCATGTGTTTCGCTCGGATATGAAGCTAACTCGATTGATTCGTCTGCATTTGAAGCTATATCACTTATATCCCAAGTGTTTGAAGCTAAACCATTTGTGTCGCATGGATTTGAAGCTAAACCTTCTACATAGCATTGGTTTGAAGCTTAATCATGTGCTTTGCTTGGATTTGAAGCTAACTCGTTTGTTTCGTCTGCATTTGAAGCTATATCACTTATATCCCAAGTGTTTGAAGCTAAATCATTTGTTTCGCATGGATTTGAAGCTAAACCTTCTACATCGGATTGATTTGAAGATAAATCATGGGTTTCGCTTGGATATGATTCTAACTCGTTTGTTTAGTCTGCATTTGAGCTAATCACTTATATAGCAAGTATCTGAAGCTAAATCATTTGTGTCGCATGGATTTGAAGCTAAGCCTTCTACATCGCAATGATTTGAAGCTAAGTCATGTGTTTCGCATGGATTTGAAGCTAACTCGTTTGTTTCGCATGCATTTTATGCTAAATCATGTTTATCACATGTATCTGAAGCTAATCCATTTGTGTCGCATGGATTTGAAGCTAAACCTTCTACATAGCATTGGTTTGAAGCTTAATCATGTGCTTTGCTTGGATTTGAAGCTAACTCGTTTGTTTCAACTGCATTTGAAGCTATGTCACTTATATCGCAAGTATCTGACGTTAAATCAATTGTTTCGCATGAATTTGAAGCTAAACCTACTATATCGCATTGATTTGTAGCTAAGTCATGTGTTTCGCATGGATTTGAAGTTAACTCGTTTGTTTCGTCTGCATTTGAAGCTATATCACTTATATCGCAAGTATCTGAAGCTGAATCATTTGTGTCGCATGGTTTTGAAGCTAAACCTTCTTCATCGAATAGATTTGAAGCTAACTTGTTTGTTTCGTCCTCATTTGAATCTATATCACATATATCGCAAGTATTTGAGGAAAAATCATGTGTTTTGCATGGATTTGAAGCTAACTCTTTTGTTTATCCTTCATTTGAAGGTATATCGCTTTTATCGCAAGTATCTGAAGCTAAATTATTTGTTTCGCATGGATTTGAAGCTAAACCTTCTACATCGCATTGATTTGCTGCTAAATCATGTGCTTCGCTTGGATTTGAAGGTAAATCTTCTACATCGCATTGATTTGAAGCTAAATAATGTGTTCCGCTTGGATTTGAAGTTAACTCGTTTGTTCCTACTGCATTTGAAGCTGTATCACTTATATCCCAAGTGTTTGAAGCTAAATCATTTGTTTCGCATTGATTTGAAGCTAAACCTTCTACATCGGATTGATTTGAAGCTAAATCATGTGTTTCGCTCGGATATGAAGCTAACTCGATTGATTCGTCTGCATTTGAAGCTATATCACTTATATCCCAAGTGTTTGAAGCTAAACCATTTGTGTCGCATGGATTTGAAGCTAAACCTTCTACATAGCATTGATTTAAAGCTTAATCATGTGCTTTGCTTGGATTTGAAGCTAACTCGTTTGTTTCGACTGCATTTGAAGCTATGTCACTTATATCCCAAGTGTTTGAAGCTAAATCATTTGTTACGCATGGATTTGAAGCTAAACCTTCTACATCGGATTGATTTGAAGATAAATCATGGGTTTCGCTTGGATATGAATCTAACTAGTTTGTTTAGTCTGCATTTGAAGCTATGTCACTTATATCCCAAGTGTTTGAAGCTAAATCATTTGTTACGCATGGATTTGAAGCTAAACCTTCTACATCGGATTGATTTGAAGATAAATCATGGGTTTCGCTTGGATATGAACCTAACTCGTTTGTTTAGTCTGCATTTGAAGCTATGTCACTTATATCGCAAGTATCTGAAGCTGAATGATTTGTTTCGCATAGATTTGAAGATAAGCCTTCTACTTCGCATTGATTTAAAGCTAAATCATGTGTTTCGCATGGATTTGAAGCCAACTCGTTAGTTTCGCTTGCATTTGAAGCTACATCATATATATCGCAAGTATTTGAAGCTAATTCATTTGTGTCGCATGGATTTGAAGCTAAACCTTCTACATCGCATTGATTTGAAGCTTAATCATGTGTTTCGCATGGATTTGAAGCTAACTCGTTTGTTTCCTCTGCATTTGAAGCTATGTCACTTATATCACAAGTATCTGAAGCTAAATCATTTGCTTCGTATGGATTTGAAGCTAAACGTTCTACATCGTATTGATTTGAAGCTGAATCATTTGTTTTGCATGGATTTGAAGCTAAGCCTTCATACATCGCATTGCTTTGAAGCTAAATCATGTGATTCGCATGGATTTGAATCTAACTCGTCTGTTTCGTCTGCATTTGAAGCTATATCACTTACATGCCAAGCGTTTGAAAGTAAATTATTTGTTTCGCCTGGATTTGAAATTAAACCTTCCAAATCGCACTGATTTGAAGCTAAATCGTGTGATTCGCTTGGATTTGAAGTTAACTCGTTTGTTTCCCCTGCATTTGAAACTATATCACTTATATCACAACTATCTGATGTTAAATCATTTGTTTCGCATGGATTTGAAGCAAAGCCTTCTACATCGCATTGAATTGAAGCTTCATCATGTGTTTTGCATGATTTTGAAGCTAACTCGTTTGTTTCTCCGGCATTTGAATCTATATCACTTATATCGCATGTATCTGATGCTAAATCATTTGTTTCGCATGGATTTGAAGCTAAACCTTCTTCATCGAATAGATTTGAAGCTAACTCGTTTGTTTCGTCCTCATTTGAATCTATATCACATATATCGCAAGTATTTGAGGAAAAATCATGTGTTTTGCATGGATTTGAAGCTAACTCTTTCGTTTATCCTTCATTTGAAGGTATATCGCTTTTATCGCAAGTATCTGAAGCTAAATTATTTGTTTCGCATGGATTTGAAGCTAAACCTTCTACATCGCATTGATTTGCTGCTAAATCATGTGCTTCGCTTGGATTTGAAGGTAAATCTTCTACATCGCATTGATTTGAAGCTAAATAATGTGTTCCGCTTGGATTTGAAGTTAACTCGTTTGTTCCTACTGCATTTGAAGCTGTATCACTTATATCCCAAGTGTTTGAAGCTAAATCATTTGTTTCGCATTGATTTGAAGCTAAACCTTCTACATCGGATTGATTTGAAGCTAAATCATGGGTTTCGCTTGGATATGATTCTAACTCGTTTGTTTAGTCTGCATTTGAGCTAATCACTTATATAGCAAGTATCTGAAGCTAAATCATTTGTGTCGCATGGATTTGAAGCTAAGCCTTCTACATCGCAATGATTTGAAGCTAAGTCATGTGTTTCGCATGGATTTGAAGCTAACTCGTTTGTTTCGCATGCATTTTATGCTAAATCATGTTTATCACATGTATCTGAAGCTAATCCATTTGTGTCGCATGGATTTGAAGCTAAACCTTCTACATAGCATTGGTTTGAAGCTTAATCATGTGCTTTGCTTGGATTTGAAGCTAACTCGTTTGTTTCAACTGCATTTGAAGCTATGTCACTTATATCGCAAGTATCTGACGTTAAATCAATTGTTTCGCATGAATTTGAAGCTAAACCTACTATATCGCATTGATTTGTAGCTAAGTCATGTGTTTCGCATGGATTTGAAGTTAACTCGTTTGTTTCGTCTGCATTTGAAGCTATATCACTTATATCGCAAGTATCTGAAGCTGAATCATTTGTGTCGCATGGTTTTGAAGCTAAACCTTCTTCATCGAATAGATTTGAAGCTAACTTGTTTGTTTCGTCCTCATTTGAATCTATATCACATATATCGCAAGTATTTGAGGAAAAATCATGTGTTTTGCATGGATTTGAAGCTAACTCTTTTGTTTATCCTTCATTTGAAGGTATATCGCTTTTATCGCAAGTATCTGAAGCTAAATTATTTGTTTCGCATGGATTTGAAGCTAAACCTTCTACATCGCATTGATTTGCTGCTAAATCATGTGCTTCGCTTGGATTTGAAGGTAAATCTTCTACATCGCATTGATTTGAAGCTAAATAATGTGTTCCGCTTGGATTTGAAGTTAACTCGTTTGTTCCTACTGCATTTGAAGCTGTATCACTTATATCCCAAGTGTTTGAAGCTAAATCATTTGTTTCGCATTGATTTGAAGCTAAACCTTCTACATCGGATTGATTTGAAGCTAAATCATGTGTTTCGCTCGGATATGAAGCTAACTCGATTGATTCGTCTGCATTTGAAGCTATATCACTTATATCCCAAGTGTTTGAAGCTAAACCATTTGTGTCGCATGGATTTGAAGCTAAACCTTCTACATAGCATTGATTTAAAGCTTAATCATGTGCTTTGCTTGGATTTGAAGCTAACTCGTTTGTTTCGACTGCATTTGAAGCTATGTCACTTATATCCCAAGTGTTTGAAGCTAAATCATTTGTTACGCATGGATTTGAAGCTAAACCTTCTACATCGGATTGATTTGAAGATAAATCATGGGTTTCGCTTGGATATGAATCTAACTAGTTTGTTTAGTCTGCATTTGAAGCTATGTCACTTATATCCCAAGTGTTTGAAGCTAAATCATTTGTTACGCATGGATTTGAAGCTAAACCTTCTACATCGGATTGATTTGAAGATAAATCATGGGTTTCGCTTGGATATGAACCTAACTCGTTTGTTTAGTCTGCATTTGAAGCTATGTCACTTATATCGCAAGTATCTGAAGCTGAATGATTTGTTTCGCATAGATTTGAAGATAAGCCTTCTACTTCGCATTGATTTAAAGCTAAATCATGTGTTTCGCATGGATTTGAAGCCAACTCGTTAGTTTCGCTTGCATTTGAAGCTACATCATATATATCGCAAGTATTTGAAGCTAATTCATTTGTGTCGCATGGATTTGAAGCTAAACCTTCTACATCGCATTGATTTGAAGCTTAATCATGTGTTTCGCATGGATTTGAAGCTAACTCGTTTGTTTCCTCTGCATTTGAAGCTATGTCACTTATATCACAAGTATCTGAAGCTAAATCATTTGCTTCGTATGGATTTGAAGCTAAACGTTCTACATCGTATTGATTTGAAGCTGAATCATTTGTTTTGCATGGATTTGAAGCTAAGCCTTCATACATCGCATTGCTTTGAAGCTAAATCATGTGATTCGCATGGATTTGAATCTAACTCGTCTGTTTCGTCTGCATTTGAAGCTATATCACTTACATGCCAAGCGTTTGAAAGTAAATTATTTGTTTCGCCTGGATTTGAAATTAAACCTTCCAAATCGCACTGATTTGAAGCTAAATCGTGTGATTCGCTTGGATTTGAAGTTAACTCGTTTGTTTCCCCTGCATTTGAAACTATATCACTTATATCACAACTATCTGATGTTAAATCATTTGTTTCGCATGGATTTGAAGCAAAGCCTTCTACATCGCATTGAATTGAAGCTTCATCATGTGTTTTGCATGATTTTGAAGCTAACTCGTTTGTTTCTCCGGCATTTGAATCTATATCACTTATATCGCATGTATCTGATGCTAAATCATTTGTTTCGCATGGATTTGAAGCTAAACCTTCTTCATCGAATAGATTTGAAGCTAACTCGTTTGTTTCGTCCTCATTTGAATCTATATCACATATATCGCAAGTATTTGAGGAAAAATCATGTGTTTTGCATGGATTTGAAGCTAACTCTTTCGTTTATCCTTCATTTGAAGGTATATCGCTTTTATCGCAAGTATCTGAAGCTAAATTATTTGTTTCGCATGGATTTGAAGCTAAACCTTCTACATCGCATTGATTTGCTGCTAAATCATGTGCTTCGCTTGGATTTGAAGGTAAATCTTCTACATCGCATTGATTTGAAGCTAAATAATGTGTTCCGCTTGGATTTGAAGTTAACTCGTTTGTTCCTACTGCATTTGAAGCTGTATCACTTATATCCCAAGTGTTTGAAGCTAAATCATTTGTTTCGCATTGATTTGAAGCTAAACCTTCTACATCGGATTGATTTGAAGCTAAATCATGTGTTTCGCTCGGATATGAAGCTAACTCGATTGATTCGTCTGCATTTGAAGCTATATCACTTATATCCCAAGTGTTTGAAGCTAAATCATTTGTGTCGCATGGATTTGAAGCTAAGCCTTCTACTTCGCAATGATTTGAAGCTAAGTCATGTGTTTCGCATAGATTTGAAGCTAACACGTTTGTTTCGCATGCATTTTAAGGTAAATCATGTTTATCACATGTATCTGAAGCTAAACCATTTGTGTCGCATGGATTTGAAGCTAAACCTTCTACATAGCATTGATTTAAAGCTTAATCATGTGCTTTGCTTGGATTTGAAGCTAACTCGTTTGTTTCGACTGCATTTGAAGCTATGTCACTTATATCCCAAGTGTTTGAAGCTAAATCATTTGTTACGCATGGATTTGAAGCTAAACCTTCTACATCGGATTGATTTGAAGATAAATCATGGGTTTCGCTTGGATATGAATCTAACTCGTTTGTTTAGTCTGCATTTGAAGCTATGTCACTTATATCGCAAGTATCTGATGTTAAATCATTTGTTTCGCATGGATTTGAAGGTAATCCTTCTACATCGCATCGATTTGCAGCTAAATCATGTCAATCGCATAGATTTGAAGCTAACTCGTTCGTTTCGCCTGCATTTGTAGATATATCATTTATATCGCAAGTATTTGAAGCTAAATCATTTGTTCCGCATGGATTTGAAGCTAAGCATTCTACTTCGAATTGATTTGAAGCTAAATCATGTGTATCGCATGGATTTTGAAGCTAACTCGATTGATTCGTCTGCATTTGAAGCTATATCACTTATATCGCAAGTATCTTATGCTAAATCAATTGTTTCTCATGGATTTGAAGCTAAACTTTCTACATCGCATTGATTTGCTGCTAAATCATGTGCTTCGCTTGGATTTGAAGGTAAACTTTATACATCGCATTGATTTGAAGCTAAATAATGTGTTCCGCTTGGATTTGAAGTTAACTCGTTTGTTTCGACTGCATTTGAAGCTATATCACTTATATCCCAAGTGTTTGAAGCTAAATCATTTGTTTCGCATTGATTTGAAGCTAAACCTTCTACATCGCATTGATTTGAAGCTAAATAATGTGTTCCGCTTGGATTGGAAACTAACTCGTTTGTTTCGTCTGCATTTGAAGCTATATCACTTATATCCCAAGTGTTTGAAGCTGAATCATTTGTTTCGCATGGATTTGAAGCTAAACCTTCTACATCGGATTGATTTGAAGATAAATCATGGGTTTCGCTTGGATATGAATCTAACTCGTTTGTTTAGTCTGCATTTGAGCTAATCACTTATATAGCAAGTATCTGAAGCTAAATCATTTGTGTCGCATGGATTTGAAGCTAAGCCTTCTACATCGCAATGATTTGAAGCTAAGTCATGTGTTTCGCATGGATTTGAAGCTAACTCGTTTGTTTCGCATGCATTTTAAGTTAAATCATGTTTATCACATGTATCTGAAGCTAAACCATTTGTGTCGCATGGATTTGAAGCTAAACCTTCTACATAGCATTGGTTTGAAGCTTAATCATGTGCTTTGCTTGGATTTGAAGCTAACTCGTTTGTTTCGTCTGCATTTGAAGCTATGTCACTTATATCGCAAGTATCTGATGTTAAATCAATTGTTTCGCATGAATATGAAGCTAAACCTACTATATCGCATTGATTTGTAGCTAAGTCATGTGTCTCGCATGGATTTGAAGTTAACTCGTTTGTTTCGTCTGCATTTCAAGCTATATCACTTATATCGCATGTATCTGATGCTAAATCATTTGTTTCGCATGGATTTGAAGCTAAACCTTCTTCATCGAATAGATTTGAAGCTAACTCGTTTGTTTCGTCCTCATTTGAATCTATATCACATATATCGCAAGTATTTGAGGAAAAATCATGTGTTTTGCATGGATTTGAAGCTAACTCTTTTGTTTATCCTTCATTTGAAGGTATATCGCTTTTATCGCAAGTATCTGAAGCTAAATTATTTGTTTCGCATGGATTTGAAGCTAAACCTTCTACATCGCATTGATTTGCTGCTAAATCATGTGCTTCGCTTGGATTTGAAGGTAAATCTTCTACATCGCATTGATTTGAAGCTAAATAATGTGTTCCGCTTGGATTTGAAGTTAACTCGTTTGTTCCTACTGCATTTGAAGCTGTATCACTTATATCCCAAGTGTTTGAAGCTAAATCATTTGTTTCGCATTGATTTGAAGCTAAACCTTCTACATCGGATTGATTTGAAGCTAAATCATGTGTTTCGCTCGGATATGAAGCTAACTCGATTGATTCGTCTGCATTTGAAGCTATATCACTTATATCCCAAGTGTTTGAAGCTAAATCATTTGTGTCGCATGGATTTGAAGCTAAGCCTTCTACTTCGCAATGATTTGAAGCTAAGTCATGTGTTTCGCATAGATTTGAAGCTAACACGTTTGTTTCGCATGCATTTTAAGGTAAATCATGTTTATCACATGTATCTGAAGCTAAACCATTTGTGTCGCATGGATTTGAAGCTAAACCTTCTACATAGCATTGATTTAAAGCTTAATCATGTGCTTTGCTTGGATTTGAAGCTAACTCGTTTGTTTCGACTGCATTTGAAGCTATGTCACTTATATCCCAAGTGTTTGAAGCTAAATCATTTGTTACGCATGGATTTGAAGCTAAACCTTCTACATCGGATTGATTTGAAGATAAATCATGGGTTTCGCTTGGATATGAATCTAACTCGTTTGTTTAGTCTGCATTTGAAGCTATGTCACTTATATCGCAAGTATCTGATGTTAAATCATTTGTTTCGCATGGATTTGAAGGTAATCCTTCTACATCGCATCGATTTGCAGCTAAATCATGTCAATCGCATAGATTTGAAGCTAACTCGTTCGTTTCGCCTGCATTTGTAGATATATCATTTATATCGCAAGTATTTGAAGCTAAATCATTTGTTCCGCATGGATTTGAAGCTAAGCATTCTACTTCGAATTGATTTGAAGCTAAATCATGTGTATCGCATGGATTTTGAAGCTAACTCGATTGATTCGTCTGCATTTGAAGCTATATCACTTATATCGCAAGTATCTTATGCTAAATCAATTGTTTCTCATGGATTTGAAGCTAAACTTTCTACATCGCATTGATTTGCTGCTAAATCATGTGCTTCGCTTGGATTTGAAGGTAAATCTTCTACATCGCATTGATTTGAAGCTAAATAATGTGTTCCGCTTGGATTTGAAGTTAACTCGTTTGTTTCGACTGCATTTGAAGCTATATCACTTATATCCCAAGTGTTTGAAGCTAAATCATTTGTTTCGCATTGATTTGAAGCTAAACCTTCTACATCGCATTGATTTGAAGCTAAATAATGTGTTCCGCTTGGATTGGAAACTAACTCGTTTGTTTCGTCTGCATTTGAAGCTATATCACTTATATCCCAAGTGTTTGAAGCTGAATCATTTGTTTCGCATGGATTTGAAGCTAAACCTTCTACATCGGATTGATTTGAAGATAAATCATGGGTTTCGCTTGGATATGAATCTAACTCGTTTGTTTAGTCTGCATTTGAGCTAATCACTTATATAGCAAGTATCTGAAGCTAAATCATTTGTGTCGCATGGATTTGAAGCTAAGCCTTCTACATCGCAATGATTTGAAGCTAAGTCATGTGTTTCGCATGGATTTGAAGCTAACTCGTTTGTTTCGCATGCATTTTAAGTTAAATCATGTTTATCACATGTATCTGAAGCTAAACCATTTGTGTCGCATGGATTTGAAGCTAAACCTTCTACATAGCATTGGTTTGAAGCTTAATCATGTGCTTTGCTTGGATTTGAAGCTAACTCGTTTGTTTCGTCTGCATTTGAAGCTATATCACTTATATCGCAAGTATCTGAATCTAAATCATTTGTGTCTCATGGATTAGAAGCCAAACCTTCTACATCGCATTGATTTGAAGCTAAATAATGTGTTCCGCTTGGATTGGAAACTAACTCGTTTGTTTCGTCTGCATTTGAAGCTATATCACTTATATCCCAAGTGTTTGAAGCTAAATCATTTGTTTCGCATGGATTTGAAGCTAAACCTTCTACATCGGATTGATTTGAAGATAAATCATGGGTTTCGCTTGGATATGAATCTAATTCGTTTGTTTAGTCTGCATTTGAGCTAATCACTTATATAGCAAGTATCTGAAGCTAAATCATTTGTGTCGCATGGATTTGAAG
The DNA here is from genome assembly GCF_051020955.1 of Megalopta genalis. Classification (NCBI taxonomy): domain Eukaryota; kingdom Metazoa; phylum Arthropoda; class Insecta; order Hymenoptera; family Halictidae; genus Megalopta; species Megalopta genalis. The sequence continues at coordinate 142,923 of NW_027476277.1, forward strand.
CTAAGCCTTCTACATCGCAATGATTTGAAGCTAAGTCATGTGTTTCGCATGGATTTGAAGCTAACTCGTTTGTTTCGCATGCATTTTAATCTAAATCATGTTTATCACATGTATCTGAAGCTAAACCATTTGTGTCGCATGGATTTGAAGCTAAACCTTCTACATAGCATTGGTTTGAAGCTTAATCATGTGCTTTGCTTGGATTTGAAGCTAACTCGTTTGTTTCGTCTGCATTTGAAGCTATATCACTTATATCGCAAGTATCTGAATCTAAATCATTTGTGTCTCATGGATTTGAAGCCAAACCTTCTACATCGTATTGATTTGCAGCTAAATCATGTGTTTCGCATGGAATTGAAGCTAACTGGTTTGATCGTCTGCATTTGAAGCAATATCACTTAAATCGCAAGTATCTGAAGCTAAATCATTGGTTTCGCATGGATTTGAAGCTAAACCTTCTACATCGCATTGATTTTCAGATAAATCGTGTGTTTTGCATGGCTTTGAAGCTAACTCGTTTGTTTCGTCTGCATTTGAAGCTATATCACATATATCCCAAGTGCTTGAAGCTCAATCATATGCTTCGCATGGATTTGAAGCTAATCCATCTACATCGCATTGTTTTAAAGCTAAATCGTGTGTTTCGCTTGGATTTGAAGCTAACTCGTTTGTTTCGACTGCATTTGAAGCTATGTCACTTATATCGCAAGTATCTGATGTTAAATCAATTGTTTCGCATGAATTTGAAGCTAAACCTACTATATCGCATTGATTTGTAGCTAAGTCATGTGTTTCGCATGGATTTGAAGTTAACTCGTTTGTTTCGTCTGCATTTCAAGCTATATCACTTATATCGCAAGTATCTGAAGCTGAATCATTTGTGTCGCATGGTTTTGAAGCTAAACCTTCTTCATCGAATAGATTTGAAGTTAACTCGTTTGTTTCTTCTGCATTTGAAGCTATATCACTTATATCGCAAGTATCTGAATCTGAATCATTTGTGTCGCATGGTTTTGAAGCTAAACCTTCTTCATCGAATAGATTTGAAGCTAACTCGTTTGTTTCGTCCTCATTTGAATCTATATCACATATATCGCAAGTATTTGAAGAAAAATCATGTGTTTTGCATGGATTTGAAGCTAACTATTTTGTTTATCCTTAATTTGAAGGTATATCGCTTTTATCGCAAGTATCTGAAGCTAAATTATTTGTTTCGCATGGATTTGAAGCTAAACCTTCTACATCGCATTGATTTGCTGCTAAATCATGTGCTTCGCTTGGATTTGAAGGTAAATCTTCTACATCGCATTGATTTGAAGCTAAATAATGTGTTCCGCTTGGATTTGAAGTTAACTCGTTTGTTTCGACTGCATTTGAAGCTATATCACATATATCCCAAGTGTTTGAAGCTCAATCATTTGCTTCGCATGGATTTGAAGCTAATCCATCTACATCGCATTGTTTTAAAGCTAAATTGTGTGTTTCGCTTGGATTGGAAACTAACTCGTTTGTTTCGTCTGCATTTGAAGCTATATCACTTATATCACAAGTGTTTGAAGCTAAATCATTTGTTTCGCATGGATTTGAAGCTAAACCTTCTACATCGGATTGATTTGAAGATAAATCATGGGTCTCGCTTGGATATGAATCTAACTCGTTTGTTTAGTCTGCATTTGAGCTAATCACTTATATAGCAAGTATCTGAAGCTAAATCATTTGTGTCGCATGGATTTGAAGCTAAGCATTCTACATCGCAATGATTTGAAGCTAAGTCATGTGTTTCGCATGGATTTGAAGCTAACTCGTTTGTTTCGCATGCATTTTAAGCTAAATCATGTTTATCACATGTATCTGAAGCTAATCCATTTGTGTCGCATGGATTTGAAGCTAAACCTTCTACATAGCATTGGTTTGAAGCTTAATCATGTGCTTTGCTTGGATTTGAAGCTAACTCGTTTGTTTCGACTGCATTTGAAGCTATGTCACTTATATCGCAAGTATCTGATGTTAAATCAATTGTTTCGCATGAATATGAAGCTAAACCTACTATATCGCATTGATTTGTAGCTAAGTCATGTGTCTCGCATGGATTTGAAGTTAACTCGTTTGTTTCGTCTGCATTTCAAGCTATATCACTTATATCGCAAGTATCTGAAGCTGAATCATTTGTGTCGCATGGTTTTGAAGCTAAACCTTCTTCATCGAATAGATTTGAAGCTAACTCGTTTGTTTCGTCCTCATTTGAATCTATATCACATATATCGCAAGTATTTGAGGAAAAATCATGTGTTTTGCATGGATTTGAAGCTAACTCTTTTGTTTATCCTTCATTTGAAGGTATATCGCTTTTATCGCAAGTATCTGAAGCTAAATTATTTGTTTCGCATGGATTTGAAGCTAAACCTTCTACATCGCATTGATTTCCTGCTAAATCATGTGCTTCGCTTGGATTTGAAGGTAAACTTTCTACATCGCATTGATTTGAAGCTAAATAATGTGTTCCGCTTGGATTTGAAGTTAACTCGTTTGTTTCGACTGCATTTGAAGCTATATCACTTATATCCCAAGTGTTTGAAGCTAAATCATTTGTTTCGCATTGATTTGAAGCTAAACCTTCTACATCGCATTGATTTGAAGCTAAATAATGTGTTCCGCTTGGATTTGAAGTTAACTCGTTTGTTTCGACTGCATTTGAAGCTATATCACTTATATCCCAAGTGTTTGAAGCTAAATCATTTGTTTCGCATTGATTTGAAGCTAAACCTTCTACATCGGATTGATTTGAAGCTAAATCATGTGTTTCGCTCGGATATGAAGCTAACTCGAATGATTCGTCTGCATTTGAAGCTATATCACTTATATCCCAAGTGTTTGAAGCTAAATCATTTGTGTCGCATGGATTTGAAGCTAAGCGTTCTACTTCGCAATGATTTGAAGCTAAGTCATGTGTTTCGCATAGATTTGAAACTAACACGTTTGTTTCGCATGCATTTTAAGGTAAATCATGTTTATCACATGTATCTGTAGCTAAACCATTTGTGTCACATGGATTTGAAGCTAAACCTTCTACATAGCATTGATTTAAAGCTTAATCATGTGCTTTGCTTGGATTTGAAGCTAACTCGTTTGTTTCGCCTGCATTTGAAGCTATGTCACTTATATCCCAAGTGTTTGAAGCTAAATCATTTGTTTCGCGTGGATTTGAAGCTAAACCTTCTACATCGCATTGATTTGAAGATAAATTATGTGTTTCGCATGGATTTGAAGGTAACTCGTTAGTTTCGCCTGCATTTGAAGCTATATCACTTATATCGCAAGTATCTGCTGCAAGTCATTTGTGTCGCATGGATTTGAAGCTAAACCTTACACATCGCATTGGTTTGAAACTAAATCTTGCACATCGCATTGGTTTGAAGCTAAACCTTCCACATCGCATTGTTTTAAAACTAAATAATGTGTTTCGTATGGAGTTGACGCTAGCACGTTTGTTTCGTCTGCATTTGAAGTTATATCACTTATATCGCAAGTATCTGAAGCTGAATCATTTGTTTCGCATTGATTTGAAGATAATCCTTCTACTTCGCATTGATTTGAAGCTAAATCATGTGTTTTGCATGGATTTGAAGCTAAATCATGTGTTTCGCATGGATTTGAAGCTAACTCGTTTCTTTCGCCTGCATTTGAAGCTGTTTCATTTATACCGCAAGTATTTGAAAGTAAATCATTTGTTTCGCATGGATTTGAAGCTAAACCTTCTATATCGCATTGATTTGAAGCTAAATCATTTGTTTTGCATGGATTTGATGCTAACTCGTTTGTTTCTCCTGCATTTGAAACAACATCACTTATATCGCAAGTATCTGAACCTAAATCATTTGATTCGCATGGATTTGAAGCTAAGCCTTCTACTTCGTATTGATTTGAAGCTAAATCATGTGTTTGGCTTGGATTTGAAGCAATACCTTCTACATCGCTTTGATTTGAAGCTAAATCATGTGTTTTGCATGGATTTGATGCTAACTCGTTTGTTTCCCCTGCATTTGAAGCTATTTCAGTTATATCGCAAGTATCTGATGCTAAATCATGTGTGTTGCTTGGATTTGAAGCTAAGCCTTCTACTTCACGTGGATTTAAAGCTAAATGATGTGTACAGCATGGATTTTGAAGCTAACTCGTTTGACTCGTCTGCATTTAATGCTACATCAATTACATCGCAAGCATCTGAACCGAAATCATTTGTTTCGTATGGATTTGTAGCTAAACCTTCTACATCGTATCGATTTGAAGCTAAATGATATGTATCGCATGGATTTTGAAGCTATCCCGTTTGATTCATCTGCATTTGCAGCTATATCACTTACATCGCATGTGTTTGAAGCTAAATCATTTATTTCGCATGGATTTGTAGCTAAGCCTTCTACTTCGCATGGATTTAACGCTAAATGATGTGTACCGCATGGATTCTGAAGCTAACTCGTTTGATTCGTCTGCATTTGATGCTACATCACTTATATCGCAAGCATCTGAACCTGAATCATTTGTTTCGCATGGATTTGAAGCTAAACCTTCTACATCGTATTGATATGAAGCTGAATCATTTGTTTTGCATGGATTTGAAGCTAAGCCTTCTACTTCGCGTTGATTTGAAGCTAAAGCATGTGTTTCGTTTGCATTTGAAGCTACTTCGTTTGTTTCGCCTGCATTTGAATCTATATCACTTATATCGCAAGTATCTGATGCAAGTCATTTGAGTCGCATGGATTTGAAGCTAAACCTTACAAATCGCACTGGTTTGAAGCTAAATCGTGCACATCGCATTGGTTTGAAGATAAACCTTCCACATCGCATTGTTTGAAGCTAAACAATGTGTTTCGTATGGAGTTGAAGCTAGCACGTTTGTTTCGTCTGCATTTGCAGCTATATCACTTATATCACAAGTGTTTGAAACTAAATCATTTGTTTCGCATGGATTTGAAGCTAAACCTTCTACATCGCATTGATTTGAAGCTAAATCATGTGTTTCGCTTGGATTTGAAGCTAAGCCTTCTACTTGACGTGGATTTATAGCTAAATGATGTGTACCGCACGGATTTTGAAGCTAACTCGTTTGATTCGTCTGCACTTGATGCTACATCAATTACATCGCAAGCATCTGAACCTAAATCATTTGTTTCGCATGGATTTGTAGCTAAACCTTCTACATCGCATCGATTTGAAGCTAAATCATTCGTTTCGCATGGATTTGAAGCTAAACCTTCTACATCGCATTGATTTGAAGCTAAATTATGTGTTTCGCTTGGATTTGAAGCTAAGCCTTCTACTTCACGTGGATTTAAAGCTAAATGATATGTATCGCATGGATTTTGAAGCTATCCCGTTTGATTCGTCTGCATTTGCAGCTATATCACTTATATCACAAATGTTTGAAGCTAAATCATTTGGTTCGCATGGATTTGAATCTAAACCTTCTACATCGCTTTGATTTGAAGCTAAATCATGTGTTTTGCCTGGATTTGTTGCTAACTCGTTTGTTTCCCCTGCATTTGAAGCTATGTCAGTTATATCGCAAGTATCTGATGCTAAATCATTTGTTTCGCATGGATTTGAAGCTAAGCCTTCTACTTCACATGGATTTAAAGCTAAATGATGTGTACCGCATGGATTTTTAAGCTAACTCGTATGATTCGTCTGCATTTGATGCTACATCACTTATATCACAAGTGTTTGAAGCTAAATCATTTGGTTCGCATGGATTTGTAGCTAAACCTTCTACATCGTATCGATTTGAAGCTAAATGCTATGTATCGCATGGATTTTAAAGCTATCCCATTTGATTCGTCTGCATTTGCAGCTATATCACTTATATCACAAGTGTTTGAAGCTAAATCATTTGTTTCGCATGGATTTGAAACTAAACCTTCTACATCGCATTGATTTGAAGCTAAATCATGTGTTTCGCTTGGATTTGTAGCTATACCTTCTACATCGCTTTGATTTGAAGCTAAATCATGTGTTTTGCATGGATTTGATGCTAACTCGTTTGTTTCCCCTGCATTTGAAGGTATTTTATTAATATCGCAAGTATCTGATGCTAAATCATGTGTTTCGCTTGGATTTGAAGCTAAACCTTCTACATCACATTGATTTGCAGCTAAATCATGTTTTTCGCTCGGATTTGAAGCTAAACCTTTTACATCGGATTGATTTGCAGCTAAATCATGTGTTTTGCATGGATTTGATGCTAACTCGTTTGTTTCCCCTACATTTGAATCTATATCACTTATATCGCAAGTATCTGAACCTTAATCCTTTGTTTTGCATGGATTTGAAGCTAAACCTTCTACATAGCCTTGATTTGAAGCTTAATCATGTGTTTTGCATGGATTTGAAGCTAACTCGTTTGTTTCGACTGCATTTGAAGCTATATCACTTATATCGCAAGTATCTGATGCTAAATCATTTGTTTCGCATGGATTTGAAGGTAATCCTTCTACATCGCATCGATTTGCAGCTAAATCATGTCATTCGCATTGGTTTGAAGCTAACTCGTTCGTTTCGCCTGCATTTGTAGCTATATCATTTATATCGCAAGTATTTGAAGCTAAATCATTTGTTCCGCATGGATTTGAAGCTAAGCTTTCTACTTCGCATTGATTTGGAGCTAAATCATGTGTTTCGCTCGGATATGAAGCTAACTCGTCTGTTTAGTCTGCATTTGAAGCTATATCACTTATATCACAAGTATCTGAAGGTGAAACATTTGTGTCGCATGGTGTTGAAGCTAAACCTTCTACGTAGCATTGATTTGAAGCTAAATCATGTGTTTCGCTTGTACTTGAAGCTAACTCGTTTGTTTCGTCTGCATTTGAAGCTATATCACTTATATCCCAAGTGTTTGAAGCGAAATCATTTGATTCGCATGGATTTGAAGCTAAGCCTTCTACTTCGTATTGATTTGAAGCTAAATCATGTGTTTCGCTTGGATTTGAAGCAATACCTTCTACATCGCTTTGATTTGAAGCTAAATCATGTGTTTTGCATGGATTTGATGCTAACTCGTTTGTTTCCCCTGCATTTGAAGCTATTTCAGTTATATCGCAAGTATCTGATGCTAAATCATGTGTGTTGCTTGGATTTGAAGCTAAGCCTTCTACTTCACGTGGATTTAAAGCTAAATGATATGTATCGCATGGATTTTGAAGCTATCCCGTTTGATTCGTCTGCATTTGCAGCTATATCACTTATATCACAAGTGTTTGAAGCTAAATCATTTGGTTCGCATGGATTTGAATCTAAACCTTCTACATCGCATTGATTTGAAGGTAAATCATGTGTTTCGCTTGGATTTGAAGCTATACCTTCTACATCGCTTTGATTTGAAGCTAAATCATGTGTTTTGCATGGATTTGTTGCTAACTCGTTTGTTTCCCCTGCATTTGAAGCTATGTCAGTTATATCGCAAGTATCTGATGCTAAATCAATTGTTTCGCATGGATTTGAAGCTAAGCCTTCTACTTCACATGGATTTAAAGCTAAATGATGTGTACCGCATGGATTTTTAAGCTAACTCGTATGATTCGTCTGCATTTGATGCTACATTACTTATATCGCAAGCATCTGAACCTAAATCATTTGTTTCGCATGGATTTGTAGCTAAACCTTCTACATCGCATTGATTTGAAGCTAAATCATTTGTTTTGCATGGATGTGAAGCTAAACCTTCTACATCGCATTGATTTGAAGCTAAATCATGTGTTTCGCTTGGATTTGATACTAACTCGTTTGTTTCCCCTGCATTTGCAGCTATGACAGTTATATCGCAAGTATCTGATGCTAAATCATTTGTTTCGCATGGATTTGAAGCTAAGCCTTCTATTTCGCATGGATTTAAAGCTAAATGATGTGTACCGCATGGATTTTGAAGCTAACTCGTTTGATTCGTCTGCATTTGATGCTACATCACTTATATCCCAAGCATCTGAACCTAAATCATTTGTTTCGCATGGATTTGAAGCTAAACCTTCTACATCGTATTGATTTGAAGCTTAATCATTTGTTTTGCATGGATTTGAAGCTAAACCTTCTACATCGTATTGATTTGAAGCTAAATCATGTGTTTCGCTTGGATTTGAAGCTATACCTTCTACATCGCTTTGATTTGAAGCTAAATCATGTGTTTTGCATGGATTTGAAGCTAACTCGTTCGTTTCGCCTGCATTCGATGCTATATCACTTCTATCGCTAGTATCTGAAGCTAAATCATTTGTTTCGCATGGATTTGAAGCTAAACCTTCTACATCGTATTGATTTGAAGCAGAAACATTTGTTTCGCGTGGATTTGAAGCTAAACCTTCTACATCGCATTGATTTGAAGATAAATCATGTGTTTTGCTTTGATTTCATGCTAACTCGTCCGTTTAGCCTGCATTTGATGCTATATCACTTATATCGCAAGTATCTGAAGCTGAATCATTTGTTTCGCATTGATTTGAAGCTAAATCATGTGTTTTGCATGGATTTGAAGCTAAATCATGTGTTTCGCATGGATTTGAAGCTAACTCGTTTCTTTCGCATGCATTTGAATCTGTTTCATTTATACCGCAAAAAACTGAAGCTAAATTATTTGTTTCGCATGGATTTGAAGCTAATCCTTCTACATCGCATTGATTGGAAGCTAAATCATGTGTTTCGCATGGATTTGAAGCTAACTCGTTTGTTTCGTCTGCACTTGACGCTATGTCACTTATATCGCAAGTGTTTGAAGCTAAATCATTGGTTTCGCATGGATTTGTAGCTAAACCTTCTACATCGCATTGATTTGAAGCTAAATGATTTGTTTCGCATGGATTTGTAGCTAAACCTTCTACATCGTATCGATTTGAAGCTAAATGATATGTATCGCATGGATTTTGAAGCTATCCCGTTTGTTTGGTCTGCATTTGCAACTATATCACTTATATCGCAAGTATCTGAACCTAAATCATTTGCTTCGGATGGATTTGAAGCTAATCCTTCTACATCGCATTGATTTGAAGCTAAATAATTTGTTCCGCTTGGATTTGAAGTTAACTCGTTTGTTTCGACTGAATTTGAAGCTATATCACTTATATCCCAAGTGTTTGAAGCTAAATCATTTGTTTCGCATGGATTTGAAGCTAAACCTTCTACATCGGATTGATTCGAAGATAAATCATGCGTTTCGCTTGGATATGAATCTAACTCGTTTGTTTAGTCTGCATTTGAGCTAATCACTTATATAGAAAGTATCTGAAGCTAAATCATTTGTGTCGCAAGGATTTGAAGCTAAACCTTCTACATCGCTTTGATTTGAAGCTAAATCATGTGATTCGCTTGGATTGGAAACTAGCTCGTTTATTTCGTCTGCATTTGAAGCTGTATCACTTATATCGCAAGTATCTAAAGCTAAATCATTTGTGTCTAATGGATTAGATGCTAAACCTTCTACATAGCATTGCTTTGGAGCTAAATCATGAGTTTCGCATGGATTTGAAGCTAACTCGTTTCTTTCGTCTGCATTTGAAGCAATATCACATATATCCCAAGTGTTCCAAGCTCAATCACTTGCTACGCATGGATTTGAAGCTAATTCTTCTACATCGCAATGATTTGAAGCTAAATCATGTGATTCGCTTGGATTAGAAGCTAACTCGTTGGTTTCGTCTGCATTTGAAGCTATATAACTTATATCCCAAGTGTTTGAAGCTAAATCATTTGTTTCGCATGGATTTGAAGCAAAACCTTCTACATCGCATTGATTTAAAGCTAAATCATGTGTTTCGCTTGGATTGGAAGCTAACTCGTTTATTTCGTCTGCATTTGTAGCTGTATCACTTATATCGTAAGTATCTGAAGCTAAATCATATGTGTCGCAAGGATTTGAAGCTAAACCTTCTACATAGCAGTGATTTGAAGCTAACTCGTTAGTTTCGTCTGCATTTGAAGCTATATCACTTATATCGCTTGTATCTGAAGCTAAATAGTTTGTTTCGCATGGATTTAAAGCTAAACTTCCTACATCGCATTGATTTGAAGCTAAATCACGTGATTCGCTTGGATTGGAAGCTAACTCGTTTGTTTCGTCTGCATTTGAAGCTATATCACATATATCCCAAGTGTTTCAAGCTCAATCATTTGTTTCGCATGGATTTGAAGCTAAGCCTTCTACTTCACATGGATTTAAAGCTAAATGATGTGTACCGCATGGATTTTTAAGCTAACTCGTATGATTCGTCTGCATTTGATGCTACATTACTTATATCGCAAGCATCTGAACCTAAATCATTTGTTTCGCATGGATTTGTAGCTAAACCTTCTACATCGCATTGATTTGAAGCTAAATCATTTGTTTTGCATGGATGTGAAGCTAAACCTTCTACATCGCATTGATTTGAAGCTAAATCATGTGTTTCGCTTGGATTTGAAGCTAAACCGTCTACGTCGCATTGATTTGAAACTAAATCATGTGTTTTGCATGGATTTGATGCTAACTCGTTTGTTTCCCCTGCATTTGAAGCTACTTCAGTTATATCGCAAGTATCTGAACCTAAATCATTTGTTCAGCATGAATTTGTAGCTAAGCCTTCTATTTCGCATGGATTTAAAGCTAAATGATGTGTACCTGATGGATTTTGAAGCTAACTCGTTTGATTCGTCTGCATTTGATGCTACATCAATTACATCGCAAGCATCTGAACCTAAATCATTTGTTTCGCATGGATTTGTAGCTAAACCTTCTACATCGTATCGATTTGAAGCTAAATGCTATGTATCGCATGGATTTTGAAGCTATCCCATTTGATTCGTCTGCATTTGCAGCTATATCACTTATATCACAAGTGTTTGAAGCTAAATCATTTGTTTCGCATGGATTTGAAACTAAACCTTCTACATCGCATTGATTTGAAGCTAAATCATGTGTTTCGCTTGGATTTGTAGCTATACCTTCTACATCGCTTTGATTTGAAGCTAAATCATGTGTTTTGCATGGATTTGATGCTAACTCGTTTGTTTCCCCTGCATTTGAAGGTATTTTATTAATATCGCAAGTATCTGATGCTAAATCATGTGTTTCACTTGGATTTGAAGCTAAACCTTCTACATCGCATTTATTTGAAGCTAAATCATGTGTTTTGCATGGATTTGATGCTAACTCGTTTGTTTCCCCTGCATTTGAAGCTATGTCAGTTATATCGCAAGTATCTGATGCTAAATCATTTGTTTCGCATGGATTTGTAGCTAAGCCTTCTACTTCACATGGATTTAAAGCTAAATGATGTGTACCGCATGGATTTTTAAGCTAACTCGTTTGATTCGTCTGCATTTGCAGCTATATCACTTATATCACAAGTGTTTGAAGCTAAATCATTTGTTTCGCATGGATTTGAATCTAAACCTTCTACATCGCATTGATTTGAAGCTAAATCATGTGTTTCGCTTGGATTTGAAGCTAAACCTTCTACATAGCATTGATTTGAAGCTAAATCATGTGTTTTGCATGGATTTGATACTAACTCGTTTGTTTCCCCTGCATTTGCAGCTATGACAGTTATATCGCAAGTATCTCATGCTAAATCATTTGTTTCGCATGGATTTGAAGCTAAGCCTTCTATTTCGCATGGATTTAAAGCTAAATGATGTGTACCGCATGGATTTTGAAGCTAACTCGTTTGATTCGTCTGCATTTGATGCTACATCACTTATATCCCAAGCATCTGAACCTAAATCATTTGTTTCGCATGGATTTGAAGCTAAACCTTCTACATCGTATTGATTTGAAGCTTAATCATTTGTTTTGCATGGATTTGAAGCTAAACCTTCTACATCGTATTGATTTGAAGCTAAATCATGTGTTTCGCTTGGATTTGAAGCTATACCTTCTACATCGCTTTGATTTGAAGCTAAATCATGTGTTTTGCATGGATTTGAAGCTAACTCGTTCGTTTCGCCTGCATTCGATGCTATATCACTTCTATCGCTAGTATCTGAAGCTAAATCATTTGTTTCGCATGGATTTGAAGCTAAACCTTCTACATCGTATTGATTTGAAGCAGAAACATTTGTTTCGCGTGGATTTGAAGCTAAACCTTCTACATCGCATTGATTTGAAGATAAATCATGTGTTTTGCTTTGATTTCATGCTAACTCGTCCGTTTAGCCTGCATTTGATGCTATATCACTTATATCGCAAGTATCTGAAGCTGAATCATTTGTTTCGCATTGATTTGAAGCTAAATCATGTGTTTTGCATGGATTTGAAGCTAAATCATGTGTTTCGCATGGATTTGAAGCTAACTCGTTTCTTTCGCATGCATTTGAATCTGTTTCATTTATACCGCAAAAAACTGAAGCTAAATTATTTGTTTCGCATGGATTTGAAGCTAATCCTTCTACATCGCATTGATTGGAAGCTAAATCATGTGTTTCGCTTGGATTAGAAACTAGCTCGTTTATTTCGTCTGCATTTGAAGCAATATCACTTATATCGCAAGTATCTGAAGCAAAATCATTGGTTTCGCATGGATTTGAAGCTAAACCTTCTACATCGCATTGATTTGCAGATAAATCGTGTGTTTTGCATGGATTTGAAACTAACTCGTTTGTTTCGTCTGCATTTGAAGCTATATCACATATATCCCAAGTGTTTCAAGCTCAATCATTTGCTTCGCATGGATTTGAAGCTAATCCTTCTACATCGCATTGATTTGAAGCTGAATCATGTGTTTCGCATGGATTTGAAGCTAACTCGTTTGTTTCGTCTGCATTTGAAGCTATATCACTTATATCGCAAAAAACTGAAGCTAAATTATTTGTTTCGCATGGATTTGAAGCTAATCCTTCTACATCGCATTGATTGGAAGCTAAATCATGTGTTTCGCATGGATTTGAAGCTAACTCGTTTGTTTCGTCTGCACTTGACGCTATGTCACTTATATCGCAAGTGTTTGAAGCTAAATCATTGGTTTCGCATGGATTTGTAGCTAAACCTTCTACATCGCATTGATTTGAAGCTAAATGATTTGTTTCGCATGGATTTGTAGCTAAACCTTCTACATCGTATCGATTTGAAGCTAAATGATATGTATCGCATGGATTTTGAAGCTATCCCGTTTGTTTGGTCTGCATTTGCAACTATATCACTTATATCGCAAGTATCTGAACCTAAATCATTTGCTTCGGATGGATTTGAAGCTAATCCTTCTACATCGCATTGATTTGAAGCTAAATAATTTGTTCCGCTTGGATTTGAAGTTAACTCGTTTGTTTCGACTGAATTTGAAGCTATATCACTTATATCCCAAGTGTTTGAAGCTAAATCATTTGTTTCGCATGGATTTGAAGCTAAACCTTCTACATCGGATTGATTCGAAGATAAATCATGCGTTTCGCTTGGATATGAATCTAACTCGTTTGTTTAGTCTGCATTTGAGCTAATCACTTATATAGAAAGTATCTGAAGCTAAATCATTTGTGTCGCAAGGATTTGAAGCTAAACCTTCTACATCGCTTTGATTTGAAGCTAAATCATGTGATTCGCTTGGATTGGAAACTAGCTCGTTTATTTCGTCTGCATTTGAAGCTGTATCACTTATATCGCAAGTATCTAAAGCTAAATCATTTGTGTCTAATGGATTAGATGCTAAACCTTCTACATAGCATTGCTTTGGAGCTAAATCATGAGTTTCGCATGGATTTGAAGCTAACTCGTTTCTTTCGTCTGCATTTGAAGCAATATCACATATATCCCAAGTGTTCCAAGCTCAATCACTTGCTACGCATGGATTTGAAGCTAATTCTTCTACATCGCAATGATTTGAAGCTAAATCATGTGATTCGCTTGGATTAGAAGCTAACTCGTTGGTTTCGTCTGCATTTGAAGCTATATAACTTATATCCCAAGTGTTTGAAGCTAAATCATTTGTTTCGCATGGATTGGAAGCAAAACCTTCTACATCGCATTGATTTAAAGCTAAATCATGTGTTTCGCTTGGATTGGAAGCTAACTCGTTTATTTCGTCTGCATTTGTAGCTGTATCACTTATATCGTAAGTATCTGAAGCTAAATCATATGTGTCGCAAGGATTTGAAGCTAAACCTTCTACATAGCAGTGATTTGAAGCTAACTCGTTAGTTTCGTCTGCATTTGAAGCTATATCACTTATATCGCTTGTATCTGAAGCTAAATCATTTGTGTCGCAAGGATTTGAAGCTAAACCTTCTACAGCGCTTTGATTTGAAGCTAAATCATTTGTTTCGCATGGATTTGTAGCTAAATCTTCTACATCGTATCGATTTGAAGCTAAATGATATGTATCGCATGGATTTTGAAGCTATCCCGTTTGTTTCGTCTGCATTTGCAACTATATCACTTATATCGCAAGTATCTGAACCTAAATCATTTGTTTCGCATGGATTTGAAGCTAAGCCTTCTACTTCGTATTGATTTGAAGCTAAATCATGTGTTTCGCTTGGATTTGAAGCTATACCTTCTACATCGCTTTGATTTGAAGCTAAATCATGTGTTTTGCATGGATTTGATGCTAACTCGTTTGTTTCCCCTGCATTTGAAGCTATTTCAGTTATATCGCAAGTATCTGATGCTAAATCATGTGTGTTGCTTGGATTTGAAGCTAAGCCTTCTACTTCACGTGGATTTAAAGCTAAATGATGTGTACCGCATGGATTTTGAAGCTAACTCGTTTGATTCGTCTGCATTTGATGCTACATCAATTACATCGCAAGCATCTGAACCTAAATCATTTATTTCGCATGGATTTGTAGCTAAACCTTCTACATCGTATCGATTTGAAGCTAAATGATATGTATCGCATGGATTTTGAAGCTATCCCGTTTGATTCGTCTGCATTTGCAGCTATATCACTTATATCACAAGTGTTTGATGCTAAATCATTTGTTTCGCATGGATTTGAAGCTAAGCCTTCTACTTCGCATGAATTTAAAGCTAAATGATGTGTACCGCATGGATTTTGAAGCTAACTCGTTTGATTCGTCTGCATTTGATGCTACATCACTTATATCGCAAGCATCTGATGCAAGTCATTTGAGTCGCATGGATTTGAAGCTAAACCTTACAAATCGCATTGGTTTGAAGCTATATCGTGCACATCGCATTGGTTTGAAGCTAAACCTTCCACATCGCATTGTTTTGTAGCTAAATAATGTGTTTCGTATGGAGTTGAAGCTAGCACGTTTGTTTCGTCTGCATTTGAAGTTATATCACTTATATCGCAAGTATCTGAAGCTGAATGATTTGTTTCGCATGGATTTGAATATATGCCTTCTACTTCGTATTGATTTAAAGCTAAATCATGTGTTTTGCATGGATTTGAAGCTAAATCATGTGTTTCGCATGGATTTCAAGCTAAACCTTCTACATCGCATTGATTTGAAGCTGTTTCATTTGTATCGCAAGTATTTGAAATTAAATCATTTGCTTCGCATGGATTTGAAGCTAATCCTTCTACATCGCATTGATTTGAAGCTAAATCATGTGTTTCGCATGGATTTGAAGCTAACTCGTTTGTTTCGTCTGCACTTGACGCTATGTCACTTATATCGCAAGTGTCTGAAGCTAAATCATTGGTTTCGCATGGATTTGTAGCTAAACCTTCTACATCGCATTGATTTGAAGCTAAATGATTTGTTTCGCATGGATTTGTAGCTAAACCTTCTACATCGTATCGATTTGAAGCTAAATGATATGTATCGCATGGATTTTGAAGCTATCCCGTTTGTTTGGTCTGCATTTGCAACTATATCACTTATATCGCAAGTATCTGAACCTAAATCATTTGCTTCGGATGGATTTGAAGCTAATCCTTCTACATCGCATTGATTTGAAGCTAAATAATTTGTTCCGCTTGGATTTGAAGTTAACTCGTTTGTTTCGACTGAATTTGAAGCTATATCACTTATATCCCAAGTGTTTGAAGCTAAATCATTTGTTTCGCATGGATTTGAAGCTAAACCTTCTACATCGGATTGATTTGAAGATAAATCATGCGTTTCGCTTGGATATGAATCTAACTCGTTTGTTTAGTCTGCATTTGAGCTAATCACTTATATAGAAAGTATCTGAAGCTAAATCATTTGTGTCGCAAGGATTTGAAGCTAAACCTTCTACATCGCTTTGATTTGAAGCTAAATCATTTGTTTCGCATGGATTTGTAGCTAAATCTTCTACATCGTATCGATTTGAAGCTAAATGATATGTATCGCATGGATTTTGAAGCTATCCCGTTTGTTTCGTCTGCATTTGCAACTATATCACTTATATCGCAAGTATCTGAACCTAAATCATTTGTTTCGCATGGATTTGAAGCTAAGCCTTCTACTTCGTATTGATTTGAAGCTAAATCATGTGTTTCGCTTGGATTTGAAGCTATACCTTCTACATCGCTTTGATTTGAAGCTAAATCATGTGTTTTGCATGGATTTGATGCTAACTCGTTTGTTTCCCCTGCATTTGAAGCTATTTCAGTTATATCGCAAGTATCTGATGCTAAATCATGTGTGTTGCTTGGATTTGAAGCTAAGCCTTCTACTTCACGTGGATTTAAAGCTAAATGATGTGTACCGCATGGATTTTGAAGCTAACTCGTTTGATTCGTCTGCATTTGATGCTACATCAATTACATCGCAAGCATCTGAACCTAAATCATTTATTTCGCATGGATTTGTAGCTAAACCTTCTACATCGTATCGATTTGAAGCTAAATGATATGTATCGCATGGATTTTGAAGCTATCCCGTTTGATTCGTCTGCATTTGCAGCTATATCACTTATATCACAAGTGTTTGATGCTAAATCATTTGTTTCGCATGGATTTGAAGCTAAGCCTTCTACTTCGCATGAATTTAAAGCTAAATGATGTGTACCGCATGGATTTTGAAGCTAACTCGTTTGATTCGTCTGCATTTGATGCTACATCACTTATATCGCAAGCATCTGATGCAAGTCATTTGAGTCGCATGGATTTGAAGCTAAACCTTACAAATCGCATTGGTTTGAAGCTATATCGTGCACATCGCATTGGTTTGAAGCTAAACCTTCCACATCGCATTGTTTTGTAGCTAAATAATGTGTTTCGTATGGAGTTGAAGCTAGCACGTTTGTTTCGTCTGCATTTGAAGTTATATCACTTATATCGCAAGTATCTGAAGCTGAATGATTTGTTTCGCATGGATTTGAATATATGCCTTCTACTTCGTATTGATTTAAAGCTAAATCATGTGTTTTGCATGGATTTGAAGCTAAATCATGTGTTTCGCATGGATTTCAAGCTAAACCTTCTACATCGCATTGATTTGAAGCTGTTTCATTTGTATCGCAAGTATTTGAAATTAAATCATTTGCTTCGCATGGATTTGAAGCTAATCCTTCTACATCGCATTGATTTGAAGCTAAATCATGTGTTTCGCATGGATTTGAAGCTAACTCGTTTGTTTCGTCTGCACTTGACGCTATGTCACTTATATCGCAAGTGTCTGAAGCTAAATCATTGGTTTCGCATGGATTTGTAGCTAAACCTTCTACATCGCATTGATTTGAAGCTAAATGATTTGTTTCGCTTGGATTTGAAGCTATACCTTCTACATCGCTTTGATTTGAAGCTAAATCATGTGTTTTGCATGGATTTGATGCTAACTCGTTTGTTTCCCCTGCATTTGAAGCTATTTCAGTTCTATCGCAAGTATCTGATGCTAAATCATGTGTGTTGCTTGGATTTGAAGCTAAGCCTTCTACTTCACGTGGATTTAAAGCTAAATGATGTGTACCGCATGGATTTTGAAGCTAACTCGTTTGATTCGTCTGCATTTGATGCTACATCAATTACATCGCAAGCATCTGAACCTAAATCATTTGTTTCGCATGGATTTGAAGCTAAACCTTCTACATCGCATTGATTTGAAGCTAAATCATGTGTTTCGCTTGGATTTTAAGCTATACCTTCTACATCGCTTTGATTTGAAGCTAAATCATGTGTTTTGCATGGATTTTATGCTAACTCGTTTCTTTCCACTGCATTTGAAGCTATATCAGTCATATCGCAAGTATCTGATGCTAAATCATTTGTTTCGCATGGATTTCAAGCTAAACCTTCCACATCGTATCGATTTGAAGCTAAATGATATGTATCGCCTGCATTTTGAAGCTACCCCGTTTGATTCGTCTGCATTTGCAGCTATATCACTTATATCACAAGTGTTTGAAGGTAAATCATTTGTTTCGCATGGATTTGAAGCTAAACCTTCTAAAACCGCATTGATTTGAAGCTAAATCATGTGATTCGCTTGGATTTGAAGCTAACTCGTTTGTTTCGTCTGTATTTGAAGCTATATCACTTATATTGCTAGTATATGAAGCTAAATCATTAGTGTCTCATGGATTTGAAGCGAAACCTTCTACATAGCATTGATTTGAAGTTTAATCATGTGTTTTGTATGGATTTGAAGCTAACTCGTTTGTTTCCCATGCATTTGAAACTATATCACTTATATCGAAACTATCTGATGTTAAATCATTTGTTTCGCATGGATTTGAAGCTAAACCTTCTACATCGCACTGGTTTGAAACTAAATCATGTGATTCGCTTGGATTTGAAGCTAACTCGTTTGTTTCGTCTGTATTTGAAGCTATATCACTTATATCGCTAGTATATGAAGCTAAATCATTAGTGTCTCATGGATTTGAAGCGAAACCTTCTACATAGCATTGATTCGAAGCCTAATCATGTGTATTGTATGGATTTGAAGCTAACTCGTTTATTTCCCCTGCATTTGAAACTATATCACTTATATCGCAACTATCTGAACCTAAATCATTTGTGTCGCATGGATTTGAAGCTAAACCTTCTACATCGTATTGATTTGATGATCAATCATGTGTATCGCATGGGTTTAGAAGCTAACTCGTTTGATTCGTCTGCATTTGAAGCTATTATACTTATATCGCAAGTATCTGAATCTAAATCATATGTTTCGCATGGATTTGAAACTAAACCTTCTACATAGCATTCATTTGAAGCTAAATCATGTGTTTCGCTTGGATTTGAAGCTAAAACTTATACATCGCATTGATTTGAAGCTAAATCATGTGTTTCGCATGGACTTGAAGCTAACTCGTTAGTCTCGTATGCATTTGAAGCTGTATCACTTATATCGCTAGTATCTAAAGCTAAATCATTTGTTTCGCATGGATTTGAAGCTAAACTTTCTACATCGCATTGATTTGATGCTAAATCATGTGATTCGCTTGGATTGGAAGCTAACTCGTTAGTCTCGTCTGCATTTGAAGCTATATCACTTATATCGCTAGTATCTAAAGCTAAATCATTTGTTTCGCATGGAATTGAAGCTAAACTTTCTAGATCGCATTGATTTGAAGCTAAATCATGTGATTCGCTTGGATTGGAAGCTAACTCGTTTGATTCGTCTGCATTTGAAGCTATATCACTTATATCCCAAGAGTTTGAAAGTAAATTATTTGTTTCGCCTGGATTTGAAGTTAACCTTCTAATTCGCACTGCTTTAAAGCTAAATCATGTGATTCGCTTGGATATGAAGATAACTCGTTTGTTTCTCGTGCAATTGTCTCTATATCACTTATATCGCAAGTATCTGAAGCTAAATCATTTGTGTCGCATGGATTTGAAGCTGCACCTTCTACATCGCATTGATTTGCAGCTAAATCATGTGATTCGATTGGATTTGGAGCTAACTCGTTTGATTCGTCTGCACGTGAAGCTATATCACTTATATCGCAAGTATTTGAAGCTAAATCATTTATGTCGCATGGATTTGAAGCTAAACCTTCTACATCGCATTGATTTGCAGCTAAGTAATGGGTTTCGCACTGATTTGAAGCTAACTCGTTTGCTTCCCCTGCATTTGAAGCTATATCAGATACATCGCAAGTATCTGATGCTAAATCGTTAGTTTCGCATGGATTTGATGCTAGGTCTTCTACATCGCATTGATTTGCAGCTAAATCATGTGTTTCGCATGGATTTGAAGCTAACTCGTTCGTTTCGCCTGCAGTTGAAGCTATATCACTTATATCGCAACTATTTGAAGCTAAATCATTTGTTTCGCGCGGATTTGAATCTAAACCTTATACATCGCAATGATTTGAATCTAAATCATGTGTTTCGCATGGATATGAAGTTAAATCATGTGTTCCGCATGGATTTAAAGCTAACTCTTTTGTTTCGTCCGCACTTGAAGCAATATCACTTATATCGCAAGTATCTGAACCTAAGTCATTTGTTTCGCATGGATTTGAAGCTAAGCCTTCTACTTCGCATGGATTTAAAGCTAAATGATGTGTATCGCATGGATTCTGAAGCTAACTCGTTTGATTAGTCTGCATTTGCAGCTATATCACTTATATCTCAAGTGTTTGAAGCTAAATCATTTGTTTCGCATGGATCTGAAGCTAAACCGTCTACATCGCATTGATTTGAAGCTAAATCATTTGTGTCGCATGGATTTGAAGGTAACTCGTTAGTTTCGGCTGCTTTTGAAGCTATATCAATTATATCGCAAGTATCTGAACTTAAATCATTCGTTTCGCATGGTTTTGAAGCTAAGCCTTCTACTTCGCATGGATTTAAAGCTAAATAATGTGTATCGCATGGATTTTGATGCTAACTCGTTTGTCTCCCCTGCAATTGAAGCTATATCAGTTATATCGCAAGTATCTGATGCTAGATCATTTGTGTTGCATGGATTTGATGCTAAACCTGCTACATAGCATTGATTTGAAGTTTAATCATGTGTTTTGCATGGCTATGAAGCTAACTCGTTTGATTCCCCTGCATTTGATGCTATATCACTTATATCGTAATTATCTGATGTTAAATCATTTGTTTCGCATTGATTTGAAGCTAAACCTTCTACATCGCATTGATTTGCAACTATATCATGTGTATCGCATGGATTTTGAACCTTACTCGATTGATTCGTCTGCACTTGAACCTATATCACTTATATGCCAAGTATCTGATACTAAATCATGTGTTTCGCTTGGATTTGAAGCTAAACCTTCTACATCTCATTTATTTGAAGCTAAATCATGTGTATCGCATGGATTTAGAAGCTAACGCGTTTGTTTCGCCTGCATTTGAAGCTATATCACTTATATTCCAAGTATCTGAAACTAAATCATTTGTTTCGCATTAACTTGAAAGTAATTCATTTGTTTCGCATTAATTTAGATATAAATCATGTGTTTCGCACGAATTTGAAGCTAAACCTTCTACATCGCATTGATATGCCGCTAAATCATGTGTTTCGCTTGGATTTGAAGCTAATGCTTTTGTTTCGCCTGCATTTGAAGCTACCTCATTTATATCGTAGGGATCTGAACCTAGACCATTTGTTGCGTATGGATTCGAAGCTAAGCCTTCTTCATCGCAGTAATTTGTAGCTAAATCATGTGCTTCGCTTGTATTTGAAGCTATCTCGCTTGTTTTGTCTGCATTTGAAGCTATATCACTTATATCGCAAGTATCTGAAACCAAATCATCTGTTTCGCATGGATTTGAAACTGAACCTTCTACATCGCATTGATTTGCTGCTAAATCATGTGATTCGCTTGGATTTGAAGCTTACTCGTTTGTTTCGTCTGCATTTGAAGCTATGCCACTTATATCGCAAGTATCTGAAGCTAAATCATTGGTTTCGCATGGATTTGAAGCTAAACCTTCTACATCGCATTGATTTGCTGCTAAATCATGTGTTTCACATGGATTTGAAGCTAACTCGTTTGTTCCGCCTGCATTTCAAGCTATATCACTTATATCGCAAGTATCTGAAACTGAATCATTTGTTTCTTATGCATTTGAAGCTAAACCTTCTACACCGCATAGATTTGAAGCTAACTCGTTTGTTTCTCCTGCAGTTGAAGCTACATCACTTATATCGCCTGTATCTGATGCTAAGTCATTTGTGTCGCATGGATTTGAAGCTAAACCTCCTACATAGCATTGATTTGAAGCTTAATCATGTGTTTTGCATGGCTTTGAAGCTAACTCGTTTGTTATGCATGCATTTGAATCTATATCATTTATATCGCAAGTATTTGAAGCCAAATCATTTGTGTCGCGTGGATTTGAAGCTAAACCTTCTACATCATCTTGATTTGATGCTAAATCATTTGTATCGCATGAATTTGGAAGCTAATTCATTTGACTCGTCTGCAATTGAAGCTGTATCACTTATATCCCAAGTGTTTGAATCTAAATCATTTGTTTCGCATGGATTTGAAGCTAAACCTTCAACATAGCATTGACTTGAAGCTTAATCATGTGTTTTGCATGGATTTGAATCTAACTCGTTTGTTTCCCCTGCATTTGAATCTATATCACTTATATCGCAATTATCTGATGCTAAATCATTTGTTTCGCATGGATTTGAAGCTAAACCCTTCACATTGCATTATTTGGAACCTAAATCATGTGTTTCGCTTGGATTTGAAGCTAAACCTCCTACATAGCATTGATTTGAAGCTTAATCATGTGTTTTGCATGGATTTGAAGCTAACTCGTTTGCTTAGTCTGTATTTGAAGCTAATCACTTATATCGCAAGAATCTGAAACTAAATCATTTGTGTCGCATGGATTTGAAGCTAAACCTTCTACATAGCATTGATTTGAAGCTAAATCATGTGTCTCGAATGGATTTCGAAGCTAACTCGGTTGATTCGTCTGCCGTTGAAGCTATATCACTAATATCGCAAGTATCTTATGCTAAATCATTTGTTTCGCATGTATTTGAAGCTAAACATTCTACATCGCATTGATTTGCAGCTGAATCATGTGTTTCGCTTGGATATGAAGCTAACTCGTTTGTTTCGTCTGCATTTGAAGCTATATCACTTATATCGCAAGTATCTGAAGCTAAATCATTTGTGTTGCATGGATTAGATGCTAAACCTGCTACATAGCATTGATTTGAAGTTTAATCATGTGTTTTGCATGGCTTTGAAGCTAACTCGTTTGATTCCCCTGCATTTGAAGCTATATCACTTATATCGTAATTATCTGATGTTAAATCATTTGTTTCGCATGGATTTGAAGCTAAACCTTCTACATCGCATTGATTTGAAGCTAAATCATTTGTTTTGCATGGATTTGATGCTAACTCGTTTGTTTCTCCTGCATTTGAAACTACATCACTTATATCGCAAGTATCTGAACCTAAATCATTTGTTTCGCATGGATTTGAAGCTAAGCCTTCTACTTCGTATTGATTTGAAGCTAAATCATGTGTTTCGCTTGGATTTGAAGCTATACCTTCTACATCGCTTTGATTTGAAGCTAAATCATGTGTTTTGCATGGATTTGATGCTAACTCGTTTGTTTCCCCTGCATTTGAAGCTATTTCAATTCTATCGCAAGTATCTGATGCTAAATCATGTGTGTTGCTTGGATTTGAAGCTAAGCCTTCTACTTCACGTGGATTTAAAGCTAAATGATGTGTACCGCATGGATTTTGAAGCTAACTCGTTTGATTCGTCTGCATTTGATGCTACATCAATTACATCGCAAGCATCTGAACCTAACTCATTTGTTTCGCATGGATTTGAAGCTAAACCTTCCACATCGTATCGATTTGAAGCTAAATGATATGTATCGCCTGCATTTTGAAGCTACCCCGTTTGATTCGTCTGCATTTGCAGCTATATCACTTATATCACAAGTGTTTGAAGGTAAATCATTTGTTTCGCATGGATTTGAAGCTAAACCTTCTACATCGCATTTTTTTTAAGCTAAATCATGTGATTCGCTTGGATTTGAAGCTAACTCGTTTGTTTCGTCTGTATTTGAAGCTATATCACTTATATTGCTAGTATATGAAGCTAAATCATTAGTGTCTCATGGATTTGAAGCGAAACCTTCTACATAGCATTGATTTGAAGTTTAATCATGTGTTTTGTATGGATTTGAAGCTAACTCGTTTGTTTCCCATGCATTTGAAACTATATCACTTATATCGAAACTATCTGATGTTAAATCATTTGTTTCGCATTGATTTGAAGCTAAACCTTCTACATCGCATTGATTTGCAACTATATCATGTGTATCGCATGGATTTTGAACCTTACTCGATTGATTCGTCTGCACTTGAACCTATATCACTTATATGCCAAGTATCTGATACTAAATCATGTGTTTCGCTTGGATTTGAAGCTAAACCTTCTACATCTCATTTATTTGAAGCTAAATCATGTGTATGGCATGGATTTTGAAGCTAACTCGTTTGTTTCTCCTGCATTTGAAGCTATATCACTTATACCGCAAGTATCTGAAGCTAAATCATTTGTTCCGCCTGCATTTGAAGCTATATCACTTATATCGTAATTATCTGATGCTAAATCATTTGTTTCGCATGGATTTGAAGCTAAACCTTCTACATCGCATTGATTTGCATCTAAATCATGTGTATCGCATGGATTTAGAAGCTAACGCGTTTGTTTCGCCTGCATTTGAAGCTATATCACTTATATTCCAAGTATCTGAAACTAAATCATTTGTTTCGCATTAACTTGAAAGTAATTCATTTGTTTCGCATTAATTTAGATATAAATCATGTGTTTCGCACGAATTTGAAGCTAAACCTTCTACATCGCATTGATATGCCGCTAAATCATGTGTTTCGCTTGGATTTGAAGCTAATGCTTTTGTTTCGCCTGCATTTGAAGCTACCTCATTTATATCGTAGGGATCTGAACCTAGACCATTTGTTGCGTATGGATTCGAAGCTAAGCCTTCTACATCGCAGTAATTTGTAGCTAAATCATGTGCTTCGCTTGTATTTGAAGCTATCTCGCTTGTTTTGTCTGCATTTGAAGCTATATCACTTATATCGCAAGTATCTGAAACCAAATCATCTGTTTCGCATGGATTTGAAACTGAACCTTCTACATCGCATTGATTTGCTGCTAAATCATGTGATTCGCTTGGATTTGAAGCTTACTCGTTTGTTTCGTCTGCATTTGAAGCTATGCCACTTATATTGCAAGTATCTGAAGCTAAATCATTGGTTTCGCATGGATTTGAAGCTAAACCTTCTACATCGCATTGATTTGCTGCTAAATCATGTGTTTCACATGGATTTGAAGCTAACTCGTTTGTTCCGCCTGCATTTCAAGCTATATCACTTATATCGCAAGTGTCTGAAACTGAATCATTTGTTTCTTATGCATTTGAAGCTAAACCTTCTACACCGCATAGATTTGAAGCTAACTCGTTTGTTTCTCCTGCAGTTGAAGCTACATCACTTATATCGCCTGTATCTGATGCTAAGTCATTTGTGTCGCATGGATTTGAAGCTAAACCTCCTACATAGCATTGATTTGAAGCTTAATCATGTGTTTTGCATGGCTTTGAAGCTAACTCGTTTGTTATGCATGCATTTGAATCTATATCATTTATATCGCAAGTATTTGAAGCCAAATCATTTGTGTCGCGTGGATTTGAAGCTAAACCTTCTACATCATCTTGATTTGATGCTAAATCATTTGTATCGCATGAATTTGGAAGCTAATTCATTTGACTCGTCTGCAATTGAAGCTGTATCACTTATATCCCAAGTGTTTGAATCTAAATCATTTGTTTCGCATGGATTTGAAGCTAAACCTTCAACATAGCATTGACTTGAAGCTTAATCATGTGTTTTGCATGGATTTGAATCTAACTCGTTTGTTTCCCCTGCATTTGAATCTATATCACTTATATCGCAATTATCTGATGCTAAAACATTTGTTTCGCATGGATTTGAAGCTAAACCCTTCACATTGCATTATTTGGAACCTAAATCATGTGTTTCGCTTGGATTTGAAGCTAAACCTCCTACATAGCATTGATTTGAAGCTTAATCATGTGTTTTGCATGGATTTGAAGCTAACTCGTTTGCTTAGTCTCTATTTGAAGCTAATCACTTATATCGCAAGAATCTGAAACTAAATCATTTGTGTCGCATGGATTTGAAGCTAAACCTTCTACATAGCATTGATTTGAAGCTAAATCATGTGTCTCGAATGGATTTCGAAGCTAACTCGGTTGATTCGTCTGCCGTTGAAGCTATATCACTAATATCGCAAGTATCTTATGCTAAATCATTTGTTTCGCATGTATTTGAAGCTAAACATTCTACATCGCATTGATTTGCAGCTGAATCATGTGTTTTGCATGGATTTGAAGCTAACTCGTTTGCTTAGTCTCTATTTGAAGCTAATCACTTATATCGCAAGAATCTGAAACTAAATCATTTGTGTCGCATGGATCTGAAGCTAAACCGTCTACATCGCATTGATTTGAAGCTAAATCATTTGTGTCGCATGGATTTGAAGGTAACTCGTTAGTTTCGGCTGCTTTTGAAGCTATATCAATTATATCGCAAGTATCTGAACTTAAATCATTCGTTTCGCATGGTTTTGAAGCTAAGCCTTCTACTTCGCATGGATTTAAAGCTAAATAATGTGTATCGCATGGATTTTGATGCTAACTCGTTTGTCTCCCCTGCAATTGAAGCTATATCAGTTATATCGCAAGTATCTGATGCTAGATCATTTGTGTTGCATGGATTTGATGCTAAACCTGCTACATAGCATTGATTTGAAGTTTAATCATGTGTTTTGCATGGCTATGAAGCTAACTCGTTTGATTCCCCTGCATTTGATGCTATATCACTTATATCGTAATTATCTGATGTTAAATCATTTGTTTCGCATTGATTTGAAGCTAAACCTTCTACATCGCATTGATTTGCAACTATATCATGTGTATCGCATGGATTTTGAACCTTACTCGATTGATTCGTCTGCACTTGAACCTATATCACTTATATGCCAAGTATCTGATACTAAATCATGTGTTTCGCTTGGATTTGAAGCTAAACCTTCTACATCTCATTTATTTGAAGCTAAATCATGTGTATCGCATGGATTTAGAAGCTAACGCGTTTGTTTCGCCTGCATTTGAAGCTATATCACTTATATTCCAAGTATCTGAAACTAAATCATTTGTTTCGCATTAACTTGAAAGTAATTCATTTGTTTCGCATTAATTTAGATATAAATCATGTGTTTCGCACGAATTTGAAGCTAAACCTTCTACATCGCATTGATATGCCGCTAAATCATGTGTTTCGCTTGGATTTGAAGCTAATGCTTTTGTTTCGCCTGCATTTGAAGCTACCTCATTTATATCGTAGGGATCTGAACCTAGACCATTTGTTGCGTATGGATTCGAAGCTAAGCCTTCTTCATCGCAGTAATTTGTAGCTAAATCATGTGCTTCGCTTGTATTTGAAGCTATCTCGCTTGTTTTGTCTGCATTTGAAGCTATATCACTTATATCGCAAGTATCTGAAACCAAATCATCTGTTTCGCATGGATTTGAAACTGAACCTTCTACATCGCATTGATTTGCTGCTAAATCATGTGATTCGCTTGGATTTGAAGCTTACTCGTTTGTTTCGTCTGCATTTGAAGCTATGCCACTTATATCGCAAGTATCTGAAGCTAAATCATTGGTTTCGCATGGATTTGAAGCTAAACCTTCTACATCGCATTGATTTGCTGCTAAATCATGTGTTTCACATGGATTTGAAGCTAACTCGTTTGTTCCGCCTGCATTTCAAGCTATATCACTTATATCGCAAGTATCTGAAACTGAATCATTTGTTTCTTATGCATTTGAAGCTAAACCTTCTACACCGCATAGATTTGAAGCTAACTCGTTTGTTTCTCCTGCAGTTGAAGCTACATCACTTATATCGCCTGTATCTGATGCTAAGTCATTTGTGTCGCATGGATTTGAAGCTAAACCTCCTACATAGCATTGATTTGAAGCTTAATCATGTGTTTTGCATGGCTTTGAAGCTAACTCGTTTGTTATGCATGCATTTGAATCTATATCATTTATATCGCAAGTATTTGAAGCCAAATCATTTGTGTCGCGTGGATTTGAAGCTAAACCTTCTACATCATCTTGATTTGATGCTAAATCATTTGTATCGCATGAATTTGGAAGCTAATTCATTTGACTCGTCTGCAATTGAAGCTGTATCACTTATATCCCAAGTGTTTGAATCTAAATCATTTGTTTCGCATGGATTTGAAGCTAAACCTTCAACATAGCATTGACTTGAAGCTTAATCATGTGTTTTGCATGGATTTGAATCTAACTCGTTTGTTTCCCCTGCATTTGAATCTATATCACTTATATCGCAATTATCTGATGCTAAATCATTTGTTTCGCATGGATTTGAAGCTAAACCCTTCACATTGCATTATTTGGAACCTAAATCATGTGTTTCGCTTGGATTTGAAGCTAAACCTCCTACATAGCATTGATTTGAAGCTTAATCATGTGTTTTGCATGGATTTGAAGCTAACTCGTTTGCTTAGTCTGTATTTGAAGCTAATCACTTATATCGCAAGAATCTGAAACTAAATCATTTGTGTCGCATGGATTTGAAGCTAAACCTTCTACATAGCATTGATTTGAAGCTAAATCATGTGTCTCGAATGGATTTCGAAGCTAACTCGGTTGATTCGTCTGCCGTTGAAGCTATATCACTAATATCGCAAGTATCTTATGCTAAATCATTTGTTTCGCATGTATTTGAAGCTAAACATTCTACATCGCATTGATTTGCAGCTGAATCATGTGTTTCGCTTGGATATGAAGCTAACTCGTTTGTTTCGTCTGCATTTGAAGCTATATCACTTATATCGCAAGTATCTGAAGCTAAATCATTTGTGTTGCATGGATTAGATGCTAAACCTGCTACATAGCATTGATTTGAAGTTTAATCATGTGTTTTGCATGGCTTTGAAGCTAACTCGTTTGATTCCCCTGCATTTGAAGCTATATCACTTATATCGTAATTATCTGATGTTAAATCATTTGTTTCGCATGGATTTGAAGCTAAACCTTCTACATCGCATTGATTTGAAGCTAAATCATTTGTTTTGCATGGATTTGATGCTAACTCGTTTGTTTCTCCTGCATTTGAAACTACATCACTTATATCGCAAGTATCTGAACCTAAATCATTTGTTTCGCATGGATTTGAAGCTAAGCCTTCTACTTCGTATTGATTTGAAGCTAAATCATGTGTTTCGCTTGGATTTGAAGCTATACCTTCTACATCGCTTTGATTTGAAGCTAAATCATGTGTTTTGCATGGATTTGATGCTAACTCGTTTGTTTCCCCTGCATTTGAAGCTATTTCAATTCTATCGCAAGTATCTGATGCTAAATCATGTGTGTTGCTTGGATTTGAAGCTAAGCCTTCTACTTCACGTGGATTTAAAGCTAAATGATGTGTACCGCATGGATTTTGAAGCTAACTCGTTTGATTCGTCTGCATTTGATGCTACATCAATTACATCGCAAGCATCTGAACCTAACTCATTTGTTTCGCATGGATTTGAAGCTAAACCTTCCACATCGTATCGATTTGAAGCTAAATGATATGTATCGCCTGCATTTTGAAGCTACCCCGTTTGATTCGTCTGCATTTGCAGCTATATCACTTATATCACAAGTGTTTGAAGGTAAATCATTTGTTTCGCATGGATTTGAAGCTAAACCTTCTACATCGCATTTTTTTTAAGCTAAATCATGTGATTCGCTTGGATTTGAAGCTAACTCGTTTGTTTCGTCTGTATTTGAAGCTATATCACTTATATTGCTAGTATATGAAGCTAAATCATTAGTGTCTCATGGATTTGAAGCGAAACCTTCTACATAGCATTGATTTGAAGTTTAATCATGTGTTTTGTATGGATTTGAAGCTAACTCGTTTGTTTCCCATGCATTTGAAACTATATCACTTATATCGAAACTATCTGATGTTAAATCATTTGTTTCGCATGGATTTGAAGCTAAACCTTCTACATCGCACTGGTTTGAAACTAAATCATGTGATTCGCTTGGATTTGAAGCTAACTCGTTTGTTTCGTCTGTATTTGAAGCTATATCACTTATATCGCTAGTATATGAAGCTAAATCATTAGTGTCTCATGGATTTGAAGCGAAACCTTCTACATCGCATTGATTTGAAGCTAAATCATTTGTGTCGCATGGATTTGAAGGTAACTCGTTAGTTTCGGCTGCTTTTGAAGCTATATCAATTATATCGCAAGTATCTGAACCTAAATCATTCGTTTCGCATGGTTTTGAAGCTAAGCCTTCTACTTCGCATGGATTTAAAGCTAAATAATGTGTATCGCATGGATTTTGATGCTAACTCGTTTGTCTCCCCTGCATTTGAAGCTATATCAGTTATATCGCAAGTATCTGATGCTAGATCATTTGTGTTGCATGGATTTGATGCTAAACCTGCTACATAGCATTGATTTGAAGTTTAATCATGTGTTTTGCATGGCTTTGAAGCTAACTCGTTTGATTCCCCTGCATTTGAAGCTATATCACTTATATCGTAATTATCTGATGTTAAATCATTTGTTTCGCATTGATTTGAAGCTAAACCTTCTACATCGCATTGATTTGCAACTATATCATGTGTATCGCATGGATTTTGAACCTTACTCGATTGATTCGTCTGCACTTGAACCTATATCAGTTATATGCCAAGTATCTGATACTAAATCATGTGTTTCGCTTGGATTTGAAGCTAAACCTTCTACATCTCATTTATTTGAAGCTAAATCATGTGTATGGCATGGATTTTGAAGCTAACTCGTTTGTTTCTCCTGCATTTGAAGCTATATCACTTATACCGCAAGTATCTGAAGCTAAATCATTTGTTCCGCCTGCATTTGAAGCTATATCACTTATATCGTAATTATCTGATGCTAAATCATTTGTTTCGCATGGATTTGAAGCTAAACCTTCTACATCGCATTGATTTGCATCTAAATCATGTGTATCGCATGGATTTAGAAGCTAACGCGTTTGTTTCGCCTGCATTTGAAGCTATATCACTTATATTCCAAGTATCTGAAACTAAATCATTTGTTTCGCATTAACTTGAAAGTAATTCATTTGTTTCGCATTAATTTAGATATAAATCATGTGTTTCGCACGAATTTGAAGCTAAACCTTCTACATCGCATTGATATGCCGCTAAATCATGTGTTTCGCTTGGATTTGAAGCTAATGCTTTTGTTTCGCCTGCATTTGAAGCTACCTCATTTATATCGTAGGGATCTGAACCTAGACCATTTGTTGCGTATGGATTCGAAGCTAAGCCTTCTACATCGCAGTAATTTGTAGCTAAATCATGTGCTTCGCTTGTATTTGAAGCTATCTCGCTTGTTTTGTCTGCATTTGAAGCTATATCACTTATATCGCAAGTATCTGAAACCAAATCATCTGTTTCGCATGGATTTGAAACTGAACCTTCTACATCGCATTGATTTGCTGCTAAATCATGTGATTCGCTTGGATTTGAAGCTTACTCGTTTGTTTCGTCTGCATTTGAAGCTATGCCACTTATATTGCAAGTATCTGAAGCTAAATCATTGGTTTCGCATGGATTTGAAGCTAAACCTTCTACATCGCATTGATTTGCTGCTAAATCATGTGTTTCACATGGATTTGAAGCTAACTCGTTTGTTCCGCCTGCATTTCAAGCTATATCACTTATATCGCAAGTGTCTGAAACTGAATCATTTGTTTCTTATGCATTTGAAGCTAAACCTTCTACACCGCATAGATTTGAAGCTAACTCGTTTGTTTCTCCTGCAGTTGAAGCTACATCACTTATATCGCCTGTATCTGATGCTAAGTCATTTGTGTCGCATGGATTTGAAGCTAAACCTCCTACATAGCATTGATTTGAAGCTTAATCATGTGTTTTGCATGGCTTTGAAGCTAACTCGTTTGTTATGCATGCATTTGAATCTATATCATTTATATCGCAAGTATTTGAAGCCAAATCATTTGTGTCGCGTGGATTTGAAGCTAAACCTTCTACATCATCTTGATTTGATGCTAAATCATTTGTATCGCATGAATTTGGAAGCTAATTCATTTGACTCGTCTGCAATTGAAGCTGTATCACTTATATCCCAAGTGTTTGAATCTAAATCATTTGTTTCGCATGGATTTGAAGCTAAACCTTCAACATAGCATTGACTTGAAGCTTAATCATGTGTTTTGCATGGATTTGAATCTAACTCGTTTGTTTCCCCTGCATTTGAATCTATATCACTTATATCGCAATTATCTGATGCTAAATCATTTGTTTCGCATGGATTTGAAGCTAAACCCTTCACATTGCATTATTTGGAACCTAAATCATGTGTTTCGCTTGGATTTGAAGCTAAACCTCCTACATAGCATTGATTTGAAGCTTAATCATGTGTTTTGCATGGATTTGAAGCTAACTCGTTTGCTTAGTCTCTATTTGAAGCTAATCACTTATATCGCAAGAATCTGAAACTAAATCATTTGTGTCGCATGGATTTGAAGCTAAACCTTCTACATAGCATTGATTTGAAGCTAAATCATGTGTCTCGAATGGATTTCGAAGCTAACTCGGTTGATTCGTCTGCCGTTGAAGCTATATCACTAATATCGCAAGTATCTTATGCTAAATCATTTGTTTCGCATGTATTTGAAGCTAAACATTCTACATCGCATTGATTTGCAGCTGAATCATGTGTTAAGCTTGGATATGAAGCTAACTCGTTTGTTTCGTCTGCATTTGAAGCTATATCACTTATATCGCAAGTATCTGAAGCTAAATCATTTGTGTTGCATGGATTAGATGCTAAACCTGCTACATAGCATTGATTTGAAGTTTAATCATGTGTTTTGCATGGCTTTGAAGCTAACTCGTTTGATTCCCCTGCATTTGAAGCTATATCACTTATATCGTAATTATCTGATGTTAAATCATTTGTTTCGCATGGATTTGAAGCTAAACCTTCTACATCGCATTGATTTGAAGCTAAATCATTTGTTTTGCATGGATTTGATGCTAACTCGTTTGTTTCTCCTGCATTTGAAACTACATCACTTATATCGCAAGTATCTGAACCTAAATCATTTGTTTCGCATGGATTTGAAGCTAAGCCTTCTACTTCGTATTGATTTGAAGCTAAATCATGTGTTTCGTTATCTGATGCTAAATCATTTGTTTCGCATGGATTTGAAGCTAAACCTTCTACATCGCATTGATTTGAAGCTAAATCATTTGTTTTGCATGGATTTGATGCTAACTCGTTTGTTTCTCCTGCATTTGAAACTACATCACTTCTATCGCAAGTATCTGATGCTAAATCATTTGTTTCGCATGGATTTGAAGCTAAGCCTTCTACTTCGTATTGATATGAAGCTAAATCATGTGTTTCGCTTGGATTTGAAGCTATACCTTCTACATCGCTTTGATTTGAAGCTAAATCATGTGTTTTGCATGGATTTGATGCTAACTCGTTTGTTTCCCCTGCATTTGAAGCTATTTCAGTTCTATCGCAAGTATCTGATGCTAAACTACCCCGTTTGATTCGTCTGCATTTGCAGCTATATCACTTATATCACAAGTGTTTGAAGGTAAATCATTTGTTTCGCATGGATTTGAAGCTAAACCTTCTACATCGCATTGATTTGTAGCTAAATCATGTGATTCGCTTGGATTTGAAGCTAACTCGTTTGTTTCGTCTGTATTTGAAGCTATATCACTTATATTGCTAGTATATGAAGCTAAATCATTAGTGTCTCATGGATTTGAAGCGAAACCTTCTACATAGCATTGATTTGAAGTTTAATCATGTGTTTTGTATGGATTTGAAGCTAACTCGTTTGTTTCCCATGCATTTGAAACTATATCACTTATATCGAAACTATCTGATGTTAAATCATTTGTTTCGCATGGATTTGAAGCTAAACCTTCTACATCGCACTGGTTTGAAACTAAATCATGTGATTCGCTTGGATTTGAAGCTAACTCGTTTGTTTCGTCTGTATTTGAAGCTATATCACTTATATCGCTAGTATATGAAGCTAAATCATTAGTGTCTCATGGATTTGAAGCGAAACCTTCTACATAGCATTGATTTGAAGCCTAATCATGTGTATTGTATGGATTTGAAGCTAACTCGTTTATTTCCCCTGCATTTGAAACTATATCACTTATATCGCAACTATCTGAACCTAAATCATTTGTGTCGCATGGATTTGAAGCTAAACCTTCTACATCGTATTGATTTGATGATAAATCATGTGTATCGCATGGGTTTAGAAGCTAACTCGTTTGATTCGTCTGCATTTGAAGCTATAATACTTATATCGCAAGTATCTGAATCTAAATCATATGTTTCGCATGGATTTGAAACTAAACCTTCTACATAGCATTCATTTGAAGCTAAATCATGTGTTTCGCTTGGATTTGAAGCTAAAACTTATACATCGCATTGATTTGAAGCTAAATCATGTGTTTCGCATGGACTTGAAGCTAACTTGTTAGTCTCGTATGCATTTGAAGCTATATAACTTATATCGCTAGTATCTAAAGCTAAATCATTTGTTTCGCATGGATTTGAAGCTAAACTTTCTACATCGCATTGATTTGAAGCTAAATCATGTGATTCGCTTGGATTGGAAGCTAACTCGTTAGTCTCGTCTGCATTTGAAGCTATATCACTTATATCGCTAGTATCTAAAGCTAAATTATTTGTTTCGCATGGAATTGAAGCTAAACTTTCTAGATCGCATTGATTTGAAGCTAAATCATGTGATTCGCTTGGATTGGAAGCTAACTCGTTTGATTCGTCTGCATTTGAAGCTATATCACTTATATCCCAAGAGTTTGAAAGTAAATTATTTGTTTCGCTTGGATTTGAAGTTAACCTTCTAATTCGCACTGCTTTGAAGCTAAATCATGGGATTCGCTTGGATATGAAGATAACTCGTTTGTTTCTCGTGCAATTGTCTCTATATCACTTATATCGCAAGTATCTGAAACTGAATCATTTGTTTCTTATGCATTTGAAGCTAAACCTTCTACACCGCATAGATTTGAAGCTAACTCGTTTGTTTCTCCTGCAGTTGAAGCTACATCACTTATATCGCCTGTATCTGATGCTAAGTCATTTGTGTCGCATGGATTTGAAGCTAAACCTCCTACATAGCATTGATTTGAAGCTTAATCATGTGTTTTGCATGGCTTTGAAGCTAACTCGTTTGTTATGCATGCATTTGAAGCTATATCATTTATATCGCAAGTATTTGAAGCCAAATCATTTGTGTCGCATGGATTTGAAGCTAAACCTTCTACATCATCTTGATTTGATGCTAAATCATTTGTATCTCATGAATTTGGAAGCTAATTCATTTGACTCGTCTGCAATTGAAGCTGTATCACTTATATCCCAAGTGTTTGAATCTAAATCATTTGTTTCGCATGGATTTGAAGCTAAACCTTCAACATAGCATTGACTTGAAGCTTAATCATGTGTTTTGCATGGATTTGAATCTAACTCGTTTGTTTCCCCTGCATTTGAATCTATATCACTTATATCGCAATTATCTGATGCTAAATCATTTGTTTCGCATGGATTTGAAGCTAAACCCTTCACATTGCATTATTTGGAACCTAAATCATGTGTTTCGCTTGGATTTGAAGCTAAACCTCCTACATAGCATTGATTTGAAGCTTAATCATGTGTTTTGCATGGATTTGAAGCTAACTCGTTTGCTTAGTCTGTATTTGAAGCTAATCACTTATATCGCAAGAATCTGAAACTAAATCATTTGTGTCGCATGGATTTGAAGCTAAACCTTCTACATAGCATTGATTTGAAGCTAAATCATGTGTCTCGAATGGATTTCGAAGCTAACTCGGTTGATTCGTCTGCCGTTGAAGCTATATCACTAATATCGCAAGTATCTTATGCTAAATCATTTGTTTCGCATGTATTTGAAGCTAAACATTCTACATCGCATTGATTTGCAGCTGAATCATGTGTTAAGCTTGGATATGAAGCTAACTCGTTTGTTTCGTCTGCATTTGAAGCTATATCACTTATATCGCAAGTATCTGAAGCTAAATCATTTGTGTTGCATGGATTAGATGCTAAACCTGCTACATAGCATTGATTTGAAGTTTAATCATGTGTTTTGCATGGCTTTGAAGCTAACTCGTTTGATTCCCCTGCATTTGAAGCTATATCACTTATATCGTAATTATCTGATGTTAAATCATTTGTTTCGCATGGATTTGAAGCTAAACCTTCTACATCGCATTGATTTGAAGCTAAATCATTTGTTTTGCATGGATTTGATGCTAACTCGTTTGTTTCTCCTGCATTTGAAACTACATCACTTATATCGCAAGTATCTGAACCTAAATCATTTGTTTCGCATGGATTTGAAGCTAAGCCTTCTACTTCGTATTGATTTGAAGCTAAATCATGTGTTTCGCTTGGATTTGAAGCTATACCTTCTACATCGCTTTGATTTGAAGCTAAATCATGTGTTTTGCATGGATTTGATGCTAACTCGTTTGTTTCCCCTGCATTTGAAGCTATTTCAGTTCTATCGCAAGTATCTGATGCTAAATCATGTGTGTTGCTTGGATTTGAAGCTAAGCCTTCTACTTCACGTGGATTTAAAGCTAAATGATGTGTACCGCATGGATTTTGAAGCTAACTCGTTTGATTCGTCTGCATTTGATGCTACATCAATTACATCGCAAGCATCTGAACCTAACTCATTTGTTTCGCATGGATTTGAAGCTAAACCTTCCACATCGTATCGATTTGAAGCTAAATGATATGTATCGCCTGCATTTTGAAGCTACCCCGTTTGATTCGTCTGCATTTGCAGCTATATCACTTATATCACAAGTGTTTGAAGGTAAATCATTTGTTTCGCATGGATTTGAAACTAAACCTTCTACATCGCATTGATTTGAAGCTAAATCATGTGATTCGCTTGGATTTGAAGCTAACTCGTTTGTTTCGTCTGTATTTGAAGCTATATCACTTATATTGCTAGTATATGAAGCTAAATCATTTGTGTCTCATGGATTTGAAGCGAAACCTTCTACATAGCATTGATTTGAAGTTTAATCATGTGTTTTGTATGGATTTGAAGCTAACTCGTTTGTTTCCCATGCATTTGAAACTATATCACTTATATCGAAACTATCTGATGTTAAATCATTTGTTTCGCATGGATTTGAAGCTAAACCTTCTACATCGCACTGGTTTGAAACTAAATCATGTGATTCGCTTGGATTTGAAGCTAACTCGTTTGTTTCGTCTGTATTTGAAGCTATATCACTTATATCGCTAGTATATGAAGCTAAATCATTAGTGTCTCATGGATTTGAAGCGAAACCTTCTACATAGCATTGATTTGAAGCCTAATCATGTGTATTGTATGGATTTGAAGCTAACTCGTTTATTTCCCCTGCATTTGAAACTATATCACTTATATCGCAACTATCTGAACCTAAATCATTTGTGTCGCATGGATTTGAAGCTAAACCTTCTACATCGTATTGATTTGATGATAAATCATGTGTATCGCATGGGTTTAGAAGCTAACTCGTTTGATTCGTCTGCATTTGAAGCTATAATACTTATATCGCAAGTATCTGAATCTAAATCATATGTTTCGCATGGATTTGAAACTAAACCTTCTACATAGCATTCATTTGAAGCTAAATCATGTGTTTCGCTTGGATTTGAAGCTAAAACTTATACATCGCATTGATTTGAAGCTAAATCATGTGTTTCGCATGGACTTGAAGCTAACTTGTTAGTCTCGTATGCATTTGAAGCTATATAACTTATATCGCTAGTATCTAAAGCTAAATCATTTGTTTCGCATGGATTTGAAGCTAAACTTTCTACATCGCATTGATTTGAAGCTAAATCATGTGATTCGCTTGGATTGGAAGCTAACTCGTTAGTCTCGTCTGCATTTGAAGCTATATCACTTATATCGCTAGTATCTAAAGCTAAATTATTTGTTTCGCATGGAATTGAAGCTAAACTTTCTAGATCGCATTGATTTGAAGCTAAATCATGTGATTCGCTTGGATTGGAAGCTAACTCGTTTGATTCGTCTGCATTTGAAGCTATATCACTTATATCCCAAGAGTTTGAAAGTAAATTATTTGTTTCGCTTGGATTTGAAGTTAACCTTCTAATTCGCACTGCTTTGAAGCTAAATCATGTGATTCGCTTGGATATGAAGATAACTCGTTTGTTTCTCGTGCAATTGTCTCTATATCACTTATATCGCAAGTATATGAAGCTAAATCATTTGTGTCGCATGGATTTGAAGCTGCACCTTCTACATCGCATTGATTTGCAGCTAAATCATGTGATTCGCTTGGATTTGGAGCTAACTCGTTTGATTCGTCTGCACGTGAAGCTATATCACTTATATCGCAAGTATTTGAAGCTAAATCATTTATGTCGCATGGATTTGAAGCTAAACCTTCTACATCGCATTGATTTGCAGCTAAGTAATGGGTTTCGCACTGATTTGAAGCTAACTCGTTTGCTTCCCCTGCATTTGAAGCTATATCAGATACATCGCAAGTATCTGATGCTAAATCGTTAGTTTCGCATGGATTTGATGCTAGGTCTTCTACATCGCATTGATTTGCAGCTAAATCATGTGTTTCGCATGGATTTGTAGCTAACTCGTTCGTTTCGCCTGCAGTTGAAGCTATATCACTTATATCGCAACTATTTGAAGCTAAATCATTTGTTTCGCGGGGATTTGAATCTAAACCTTATACATCGCATTGATTTGAATATAAATCATGTGTTTCGCATGGATATGAAGTTAAATCATGTGTTCCGCATGGATTTAAAGCTAACTCTTTTGTTTCGTCCGCACTTGAAGCAATATCACTTATGTCGCAAGTATCTGAACCTAAGTCATTTGTTTCGCATGGATTTGAAGCTAAGCCTTCTACTTCGCATGGATTTAAAGCTAAA
The DNA here is from genome assembly GCF_051020955.1 of Megalopta genalis. Taxonomy (NCBI): domain Eukaryota; kingdom Metazoa; phylum Arthropoda; class Insecta; order Hymenoptera; family Halictidae; genus Megalopta; species Megalopta genalis. The sequence goes on from NW_027476277.1 coordinate 181,909, forward strand.
TGATGTGTATCGCATGGATTCTGAAGCTAACTCGTTTGATTAGTCTGCATTTGCAGCTATATCACTTATATCTCAAGTGTTTGAAGCTAAATCAGTTGTTTCGCATGGATCTGAAGCTAAACCGTCTACATCGCATTGATTGAAGCTAAATCATTTGTGTCGCATGGATTTGAAGGTAACTCGTTAGTTTCGGCTGCTTTTGAAGCTATATCAATTATATCGCAAGTATCTGAACCTAAATCATTCGTTTCGCATGGTTTTGAAGCTAAGCCTTCTACTTCCCATGGATTTAAAGCTAAATAATGTGTATCGCATGGATTTTGATGCTAACTCGTTTGTCTCCCCTGCATTTGAAGCTATATCAGTTATATCGCAAGTATCTGATGCTAAATCATTTGTGTTGCATGGATTTGATGCTAAACCTGCTACATAGCATTGATTTGAAGTTTAATCATGTGTTTTGCATGGCTTTGAAGCTAACTCGTTTGATTCCCCTGCATTTGAAGCTATATCACTTATATCGTAATTATCTGATGTTAAATCATTTGTTTCGCATTGATTTGAAGCTAAACCTTCTACATCGCATTGATTTGCAACTATATCATGTGTATCGCATGGATTTTGAACCTAACTCGATTGATTCGTCTGCACTTGAACCTATATCACTTATATGCCAAGTATCTGATACTAAATCATGTGTTTCGCTTGGATTTGAAGCTAAACCTTCTACATCTCATTTATTTGAAGCTAAATCATGTGTGTGGCATGGATTTTGAAGCTAACTCGTTTGTTTCTCCTGCATTTGAAGCTATATCACTTATACCGCAAGTATCTGAAGCTAAATCATTTGTTCCGCCTGCATTTGAAGCTATATCACTTATATCGTAATTATCTGATGCTAAATCATTTGTCTCGCATGGATTTGAAGCTAAACCTTCTACATCGCATTGATTTGCATCTAAATCATGTGTATCGCATGGATTTAGAAGCTAACGCGTTTGTTTCGCCTGCATTTGAAGCTATATCACTTATATTCCAAGTATCTGAAACTAAATCATTTGTTTCGCATTAACTTGAAAGTAATTCATTTGTTTCGCATTAATTTAGATATAAATCATGTGTTTCGCACGAATTTGAAGCTAAACCTTCTACATCGCATTGATATGCCGCTAAATCATGTGTTTCGCTTGGATTTGAAGCTAATGCTTTTGTTTCGCCTGCATTTGAAGCTACCTCATTTATATCGTAGGGATCTGAACCTAGACCATTTGTTGCGTATGGATTCGAAGCTAAACCTTCTACATCGCAGTAATTTGTAGCTAAATCATGTGCTTCGCTTGTATTTGAAGCTATCTCGCTTGTTTTGTCTGCATTTGAAGCTATATCACTTATATCGCAAGTATCTGAAACCAAATCATCTGTTTCGCATGGATTTGAAACTGAACCTTCTACATCGCATTGATTTGCTGCTAAATCATGTGATTCGCTTGGATTTGAAGCTTACTCGTTTGTTTCGTCTGCATTTGAAGCTATGCCACTTATATCGCAAGTATCTGAAGCTAAATCATTGGTTTCGCATGGATTTGAAGCTAAACCTTCTACATCGCATTGATTTGCTGCTAAATCATGTGTTTCGCATGGATTTGAAGCTAACTCGTTTGTTCCGCCTGCATTTCAAGCTATATCACTTATATCGCAAGTATCTGAAACTGAATCATTTGTTTCTTATGCATTTGAAGCTAAACCTTCTACACCGCATAGATTTGAAGCTAACTCGTTTGTTTCTCCTGCAGTTGAAGCTACATCACTTATATCGCCTGTATCTGATGCTAAGTCATTTGTGTCGCATGGATTTGAAGCTAAACCTCCTACATAGCATTGATTTGAAGCTTAATCATGTGTTTTGCATGGCTTTGAAGCTAACTCGTTTGTTATGCATGCATTTGAAGCTATATCATTTATATCGCAAGTATTTGAAGCCAAATCATTTGTGTCGCATGGATTTGAAGCTAAACCTTCTACATCATCTTGATTTGATGCTAAATCATTTGTATCGCATGAATTTGGAAGCTAATTCATTTGACTCGTCTGCAATTGAAGCTGTATCACTTATATCCCAAGTGTTTGAATCTAAATCATTTGTTTTGCATGGATTTGAAGCTAAACCTTCAACATAGCATTGACTTGAAGCTTAATCATGTGTTTTGCATGGATTTGAATCTAACTCGTTTGTTTCCCCTGCATTTGAATCTATATCACTTATATCGCAATTATCTGATGCTAAATCATTTGTTTCGCATGGATTTGAAGCTAAACCCTTCACATTGCATTATTTGGAACCTAAATCATGTGTTTCGCTTGGATTTGAAGCTAAACCTCCTACATAGCATTGATTTGAAGCTTAATCATGTGTTTTGCATGGATTTGAAGCTAACTCGTTTGCTTAGTCTGTATTTGAAGCTAATCACTTATATCGCAAGAATCTGAAACTAAATCATTTGTGTCGCATGGATTTGAAGCTAAACCTTCTACATAGCATTGATTTGAAGCTAAATCATGTGTCTCGAATGGATTTCGAAGCTAACTCGGTTGATTTGTCTGCCGTTGAAGCTATATCACTAATATCGCAAGTATCTTATGCTAAATCATTTGTTTCGCATGTATTTGAAGCTAAACATTCTACATCGCATTGATTTGCAGCTGAATCATGTGTTTCGCTTGGATATGAAGCTAACTCGACTGTTTCGTCTGCATTTGAAGCTATATCACTTATATCGCAAGTATCTGAAGCTAAATCATTTGTGTCGCATGGATTTGAAGCTAAACTTCCTAAATAGCATTGATTTGAAGCTTAATCATGTGTTTCGCTTGGATTTGAAGCTAACTCGTTTGTTTCGTCTGCATTTGAAGCAATATCACTTATATCGCAAGTATCTGAAGCTAAATCATTTGTGTTGCATGGATTTGATGCTAAACCTGCTACATAGCATTGATTTGAAGTTTAATCATGTGTTTTGCATGGCTTTGAAGCTAACTCGTTTGATTCCCCTGCATTTGAAGCTATATCACTTATATCGTAATTATCTGATGTTAAATCATTTGTTTCGCATTGATTTGAAGCTAAACCTTCTACATCGCATTGATTTGCAACTATATCATGTGTATCGCATGGATTTTGAACCTAACTCGATTGATTCGTCTGCACTTGAACCTATATCACTTATATGCCAAGTATCTGATGCTAAATCATGTGTTTCGCTTGGATTTGAAGCTATTCCTTCTACATCGCATGGACTTGAAGCTAACTCGTTTGTTTCGCATGCAGCTGAAGCTATATCACCTATATCCCAAGTAGTTGCAGCTCAATCATTTGTTTCGCATGGATTTGAAGCTAAACATTCTAAATCGCATGATTTTTAAGCTAAATCATGTGTTTCGCATGGATCTGAAGGTAACTCGTTTGTTTCGTCTGAATTTGAAGCTATATCACTTAAATCCTATGTGTTTGATGCTAAATCATTTGTTTCGCATGGATTTGAAACTAAACCTTCTACATCGCATTGATTTGCAGCTAAGTCATGCGTTTCGCACGGATTTGAAGCTAACTCGTTTGTTTCGTCTGCATTTGAAGCTATATCACTTAAATCGCAAGTATCTGATTCTAAATCATTTGTTACGCATGGATATGAAGCTAAACCTTCTACATCGCATTGATTTGCAATTCAGTCATGTTTTTCGCATGGATTTGAAGCTAGCTCGTTTGTTTCGTCTGCATTTGAATCTATATCACTCATATCCCAAGTGTTTGAAGCTAAATCATTTTGTTTCACATGGATTTGAAGCTAAACCTTCAACATCGCATTGATTTGCAGCTAAAGCATGTGTTTCGCATGGATTTGCAGCTAACTCGTTCGTTTCGCCTGCATTTGAAGCTATATCACTTATATCCCAAGTGATTGAATCTAAATCACTTGTTTCGCATGGATTTGAAGCTAAACCTTCTACATCGCATGGACTTGAAGCTAACTCGTTTGTTTCGCATGCAGCTGAAGCTATATCACCTATATCCCAAGTGGTTGCAGCTCAATCATTTGTTTCGCATGGATTTGTAGCTAACTCGATTGCTTCCCCTGCATTTAAAGCTATATCACTTATATCGCAAGTATCTGTAGCTAAATCATTTGTTTCGCATGGATTTGATGCTAAACCTTCTACATCGCATTGATTTGCAGCTACATCATGTGTTTCGCATGGATTTGAAGCTAACTTGTTCGTTTCGCCGCATTTGAATCTATATCACTTATATCCCAAGTGTTTGAGGCTAAATCATTTGTTCTCATGGATTTGAAGCAAAACCTTCTACATTGCAAGTATCTGAAGCTAAGTCATTGGATTCGCATGGATTTGAAGCTAAAACTTGTACATCGCATTGATTTGAAGCTAAATCATGTGTATCGTACGGATTTTGAAGCTAGCTCGTTTGTTTCGTCTGCATTTGAAGCTATATCACTTATATCACTAGTGTTTGAAGCTAAATCATTTGTTTCGCATGGATTTTAAGCTAAACCTTCTACACCGCATTGATTTGAAGCTAAATTATGTGTTTCGCTTGGATTTGAAGCTATACCCTCTACATCGCTTTGATTTGAAGCTTAATCATGTGTTTCGCATGGAATTGAAGCTAACTGCTTTGTTTCGTCTGCATTTGAAGCGATGTCCCTAATATCGCAAGTATCTGAAGCTAAATCATTGGTTTCGCATGGATTTGAATCTAAACCTTCTACATCGCATTGATTTGCTCCCAAATCATGTGTTTCGCTTGGATTTGAAGCTAACTCGTTTGTTTCGTCTGCATTTGAAGCTATGTCACTTATATCACAAGTATCTGAAGCGAAATCATTGGTTTCGCATGGATTTGAAGCTAAACCTTCTACATCGCATTGATTTGAATCTAAATCATGTGTTTCGCATGGTTTAAAGCAAACTCGTTTGTTTCGCATGCATTTGAAGCTAAATCACGTATATCACAAGTCTTTGAAGTTAAACCATTTGTTTCGCATGGAATCGACGTTTAGTCTTCTACTTCGCAGTGATTTGAAGCTAAATCATGTGTTTCGCGTGGATTTGAAGCTAACTCGTTTGATTCGCATGCAGTTGAAGCTAAATCATGAATAGCACAAGTATTTGAAGCCAACTCATTTGTTCCGCATGAAGTTGAAGCGAAATCATGTATATCACATGTAGTTGAAGCTAAACCATTAGATTCGGATGGCTAAGCCTTCTTCTTCACATTGATTTGAAGCTAAATCATGTGTTCCGCTTGGATTTGAATCTCACTCGTTTGTTCCGCATGCAGTTAAATCTAAATCATATATAAAACAAGTATTTGAAGCTAAACTATTCGTGACGCATGGATTTGAAACCAAGCCTTCTTCTTCGCATTGATTTGAAGCTAAATCATGTCTTTCGCTCGGATTTGAAGCTAACACGTTTGTTTCGCATGCAGTTCAAGCTGAATCATGTATATCACAAGTATTTGACGCTAAACCATTTGTTTCGCATGGATTTGAAGCTAATTCTTTGTTGCGCATGCAGATGATATAAAAAACGTATATCACAAGTATTGTAGCTAAACCATTTGTGTCGCATGGATTTGAAACTGAACCTTCTACATCCCATTGATTTGCTGCTAAATCATGTGATTCGCTTGGATTTGAAGCTTACTCGTTTGTTTCGTCTGCATTTGAAGCTATGCCACTTATATCGCAAGTATCTGAAGCTGAATCATTGGTTTCTTATGCATTTCAAGCTAAACCTTCTACATAGCATTGAATTGAAGCTTAATCATGCGTTTTGCATGAATTTGAAGCTAACTCGTTTGTTCCCCTGCATTTGAAGCTACGTCACTTTTATCGCAAGTATCTGTAGCTAAATCATTTGTTTCGCATGGATTTGATGCTAAACCTTCTACATCGCATTGATTTGCAGCTACATCATGTGTTTCGCATGGATTTGAAGCTAACTCGTTCGTTTCGCCGCATTTGAATCTATATCACGTATATCCCAAGTGTTTGAAGCTAAATCATTTGTTCTCATGGATTTGAAGCAAAACCTTCTACATCGCAAGTATCTGAAGCTAAGTTATTGGATTCGCATGGATTTGAAGCTAAACCTTGTACATCGCATTGATTTGAAGCTAAATCATGTGTATCGTACGGATTTTGAAGCTAGCTCGTTTGTTTCGTCTGCATTTGAAGCTATATCACATATATCACAAGTGTTTGAAGCTAAATCATTTGTTTCGCATGGATTTGAAGCTAAACCTTCTACACCGCATTGATTTGAAGCGAAATTATGTGTTTCGCTTGGATTTGAAGCTATACCCTCTACATCGCTTTGATTTGAAGCTTAATCATGTGTTTTGCATGGATTTGATGCTAACTCGTTTGTTTCCCCTGCGTTTGAAGCTATTTCAGTTATATCGCAAGTATCTGATGCTCAATCATTTGTTTCGCATGGATTTGTAGCTAACTCGATTGCTTCCCCTGCATTTAAAGCTATATCACTTATATCGCAAGTATCTGTAGCTAAATCATTTGTTTCGCATGGATTTGATGCTAAACCTTCTACATCGCATTGATTTGCAGCTACATCATGTGTTTCGCATGGATTTGAAGCTAACTTGTTCGTTTCGCCGCATTTGAATCTATATCACTTATATCCCAAGTGTTTGAGGCTAAATCATTTGTTCTCATGGATTTGAAGCAAAACCTTCTACATCGCAAGTATCTGAAGCTAAGTCATTGGATTCGCATGGATTTTGAAGCTAAACCTTGTACATCGCATTGATTTGAAGCTAAATCATGTGTATCGTACGGATTTTGAAGCTAGCTCGTTTGTTTCGTCTGCATTTGAAGCTATATCACTTATATCACAAGTGTTTGAAGTTAAATCATTTGTTTCGCATGGATTTTAAGCTAAACCTTCTACACCGCATTGATTTGAAGCTAAATTATGTGTTTCGCTTGGATTTGAAGCTATACCCTCTACATCGCTTTGATTTGAAGCTTAATCATGTGTTTCGCATGAATTGAAGCTAACTGCTTTGTTTCGTCTGCATTTGAAGCGATGTCCCTAATATCGCAAGTATCTGAAGCTAAATCATTGGTTTCGCATGGATTTGAATCTAAACCTTCTACATCGCATTGATTTGCTCCCAAATCATGTGTTTCGCTTGGATTTGAAGCTAACTCGTTTGTTTCGTCTGCATTTGAAGCTATGTCACTTATATCACAAGTATCTGAAGCGAAATCATTGGTTTCGCATGGATTTGAAGCTAAACCTTCTACATCGCATTGATTTGAATCTAAATCATGTGTTTCGCATGGTTTAAAGCAAACTCGTTTGTTTCGCATGCATTGAAGCTAAATCACGTATATCACAAGTCTTTGAAGTTAAACCATTTGTTTCGCATGGAATCGACGTTTAGTCTTCTACTTCGCAGTGATTTGAAGCTAAATCATGTGTTTCGCGTGGATTTGAAGCTAACTCGTTTGATTCGCATGCAGTTGAAGCTAAATCATGAATAGCACAAGTATTTGAAGCCAACTCATTTGTTCCGCATGAAGTTGAAGCGAAATCATGTATATCACATGTAGTTGAAGCTAAACCATTAGATTCGGATGGCTAAGCCTTCTTCTTCACATTGATTTGAAGCTAAATCATGTGTTCCGCTTGGATTTGAATCTCACTCGTTTGTTCCGCATGCAGTTAAATCTAAATCATATATAAAACAAGTATTTGAAGCTAAACTATTCGTGACGCATGGATTGAAACCAAGCCTTCTTCTTCGCATTGATTTGAAGCTAAATCCATGTCTTTCGCTCGGATTTGAAGCTAACACGTTTGTTTTCGCATGCAGTTCAAGCTGAATCATGTATATCACAAGTATTTGACGCTAAACCATTTGTTTCGCATGGATTTGAAGCTAATTCCTTTGTTGCGCATGCAGATGAATATAAAAACGTATATCACAAGTATTTGTAGCTAAACCATTTGTGTCGCATGGATTTGAAACTGCAACCTTCTACAATCCCATTGATTTGCTGCTAAATCATGTGATTCGCTTGGATTTGAAGCTTACTCGTTTGTTTCGTCTGCATTTGAAGCTATGCCACTTATATCGCAAGTATCTGAAGCTGAATCATGGTTTCTTATGCATTTCAAGCTAAACCTTCTACATAGCATTGAATTGAAGCTTAATCATGCGTTTTGCATGAATTGAAGCTAACTCGTTTGTTTCCCCTGCATTTGAAGCTACGTCACTTTTATCGCAAGTATCTGTAGCTAAATCATTTGTTTCGCATGGATTTGATGCTAAACCTTCTACATCGCATTGATTTGCAGCTACATCATGTGTTTCGCATGGATTTGAAGCTAACTCGTTCGTTTCGCCGCATTTGAATCTATATCACGTATATCCCAAGTGTTGAAGCTAAATCATTTGTTCTCATGGATTTGAAGCAAAACCTTCTACATCGCAAGTATCTGAAGCTAAGTTATTGGATTCGCATGGATTTGAAGCTAAACCTTGTACATCGCATTGATTTGAAGCTAAATCATGTGTATCGTACGGATTTGAAGCTAGCTCGTTTGTTTCGTCTGCATTTGAAGCTATATCACATATATCACAAGTGTTTGAAGGCTAAATCATTTGTTTCGCATGGATTGAAGCTAAACCTTCTACACCGCATTGATTTGAAGCGAAATTATGTGTTTCGCTTGGATTTGAAGCTATACCCTCTACATCGCTTTGATTTGAAGCTTAATCATGTGTTTTGCATGGATTTGATGCTAACTCGTTTGTTTCCCCCTGCGTTTGAAGCTATTTCAGTTATATCGCAAGTATCTGATGCTCAATCATTTGTTTCGCATGGATTTGTAGCTAACTCGATTGCTTCCCTGCATTTAAAGCTATATCACTTATATCGCAAGTATCTGTAGCTAAATCATTTGTTTCGCATGGATTTGATGCTAAACCTTCTACATCGCATTGATTTGCAGCTACATCATGTGTTTTCGCATGGATTTGAAGCTAACTTGTTCGTTTCGCCGCATTTGAATCTATATCACTTATATCCCAAGTGTTTGAGGCTAAATCATTTGTTCTCATGGATTTGAAGCAAAACCTTCTACATCGCAAGTATCTGAAGCTAAGTCATTGGATTCGCATGGATTTGAAGCTAAACCTTGTACATCGCATTGATTTGAAGCTAAATCATGTGTATCGTACGGATTTGAAGCTAGCTCGTTTGTTTCGTCTGCATTTGAAGCTATATCACTTATATCACAAGTGTTTGAAGTTAAATCATTTGTTTCGCATGGATTTTAAGCTAAACCTTCTACACCGCATTGATTTGAAGCTAAATTATGTGTTTCGCTTGGATTTGAAGCTATACCCTCTACATCGCTTTGATTTGAAGCTTAATCATGTGTTTCGCATGGAATTGAAGCTAACTGCTTTGTTTCGTCTGCATTTGAAGCGATGTCCTAATATCGCAAGTATCTGAAGCTAAATCATTGGTTTCGCATGGATTTGAATCTAAACCTTCTACATCGCATTGATTTGCTCCCAAATCATGTGTTTCGCTTGGATTTGAAGCTAACTCGTTTGTTTCGTCTGCATTTGAAGCTATGTCACTTATATCACAAGTATCTGAAGCGAAATCATTGGTTTCGCATGGATTTGAAGCTAAACCTTCTACATCGCATTGATTTGAATCTAAATCATGTGTTTCGCATGGTTTAAAGCAAACTCGTTTTGTTTCGCATGCGATTTGAAGCTAAATCACGTATATCACAAGTCTTTGAAGTTAAACCATTTGTTTCGCATTGGAATCGACGTTTAGTCTTCTACTTCGCAGTGATTTGAAGCTAAATCATGTGTTTCGCGTGGATTTGAAGCTAACTCGTTTGATTCGCATGCAGTTGAAGCTAATCATGAATAGCACAAGTATTTGAAGCCAACTCATTTGTTCCGGCATGAAGTTGAAGCGAAATCATGTATATCACATGTAGTTGAAGCTAAACCATTAGATTCGGATGGCTAAGCCTTCTTCTTCACATTGATTTGAAGCTAAATCATGTGTTCCGCTTGGATTTGAATCTCACTCGTTTGTTCCGCATGCAGTTAAATCTAAATCATATATAAACAAGTATTTGAAGCTAAACTATTCGTGACGCATGGATTTGAAACCAAGCCTTCTTCTTCGCATTGATTTGAAGCTAAATCATGTCTTACGCTCGGATTTGAAGCTAACACGTTTGTTTCGCATGCAGTTCAAGCTGAATCATGTATATCACAAGTATTTGACGCTAAACCATTTGTTTCGCATGGATTTGAAGCTAATTCCTTTGTTGCGCATGCAGATGAATATAAAAACGTATATCACAAGTATTTGTAGCTAAACCATTTGTGTCGCATGGATTTGAAACTGAACCTTCTACATCCCATTGATTTGCTGCTAAATCATGTGATTCGCTTGGATTTGAAGCTTACTCGTTTGTTTCGTCTGCATTTGAAGCTATGCCACTTATATCGCAAGTATCTGAAGCTGAATCATTGGTTTCTTATGCATTTCAAGCTAAACCTTCTACATAGCATTGAATTGAAGCTTAATCATGCGTTTTGCATGAATTTGAAGCAAACTCGTTTGTTTCCCCTGCATTTGAAGCTACGTCACTTTTATCGCAAGTATCTGTAGCTAATCATTTGTTTCGCATGGATTTGATGCTAAACCTTCTACTTCGCATTGATTTGCAGCTACATCATGTGTTTCGCATGGATTTGAAGCTAACTCGTTCGTTTCGCCACATTTGAATCTATATCACGTATATCCCAAGTGTTTGAAGCTAAATCATTTGTTCTCATGGATTTGAAGCAAAACCTTCTACATCGCAAGTATCTGAAGCTAAGTTATTGGATTCGCATGGATTTGAAGCTAAACCTTGTACATCGCATTGATTTGAAGCTAAATCATGTGTATCGTACGGATTTTGAAGCTAGCTCGTTTGTTTCGTCTGCATTTGAAGCTATATCACATATATCACAAGTGTTTGAAGCTAAATCATTTGTTTCGCATGGATTTGAAGCTAAACCTTCTACACCGCATGATTTGAAGCGAAATTATGTGTTTCGCTTGGATTTGAAGCTATACCCTCTACATCGCTTTGATTTGAAGCTTAATCATGTCTTTTGCATGGATTTGATGCTAACTCGTTTATTTCCCCTGCGTTTGAAGCTATTCAGTTATATCGCAAGTGTCTGATGCTAAATCATTTGTTTCGCATGGATTTGTAGCTAACTCGATTGCTTCCCCTGCATTTAAAGCTATATCACTTATATCGCAAGTATCTGTAGCTAAATCATTTGTTTCGCATGGATTTGATGCTAAACCTTCTACATCGCATTGATTTGCAGCTACATCATGTGTTTCGCATGGATTTGAAGCTAACTTGTTCGTTTCGCCGCATTTGAATCTATATCAATTATATTCCAAGTGTTTGAGGCTAAATCATTTGTTCTCATGGATTTGAAGCAAAACCTTCTTACATCGCAAGTATCTGAAGCTAAGTCATTGGATTCGCATGGATTTGAAGCTAAACCTTGTACATCGCATTGATTTGAAGCTAAATCATGTGTATCGTACGGATTTTGAAGCTAGCTCGTTTGTTTCGTCTGCATTGAAGCTATATCACTTATATCACAAGTGTTTGAAGCTAAATCATTTGTTTCGCATGGATTTTAAGCTAAACCTTCTACACCGCATTGATTTGAAGCTAAATTATGTGTTTCGCTTGGATTTGAAGCTATGCCCTCTACATCGCTTTGATTTGAAGCTTAATCATGTGTTTCGCATGGAATTGAAGCTAACTGCTTTGTTTCGTCTGCATTTGAAGCGATGTCCCTAATATCGCAAGTATCTGAAGCTAAATCATTGGTTTCGCATGGATTTGAATCTAAACCTTCTACATCGCATTGATTTGCTCCCAAAATCATGTGTTTCGCTTGGATTTGAAGCTAACTCGTTTGTTTCGTCTGCATTTGAAGCTATGTCACTTATATCACAAGTATCTGAAGCGAAATCATTGGTTTCGCTGGGATTTGAAGCTAAACCTTCTACATCGCATTGATTTGAATCTAAATCATGTGTTTCGCATGGTTTAAAGCAAACTCGTTTGTTTCGCATGCATTTGAAGCTAAATCACGTATATCACAAGTCTTTGAAGTTAAACCATTTGTTTCGCATGGAATCGATGTTTAGTCTTCTACTTCGCAAGTGATTTGAAGCTAAATCATGTGTTTCGCGTGGATTGAAGCTAACTCGTTTGATTCGCATGCAGTTGAAGCTAAATCATGAATAGCACAAGTATTTGAAGCCAACTCATTTGTTCCGCATGAAGTTGAAGCGAAATCATGTATATCACATGTAGTTGAAGCTAAACCATTAGATTCGGATGGCTAAGCCTTCTTCTTCACATTGATTTGAAGCTAAATCATGTGTTCCGCTTGGATTTGAATCTCACTTCTTTTGTTCCGCATGCAGTTAAATCTAAATCATATATAAAACAAGTATTTGAAGCTAAACTATACGTGACGCATGGATTTGAAACCAAGCCTTCTTCTTCGCATTGATTGAAGCTAAATCATGTCTTTCGACTCGGATTTGAAGCTAACACGTTTGTTTCGCATGCAGTTCAAGCTGAATCATGTATATCACAAGTATTTGACGCTAAACCATTTGTTCGCATGGATTTGAAGCTAATTCCTTTGTTGCGCATGCAGATCAATATAAAAACGTATATCACAAGTATTTGTAGCTAAACCATTTGTGTCGCATGGATTTGAAACTGAACCTTCTACATCCCATTGATTTGCTGCTAAATTCATGTGATTCGCTTGGATTTGAAGCTTACTCGTTTGTTTCGTCTGCATTTGAAGCTATGCCACTTATATCGCAAGTATCTGAAGCTGAATCATTGGTTTCTTATGCATTTCAAGCTAAACCTTCTACATAGCATTGAATTGAAGCTTAATCATGCGTTTTGCATGAATTTGAAGCTAACTCGTTTGTTTCCCCTGCATTTGAAGCTACGTCACTTTTATCGCAAGTATCTGTAGCTAAATCATTTGTTTCGCATGGATTTGATGCTAAACCTTCTACATCGCATTGATTTGCAGCTACATCATGTGTTTCGCATGGATTTGAAGCTAACTCGTTCGTTTCGCCGCATTTGAATCTATATCACGTATATCCCAAGTGTTTGAAGCTAAATCATTTGTTCTCATGGATTTGAAGCAAAACCTTCTACATCGCAAGTATCTGAAGCTAAGTTATTGGATTCGCATGGATTTGAAGCTCAACCTTGTACATCGCATTGATTTGAAGCTAAATCATGTGTATCGTACGGATTTTGAAGCTAGCTCGTTTGTTTCGTCTGCATTTGAAGCTATATCACATATATCACAAGTGTTTGAAGCTAAATCATTTGTTTCGCATGGATTTGAAGCTAAACCTTCTACACCGCATTGATTTGATGCGAAATTATGTGTTTCGCTTGGATTTGAAGCTATACCCTCTACATCGCTTTGATTTGAAGCTTAATCATGTGTTTTGCATGGATTTGATGCTAACTCGTTTGTTTCCCCTGCGTTTGAAGCTATTTCAGTTATATCGCAAGTATCTGATGCTCAATCATTTGTTTCGCATGGATTTGAAGCTATACCCTCTACATCGCTTTGATTTGAAGCTTAATCATGTCTTTTGCATGGATTTGATGCTAACTCGTTTATTTCCCCTGCGTTTGAAGCTATTTCAGTATATCGCAAGTGTCTGATGCTAAATCATTTGTTTCGCATGGATTTGTAGCTAACTCGATTGCTTCCCCTGCATTTAAAGCTATATCACTTATATCGCAAGTATCTGTAGCTAAATCATTTGTTTCGCATGGATTTGATGCTAAACCTTCTACATCGCATTGATTTGGAGCTAAATCATGTGTTTCGCTCGGATATGAAGCTAACTCGTCTGTTTAGTCTGCATTTGAAGCTATATCAGTTATATCGCAAGTATCTGATGCTAAATCATTTGTTTCGCAAGTATCTGATGCTAAATCATTTGTTTCGCATGGATTTGAAGCTAAACCTTCCAAATCGTATCGATTTGAAGCTAAATGATATGTATCGCCTGCATTTTGAAGCTACCCCGTTTGATTCTTCTGCATTTGCAGCTGTATCACTTATATCACAAGTGTTTGAAGCTCAATCATTTGTTTCGCACGGATTTGAAGCGACACCTTCTACATCGCATTGATTTGAAGCTAAATCATGTGATTCGCTTGTACTTGAAGCTAACTCGTTTGTTTCGTTTGCATTTGAAGCTATATCACTTATATCCCAAGTGTTTAAAGCGAAATCATTTGTTTCGCATGGATTTGAAGCTAAACCTTCTACATCGCATTGATTTGAAGCTAAATCATGTGTTTCGCTTGGATTTGAAGCTAAACCTTCTACTTCACATGGATTTAAAGCAAAATGATGTGTACCGCATGGATTTTTAAGCTAACTCGTTTGATTTGTCAGCATTTGATGCTACATCACTTAAATCGAAAGCATCTGAACCTAAATCATTTGTTTCGCATGGATTTGTAGCTAAACCTTCTACATCGCATTGTTTTGAAGCTAAATCATTTGTTTCGCATGGATTTGTAGCTAAACCTTCTACATCTTATCGATTTGACGCTAAACGATATGTATCGCATGGATTTTGAAGCTATCCCGTTTGATTCGTCTGCATTTGCAGCTATATCACTTATATCACAAGTGTTTGAAGCTAAATCATTTGTTTCGCATGGATTTGAATCTAAACCTTCTACATCGCATTGATTTGAAGCTAAATCATGTGTTTTGCTTGGATTTGAAGTTAAACCTTCTACATCGCATTGATTTGAATCTAAATCATGTGTTTTGCATGGATTTGATACTAACTCGTTTGTTTCCCCAGCATTTGAAGTTATGTCAGTTATATCGCAAGTATCTGATGATAAATCATTTGTTTCGCATGGATTTGAAGCTAAGCCTTCTATTTCGCATGGATTTAAAGCTAAATGATATGTATCGCATGGATTTTGAAGCTAACTCGTTTGATTCGTCTGCATTTGAAGCTATATCACTCATATCCCAAGTGTTTGATGCTAAATCATTTGTTTCGCATGGATTTGTAGCTAAACCTTCTACATCGCATTGATTTGAAGCTAAATCATGTGTTCCGCTTGGATTTGAAGCTATATCTTCTACATCGCTTTGATTTGAAGCTAAATCATGTGTTTTGCATGGATTTGATGCTAACTCGTTTGTTTCCTCTGCATTTGAAGCTATTTCAGTTATATCGCATGTATCAGACGCTAAATCATGTGTTTCGCTTGGATTTGAAGCTAAACCTTTTACATCGGATTGATTTGCAGCTTAATCATGTGTTTTGCATGGATTTGATGCTAACTCGTTTGTTTCCCCTGCATTTGAATCTATATCAGTTATATCGCAAGCATCTGAACCTAAACCATTTGTTTCGCATGGATTTGTAGCTAAACCTTCTACATCGTATCGATTTGAAGCTAAATGATATGTATCGCATGGATTTTGAAGCTATCCCGTTTGATTCGTCTGCATTTGATGCTACATCACTTATATCGCCATCATCTGAACCTAAATCATTTGTTTCGCATGGATTTGAAGCTAAACCTTCTACATCGTATTGATTTGAAGCTGAATCATTTGTTTTGCATGGATTTGAAGCTAAGCCTTCTACTTCGCATTGATTTGAAGCTAAATCATGTGTTTTGCTTGGATTTGAAGTTAAAACTTCTACATCACATTGATTTGAATCTAAATCATGTGTTTTGCATGGATTTGATACTAACTCGTTTGTTTCCCCTGCATTTGAAGTTATGTCAGTTATATCGCAAGTATCTGATGATAAATCATTTGTTTCGCATGGATTTGAAGCTAAGCCTTCTACTTCGCATGGATTTAAAGCTAAATGATGTGTACCGCATGGATTTTGAAGCTAACTCGTTTGATTCGTCTGCATTTGATGCTACATCACTTATATCGCAAGCATCTGAACCTAAATCATTTGCTTCGCATGGATTTGAAGCTAAACCTTCTACATCGTATTGATTTGAAGCTGAATCATTTGTTTTGCATGGATTTGAAGCTAAGCCTGCTATTTCGCATGGATTTAAAGCTAAATGATATGTATCGCATGGATTTTGAAGCTAACTCGTTTGATTCGTCTGCATTTGAAGCTATATCACTTATATCCCAAGTGTTTGATGCTAAATCATTTGTTTCGCATGGATTTGAAGCTAAACCTTCTACATCGCATTGATTTGAAGCTAAATCATGTGTTCCGCATGGTTTTGAAGCTAACTCGTTTGATTCGGCTGCATTTGAAGCTATATCACTTATATCGCAAGTATTTGAACCTGTATCATTTGTTTCGCGCGGATTTGAAGCTAAGCCTTCTACTTCGCGTTGATTTGAAGCTAAAGCATGTGTTTCGTTTGGATTTGAAGCTACTTCGTTTGTTTCGCCTGCATTTGAAGCTATATCACTTATATCGCAAGTATCTGATGCAAGTCATTTGTGTCGCATGGATTTGAAGCTAAACCTTACAAATCGCATTGGTTTGAAGCTAAGTCGTGCACATCGCATTGGTTTGAAGCTAAACCTTCCACAACGTATTGTTTTGAAGCTAAATAATGTGTTTCGTATGGAGTTGACGCTAGCACGTTTGTTCCGTCTGCATTTGAAGTTATATCACTTATATCGCAAGAATCTGAAGCTGAATGATTTGTTTCGCATGAATTTGAAGATAAGCCTTCTACTTCGCATTGATTTGAAGCTAAATCATGTGTTTTGCATGGATTTATAGTTAAATCATGTGTTTCACATGGATTTGAAGCTAAACCTTCTAAATCGCATTGATTTGAAGCTAAATCATGTGTTTTGCATGGATTTGATGCTAACTCGTTTGTTTCCCCTGCATTTGAAGCTATTTCAGTTATATCGCATGTCTCTGATGCTAAATCATGTGTTTCGCTTGGATTTGAAGCTAAACCTTCTACTTCACATGGATTTAAAGCAAAATGATGTGTACCGCATGGATTTTTAAGCTAACTCGTTTGATTCGTCAGCATTTGATGCTACATCACTTAAATCGAAAGCATCTGAACCTAAATCATTTGTTTCGCATGGATTTGTAGCTAAACCTTCTACATCGCATTGATTTGAAGCTAAATCATTTGTTTCGCATGGATTTGTAGCTAAACCTTCTACATCGTATCGATTTGAAGCTAAATGATATGTATCGCATGGATTTTGAAGCTATCCCGTTTGATTCGTCTGCATTTGCAGCTATATCACTTATATCACAAGTGTTTGAAGCTAAATCATTTGTTTCGCATGGATTTGAATCTAAACCTTCTACATCGCATTGATTTGAAGCTAAATCATGTGTTTTGCTTGGATTTGAAGTTAAAACTTCTACATCACATTGATTTGAATCTAAATCATGTGTTTTGCATGGATTTGATACTAACTCGTTTGTTTCCCCTGCATTTGAAGTTATGTCAGTTATATCGCAAGTATCTGATGATAAATCATTTGTTTCGCATGGATTTGAAGCTAAGCCTTCTACTTCGCATGGATTTAAAGCTAAATGATGTGTACCGCATGGATTTTGAAGCTAACTCGTTTGATTCATCTGCATTTGATGCTACATCACTTATATCGCAAGCATCTGAACCTAAATCATTTGCTTCGCATGGATTTGAAGCTAAACCTTCTACATCGTATTGATTTGAAGCTGAATCATTTGTTTTGCATGGATTTGAAGCTAAGCCTTCTATTTCGCATGGATTTAAAGCTAAATGATATGTATCGCATGGATTTTGAAGCTAACTCGTTTGATTCGTCTGCATTTGAAGCTATATCACTTATATCCCAAGTGTTTGATGCTAAATCATTTGTTTCGCATGGATTTGAAGCTAAACCTTCTACATCGCATTGAGTTGAAGCTAAATCATGTGTTCCGCATGGTTTTGAAGCTAACTCGTTTGATTCGGCTGCATTTGAAGCTATATCACTTATATCGCAAGTATTTGAACCTGTATCATTTGTTTCGCGCGGATTTGAAGCTAAGCCTTCTACTTCGCGTTGATTTGAAGCTAAAGCATGTGTTTCGTTTGGATTTGAAGCTACTTCGTTTGTTTCGCCTGCATTTGAAGCTATATCACTTATATCGCAAGTATCTGATGCAAGTCATTTGTGTCGCATGGATTTGAAGCTAAACCTTACAAATCGCATTGGTTTGAAGCTAAGTCGTGCACATCGCATTGGTTTGAAGCTAAACCTTCCACATCGTATTGTTTTGAAGCTAAATAATGTGTTTCGTATGGAGTTGACGCTAGCACGTTTGTTCCGTCTGCATTTGAAGTTATATCACTTATATCGCAAGAATCTGAAGCTGAATGATTTGTTTCGCATGAATTTGAAGATAAGCCTTCTACTTCGCATTGATTTGAAGCTAAATCATGTGTTTTGCATGGATTTATAGTTAAATCATGTGTTTCACATGGATTTGAAGCTAGACCTTCTAAATCGCATTGATTTGAAGCTAAATCATGTGTTTTGCATGGATTTGATGCTAACTCGTTTGTTTCCCCTGCATTTGAAGCTATTTCAGTTATATCGCAAGTCTCTGATGCTAAATCATGTGTTTCGCTTGGATTTGAAGCTAAACCTTCTACTTCACATGGATTTAAAGCAAAATGATGTGTACCGCATGGATTTTTAAGCTAACTCGTTTGATTCGTCAGCATTTGAATCTAAACCTTCTACATCGCATTGATTTGAAGCTAAATCATTTGTTTCGCATGGATTTGTAGCTAAACCTTCTACATCGCATTGATTTGAAGCTAAATCATTTGTTTCGCATGGATTTGTAGCTAAACCTTCTACATCGTATCGATTTGAAGCTAAATGATATGTATCGCATGGATTTTGAAGCTATCCCGTTTGATTCGTCTGCATTTGCAGCTATATCACTTATATCACAAGTGTTTGAAGCTAAATCATTTGTTTCGCATGGATTTGAATCTAAACCTTCTACATCGCATTGATTTGAAGCTAAATCATGTGTTTTGCTTGGATTTGAAGTTAAAACTTCTACATCACATTGATTTGAATCTAAATCATGTGTTTTGCATGGATTTGATACTAACTCGTTTGTTTCCCCTGCATTTGAAGTTATGTCAGTTATATCGCAAGTATCTGATGATAAATCATTTGTTTCGCATGGATTTGAAGCTAAGCATTCTACTTCACGTGGATTTAAAGCTAAATGATGTGTACCGCATGGATTTTGAAGCTAACTTTGATTTGATTTGATTCGTCTGCATTTGATGCTACATCAATTACATCGCAAGCATCTGAACCTAAACCATTTGTTTCGCATGGATTTGTAGCTAAACCTTCTACATCGTATCGATTTGAAGCTAAATGATATGTATCGCATGGATTTTGAAGCTATCCCGTTTGATTCGTCTGCATTTGATGCTACATCACTTATATCGCCATCATCTGAACCTAAATCATTTGTTTCGCATGGATTTGAAGCTAAACCTTCTACATCGTATTGATTTGAAGCTGAATCATTTGTTTTGCATGGATTTGAAGCTAAGCCTTCTACTTCGCATTGATTTGAAGCTAAATCATGTGTTTTGCTTGGATTTGAAGTTAAAACTTCTACATCACATTGATTTGAATCTAAATCATGTGTTTTGCATGGATTTGATACTAACTCGTTTGTTTCCCCTGCATTTGAAGTTATGTCAGTTATATCGCAAGTATCTGATGATAAATCATTTGTTTCGCATGGATTTGAAGCTAAGCCTTCTACTTCGCATGGATTTAAAGCTAAATGATGTGTACCGCATGGATTTTGAAGCTAACTCGTTTGATTCGTCTGCATTTGATGCTACATCACTTATATCGCAAGCATCTGAACCTAAATCATTTGCTTCGCATGGATTTGAAGCTAAACCTTCTACATCGTATTGATTTGAAGCTGAATCATTTGTTTTGCATGGATTTGAAGCTAAGCCTGCTATTTCGCATGGATTTAAAGCTAAATGATATGTATCGCATGGATTTTGAAGCTAACTCGTTTGATTCGTCTGCATTTGAAGCTATATCACTTATATCCCAAGTGTTTGATGCTAAATCATTTGTTTCGCATGGATTTGAAGCTAAACCTTCTACATCGCATTGATTTGAAGCTAAATCATGTGTTCCGCATGGTTTTGAAGCTAACTCGTTTGATTCGGCTGCATTTGAAGCTATATCACTTATATCGCAAGTATTTGAACCTGTATCATTTGTTTCGCGCGGATTTGAAGCTAAGCCTTCTACATCGCGTTGATTTGAAGCTAAAGCATGTGTTTCGTTTGGATTTGAAGCTACTTCGTTTGTTTCGCCTGCATTTGAAGCTATATCACTTATATCGCAAGTATCTGATGCAAGTCATTTGTGTCGCATGGATTTGAAGCTAAACCTTACAAATCGCATTGGTTTGAAGCTAAGTCGTGCACATCGCATTGGTTTGAAGCTAAACCTTCCACATCGTATTGTTTTGAAGCTAAATAATGTGTTTCGTATGGAGTTGACGCTAGCACGTTTGTTCCGTCTGCATTTGAAGTTATATCACTTATATCGCAAGAATCTGAAGCTGAATGATTTGTTTCGCATGAATTTGAAGATAAGCCTTCTACTTCGCATTGATTTGAAGCTAAATCATGTGTTTTGCATGGATTTATAGTTAAATCATGTGTTTCACATGGATTTGAAGCTAAACCTTCTAAATCGCATTGATTTGAAGCTAAATCATGTGTTTTGCATGGATTTGATGCTAACTCGTTTGTTTCCCCTGCATTTGAAGCTATTTCAGTTATATCGCAAGTCTCTGATGCTAAATCATGTGTTTCGCTTGGATTTGAAGCTAAACCTTCTACTTCACATGGATTTTAAGCAAAATGATGTGTACCGCATGGATTTTTAAGCTAACTCGTTTGATTCGTCAGCATTTGAATCTAAACCTTCTACAACGCATTGATTTGAAGCTAAATCATTTGTTTCGCATGGATTTGTAGCTAAACCTTCTACATCGCATTGATTTGAAGCTAAATCATTTGTTTCGCATGGATTTGTAGCTAAACCTTCTACATCGTATCGATTTGAAGCTAAATGATATGTATCGCATGGATTTTGAAGCTATCCCGTTTGATTCGTCTGCATTTGCAGCTATATCACTTATATCACAAGTGTTTGAAGCTAAATCATTTGTTTCGCATGGATTTGAATCTAAACCTTCTACATCGCATTGATTTGAAGCTAAATCATGTGTTTTGCTTGGATTTGAAGTTAAAACTTCTACATCACATTGATTTGAATCTAAATCATGTGTTTTGCATGGATTTGATACTAACTCGTTTGTTTCCCCTGCATTTGAAGTTATGTCAGTTATATCGCAAGTATCTGATGATAAATCATTTGTTTCGCATGGATTTGAAGCTAAGCCTTCTACTTCGCATGGATTTAAAGCTAAATGATGTGTACCGCATGGATTTTGAAGCTAACTCGTTTGATTCGTCTGCATTTGATGCTACATCACTTATATCGCAAGCATCTGAACCTAAATCATTTGCTTCGCATGGATTTGAAGCTAAACCTTCTACATCGTATTGATTTGAAGCTGAAACATTTGTTTTGCATGGATTTGAAGCTAAGCCTTCTATTTCGCATGGATTGAAAGCTAAATGATGTGAATCGCATGGATTTTGAAGCTAACTCGTTTGATTGGTTTGCATTTGAAGCTATATCACTTATATCCCAAGTGTTTGATCCTGAATCATTTGTTTCGCATGGATTTGACGCTAAACCTTCCACATCGCATTGTTTTGAAGCTAAATAATGTGTTTCGTATGGAGTTGAAGCTAGCACGTTTGTTTCGTCTGCATTTGAAGTTATATCACTTATATCGCAAGTATCTGAAGCTGAATCATTTGTTTCGCATTGATTTGAAGCTAAATCATGTGTTTTGCATGGATTTGAAGCTAAATCATGTGTTTCGCTTGGATTTGAAGCTAAACCTTCTACATCGCATTGATTTGAAGATAAATTATGTGTTTCGCATGGATTTGAAGGTAACTCGTTAGTTTCGCCTGCATTTGAAGCTATATCACTTATATCGCAAGTATCTGATGCAAGTCATTTGTGTCGCATGGATTTGAAGCTAAACCTTACACATCGCATTGGTTTGAAACTAAATCTTGCACATCGCATTGGTTTGAAGCTAAACCTTGCACATCGCATTGTTTTGAAGCTAAATAATGTGTTTCGTATGGAGTTGAAGCTAGCACGTTTGTTTCGTCTGCATTTGAAGTTATATCACATATATCGCAAGTATCTGATGCAAGTCATTTGTGTCGCATGGATTTGAAGCTAAACCTTACACATCGCATTGGTTTGAAACTAAATCTTGCACATCGCATTGGTTTGAAGCTAAACCTTGCACATCGCATTGTTTTGAAGCTAAATAATGTGTTTCGTATGGAGTTGAAGCTAGCACGTTTGTTTCGTCTGCATTTGAAGTTATATCACATATATCGCAAGTATCTGAAGCTGAAACATTTGTTTCGCATTGATTTGAAGCTAAATCATGTGTTTTGCATGGATTTGAAGCTAAATCATGTGTTTCGCATGGATTTGAAGCTAACTCGTTTCTTTCGCATGCATTTGAATCTGTTTCATTTATACCGCAAGTATTTGAGAGGAAATCATTTGTTTCGCATGGATTTGAAGCTAAACCTTCTACATCGCATTGATTTGAAGCTAAATCATTTGTTTTGCATGGATTTGATGCTAACTCCTTTGTTTCTCCTGCATTTGAAACAACATCACTTATATCGCAAGTATCTGAACCTAAATCATTTGTTTCGCATGGATTTGAAGCTAAGCCTTCTACTTCGTATTGATTTGAAGCTAAATCATGTGTTTCGCTTGGATTTGAAGCTATACCTTCTACATCGCTTTGATTTGAAGCTAAATCACGTGTTTTGCATGGATTTGATGCTAACTCGTTTGTTTCCCCTGCATTTGAAGCTATTTCAGTTATATCGCAAGTATCTGATGCTAAATCATGTGTGTTGCTTGGATTTGAAGCTAAGCCTTCTACTTCACGTGGATTTAAAGCTAAATGATGTGTACCGCATGGATTTTGAAGCTAACTTTGATTTGATTTGATTCGTCTGCATTTGATGCTACATCAATTACATCGCAAGCATCTGAACCTAAACCATTTGTTTCGCATGGATTTGTAGCTAAACCTTCTACATCGTATCGATTTGAAGCTAAATGATATGTATCGCATGGATTTTGAAGCTATCCCGTTTGATTCGTCTGCATTTGATGCTACATCACTTATATCGCCATCATCTGAACCTAAATCATTTGTTTCGCATGGATTTGAAGCTAAACCTTCTACATCGTATTGATTTGAAGCTGAATCATTTGTTTTGCATGGATTTGAAGCTAAGCCTTCTACTTCGCGTTGATTTGAAGCTAAAGCATGTGTTTTGCATGGATTTATAGTTAAATCATGTGTTTCACATGGATTTGAAGCTAAACCTTCTACATCGCATTGATTTGAAGCTAAATCATGTGTTTTGCATGGATTTGATGCAAACTCGTTTGTTTCCCCTGCATTTGAAGCTATTTCAGTTATATCGCAAGTCTCTGATGCTAAATCATGTGTTTCGCTTGGATTTGAAGCTAAACCTTTTACTTCACATGGATTTAAAGCAAAATGATGTGTACCGCATGGATTTTTAAGCTAACTCGTTTGATTCGTCAGCATTTGATGCTACATCACTTAAATCGAAAGCATCTGAACCTAAATCATTTGTTTCGCACGGATTTGTAGCTAAACCTTCTACATCGCATTGATTTGAAGCTAAATCATTTGTTTCGCATGGATTTGTAGCTAAACCTTCTACATCGTATCGATTTGAAGCTAAATGATGTGTACCGCATGGATTTTGAAGCTAACTCGTTTGATTCGTCTGCATTTGATGCTACATCACTTATATCGCAAGCATCTGAACCTAAATCATTTGCTTCGCATGGATTTGAAGCTAAACCTTCTACATCGTATTGATTTGAAGCTGAATCATTTGTTTTGCATGGATTTGAAGCTAAGCCTTCTATTTCGCATGGATTTAAAGCTAAATGATATGTATCGCATGGATTTTGAAGCTAACTCGTTTGATTCGTCTGCATTTGAAGCTATATCACTTATATCCCAAGTGTTTGATGCTAAATCATTTGTTTCGCATGGATTTGAAGCTAAACCTTCTACATCGCATTGATTTGAAGCTAAATCATGTGTTTCGCATGGATTTGTAGCTAAACCTTCTACATCGTATCGATTTGAAGCTAAATGATATGTATCGCATGGATTTTGAAGCTATCCCGTTTGATTCGTCTGCATTTGCAGCTATATCACTTATATCACAAGTGTTTGAAGCTAAATCATTTGTTTCGCATGGATTTGAATCTAAACCTTCTACATCGTATTGATTTGAAGCTGAATCATTTGTTTTGCATGGATTTGAAGCTAAGCCTTCTACTTCGCATTGATTTGAAGCTAAATCATGTGTTTTGCTTGGATTTGAAGTTAAAACTTCTACATCACATTGATTTGAATCTAAATCATGTGTTTTGCATGGATTTGATACTAACTCGTTTGTTTCCCCTGCATTTGAAGTTATGTCAGTTATATCGCAAGTATCTGATGATAAATCATTTGTTTCGCATGGATTTGAAGCTAAGCCTTCTACTTCGCATGGATTTAAAGCTAAATGATGTGTACCGCATGGATTTTGAAGCTAACTCGTTTGATTCGTCTGCATTTGATGCTACATCACTTATATCGCAAGCATCTGAACCTAAATCATTTGCTTCGCATGGATTTGAAGCTAAACCTTCTACATCGTATTGATTTGAAGCTGAATCATTTGTTTTGCATGGATTTGAAGCTAAGCCTGCTATTTCGCATGGATTTAAAGCTAAATGATATGTATCGCATGGATTTTGAAGCTAACTCGTTTGATTCGTCTGCATTTGAAGCTATATCACTTATATCCCAAGTGTTTGATGCTAAATCATTTGTTTCGCATGGATTTGAAGCTAAACCTTCTACATCGCATTGATTTGAAGCTAAATCATGTGTTCCGCATGGTTTTGAAGCTAACTCGTTTGATTCGGCTGCATTTGAAGCTATATCACTTATATCGCAAGTATTTGAACCTGTATCATTTGTTTCGCGCGGATTTGAAGCTAAGCCTTCTACTTCGCGTTGATTTGAAGCTAAAGCATGTGTTTCGTTTGGATTTGAAGCTACTTCGTTTGTTTCGCCTGCATTTGAAGCTATATCACTTATATCGCAAGTATCTGATGCAAGTCATTTGTGTCGCATGGATTTGAAGCTAAACCTTACAAATCGCATTGGTTTGAAGCTAAGTCGTGCACATCGCATTGGTTTGAAGCTAAACCTTCCACAACGTATTGTTTTGAAGCTAAATAATGTGTTTCGTATGGAGTTGACGCTAGCACGTTTGTTCCGTCTGCATTTGAAGTTATATCACTTATATCGCAAGAATCTGAAGCTGAATGATTTGTTTCGCATGAATTTGAAGATAAGCCTTCTACTTCGCATTGATTTGAAGCTAAATCATGTGTTTTGCATGGATTTATAGTTAAATCATGTGTTTCACATGGATTTGAAGCTAAACCTTCTAAATCGCATTGATTTGAAGCTAAATCATGTGTTTTGCATGGATTTGATGCTAACTCGTTTGTTTCCCCTGCATTTGAAGCTATTTCAGTTATATCGCAAGTCTCTGATGCTAAATCATGTGTTTCGCTTGGATTTGAAGCTAAACCTTCTACTTCACATGGATTTAAAGCAAAATGATGTGTACCGCATGGATTTTTAAGCTAACTCGTTTGATTCGTCAGCATTTGAATCTAAACCTTCTACATCGCATTGATTTGAAGCTAAATCATTTGTTTCGCATGGATTTGTAGCTAAACCTTCTACATCGCATTGATTTGAAGCTAAATCATTTGTTTCGCATGGATTTGTAGCTAAACCTTCTACATCGTATCGATTTGAAGCTAAATGATATGTATCGCATGGATTTTGAAGCTATCCCGTTTGATTCGTCTGCATTTGCAGCTATATCACTTATATCACAAGTGTTTGAAGCTAAATCATTTGTTTCGCATGGATTTGAATCTAAACCTTCTACATCGCATTGATTTGAAGCTAAATCATGTGTTTTGCTTGGATTTGAAGTTAAAACTTCTACATCACATTGATTTGAATCTAAATCATGTGTTTTGCATGGATTTGATACTAACTCGTTTGTTTCCCCTGCATTTGAAGTTATGTCAGTTATATCGCAAGTATCTGATGATAAATCATTTGTTTCGCATGGATTTGAAGCTAAGCCTTCTACTTCGCATGGATTTAAAGCTAAATGATGTGTACCGCATGGATTTTGAAGCTAACTCGTTTGATTCATCTGCATTTGATGCTACATCACTTATATCGCAAGCATCTGAACCTAAATCATTTGCTTCGCATGGATTTGAAGCTAAACCTTCTACATCGTATTGATTTGAAGCTGAATCATTTGTTTTGCATGGATTTGAAGCTAAGCCTTCTATTTCGCATGGATTTAAAGCTAAATGATATGTATCGCATGGATTTTGAAGCTAACTCGTTTGATTCGTCTGCATTTGAAGCTATATCACTTATATCCCAAGTGTTTGATGCTAAATCATTTGTTTCGCATGGATTTGAAGCTAAACCTTCTACATCGCATTGAGTTGAAGCTAAATCATGTGTTCCGCATGGTTTTGAAGCTAACTCGTTTGATTCGGCTGCATTTGAAGCTATATCACTTATATCGCAAGTATTTGAACCTGTATCATTTGTTTCGCGCGGATTTGAAGCTAAGCCTTCTACTTCGCGTTGATTTGAAGCTAAAGCATGTGTTTCGTTTGGATTTGAAGCTACTTCGTTTGTTTCGCCTGCATTTGAAGCTATATCACTTATATCGCAAGTATCTGATGCAAGTCATTTGTCGCATGGATTTGAAGCTAAACCTTACAAATCGCATTGGTTTGAAGCTAAG
Organism: Megalopta genalis; assembly: GCF_051020955.1. Classification (NCBI taxonomy): domain Eukaryota; kingdom Metazoa; phylum Arthropoda; class Insecta; order Hymenoptera; family Halictidae; genus Megalopta; species Megalopta genalis. Next base: position 209,290 of record NW_027476277.1, read on the forward strand.
TCGTGCACATCGCATTGGTTTGAAGCTAAACCTTCCACATCGTATTGTTTTGAAGCTAAATAATGTGTTTCGTATGGAGTTGACGCTAGCACGTTTGTTCCGTCTGCATTTGAAGTTATATCACTTATATCGCAAGAATCTGAAGCTGAATGATTTGTTTCGCATGAATTTGAAGATAAGCCTTCTACTTCGCATTGATTTGAAGCTAAATCATGTGTTTTGCATGGATTTATAGTTAAATCATGTGTTTCACATGGATTTGAAGCTAAACCTTCTAAATCGCATTGATTTGAAGCTAAATCATGTGTTTTGCATGGATTTGATGCTAACTCGTTTGTTTCCCCTGCATTTGAAGCTATTTCAGTTATATCGCAAGTCTCTGATGCTAAATCATGTGTTTCGCTTGGATTTGAAGCTAAACCTTCTACTTCACATGGATTTAAAGCAAAATGATGTGTACCGCATGGATTTTTAGGCTAACTCGTTTGATTCGTCAGCATTTGAATCTAAACCTTCTACATCGCATTGATTTGAAGCTAAATCATTTGTTTCGCATGGATTTGTAGCTAAACCTTCTACATCGCATTGATTTGAAGCTAAATCATTTGTTTCGCATGGATTTGTAGCTAAACCTTCTACATCGTATCGATTTGAAGCTAAATGATATGTATCGCATGGATTTTGAAGCTATCCCGTTTGATTCGTCTGCATTTGCAGCTATATCACTTATATCACAAGTGTTTGAAGCTAAATCATTTGTTTCGCATGGATTTGAATCTAAACCTTCTACATCGCATTGATTTGAAGCTAAATCATGTGTTTTGCTTGGATTTGAAGTTAAAACTTCTACATCACATTGATTTGAATCTAAATCATGTGTTTTGCATGGATTTGATACTAACTCGTTTGTTTCCCCTGCATTTGAAGTTATGTCAGTTATATCGCAAGTATCTGATGATAAATCATTTGTTTCGCATGGATTTGAAGCTAAGCCTTCTACTTCGCATGGATTTAAAGCTAAATGATGTGTACCGCATGGATTTTGAAGCTAACTCGTTTGATTCGTCTGCATTTGATGCTACATCACTTATATCGCAAGCATCTGAACCTAAATCATTTGCTTCGCATGGATTTGAAGCTAAACCTTCTACATCGTATTGATTTGAAGCTGAAACATTTGTTTTGCATGGATTTGAAGCTAAGCCTTCTATTTCGCATGGATTGAAAGCTAAATGATGTGAATCGCATGGATTTTGAAGCTAACTCGTTTGATTGGTTTGCATTTGAAGCTATATCACTTATATCCCAAGTGTTTGATCCTGAATCATTTGTTTCGCATGGATTTGACGCTAAACCTTCCACATCGCATTGTTTTGAAGCTAAATAATGTGTTTCGTATGGAGTTGAAGCTAGCACGTTTGTTTCGTCTGCATTTGAAGTTATATCACTTATATCGCAAGTATCTGAAGCTGAATCATTTGTTTCGCATTGATTTGAAGCTAAATCATGTGTTTTGCATGGATTTGAAGCTAAATCATGTGTTTCGCTTGGATTTGAAGCTAAACCTTCTACATCGCATTGATTTGAAGATAAATTATGTGTTTCGCATGGATTTGAAGGTAACTCGTTAGTTTCGCCTGCATTTGAAGCTATATCACTTATATCGCAAGTATCTGATGCAAGTCATTTGTGTCGCATGGATTTGAAGCTAAACCTTACACATCGCATTGGTTTGAAACTAAATCTTGCACATCGCATTGGTTTGAAGCTAAACCTTGCACATCGCTTTGTTTTGAAGCTAAATAATGTGTTTCGTATGGAGTTGAAGCTAGCACGTTTGTTTCGTCTGCATTTGAAGTTATATCACATATATCGCAAGTATCTGATGCAAGTCATTTGTGTCGCATGGATTTGAAGCTAAACCTTACACATCGCATTGGTTTGAAACTAAATCTTGCACATCGCATTGGTTTGAAGCTAAACCTTGCACATCGCATTGTTTTGAAGCTAAATAATGTGTTTCGTATGGAGTTGAAGCTAGCACGTTTGTTTCGTCTGCATTTGAAGTTATATCACATATATCGCAAGTATCTGAAGCTGAAACATTTGTTTCGCATTGATTTGAAGCTAAATCATGTGTTTTGCATGGATTTGAAGCTAAATCATGTGTTTCGCATGGATTTGAAGCTAACTCGTTTCTTTCGCATGCATTTGAATCTGTTTCATTTATACCGCAAGTATTTGAGAGGAAATCATTTGTTTCGCATGGATTTGAAGCTAAACCTTCTACATCGCATTGATTTGAAGCTAAATCATTTGTTTTGCATGGATTTGATGCTAACTCGTTTGTTTCTCCTGCATTTGAAACAACATCACTTATATCGCAAGTATCTGAACCTAAATCATTTGTTTCGCATGGATTTGAAGCTAAGCCTTCTACTTCGTATTGATTTGAAGCTAAATCATGTGTTTCGCTTGGATTTGAAGCTATACCTTCTACATCGCTTTGATTTGAAGCTAAATCACGTGTTTTGCATGGATTTGATGCTAACTCGTTTGTTTCCCCTGCATTTGAAGCTATTTCAGTTATATCGCAAGTATCTGATGCTAAATCATGTGTGTTGCTTGGATTTGAAGCTAAGCCTTCTACTTCACGTGGATTTAAAGCTAAATGATGTGTACCGCATGGATTTTGAAGCTAACTTTGATTTGATTTGATTCGTCTGCATTTGATGCTACATCAATTACATCGCAAGCATCTGAACCTAAACCATTTGTTTCGCATGGATTTGTAGCTAAACCTTCTACATCGTATCGATTTGAAGCTAAATGATATGTATCGCATGGATTTTGAAGCTATCCCGTTTGATTCGTCTGCATTTGATGCTACATCACTTATATCGCCATCATCTGAACCTAAATCATTTGTTTCGCATGGATTTGAAGCTAAACCTTCTACATCGTATTGATTTGAAGCTGAATCATTTGTTTTGCATGGATTTGAAGCTAAGCCTTCTACTTCGCGTTGATTTGAAGCTAAAGCATGTGTTTTGCATGGATTTATAGTTAAATCATGTGTTTCACATGGATTTGAAGCTAAACCTTCTACATCGCATTGATTTGAAGCTAAATCATGTGTTTTGCATGGATTTGATGCAAACTCGTTTGTTTCCCCTGCATTTGAAGCTATTTCAGTTATATCGCAAGTCTCTGATGCTAAATCATGTGTTTCGCTTGGATTTGAAGCTAAACCTTTTACTTCACATGGATTTAAAGCAAAATGATGTGTACCGCATGGATTTTTAAGCTAACTCGTTTGATTCGTCAGCATTTGATGCTACATCACTTAAATCGAAAGCATCTGAACCTAAATCATTTGTTTCGCACGGATTTGTAGCTAAACCTTCTACATCGCATTGATTTGAAGCTAAATCATTTGTTTCGCATGGATTTGTAGCTAAACCTTCTACATCGTATCGATTTGAAGCTAAATGATGTGTACCGCATGGATTTTGAAGCTAACTCGTTTGATTCGTCTGCATTTGATGCTACATCACTTATATCGCAAGCATCTGAACCTAAATCATTTGCTTCGCATGGATTTGAAGCTAAACCTTCTACATCGTATTGATTTGAAGCTGAATCATTTGTTTTGCATGGATTTGAAGCTAAGCCTTCTATTTCGCATGGATTTAAAGCTAAATGATATGTATCGCATGGATTTTGAAGCTAACTCGTTTGATTCGTCTGCATTTGATGCTACATCACTTATATCGCAAGCATCTGAACCTAAATCATTTGCTTCGCATGGATTTGAAGCTAAACCTTCTACATCGTATTGATTTGAAGCTGAATCATTTGTTTTGCATGGATTTGAAGCTAAGCCTGCTATTTCGCATGGATTTAAAGCTAAATGATATGTATCGCATGGATTTTGAAGCTAACTCGTTTGATTCGTCTGCATTTGAAGCTATATCACTTATATCCCAAGTGTTTGATGCTAAATCATTTGTTTCGCATGGATTTGAAGCTAAACCTTCTACATCGCATTGATTTGAAGCTAAATCATGTGTTCCGCATGGTTTTGAAGCTAACTCGTTTGATTCGGCTGCATTTGAAGCTATATCACTTATATCGCAAGTATTTGAACCTGTATCATTTGTTTCGCGCGGATTTGAAGCTAAGCCTTCTACATCGCGTTGATTTGAAGCTAAAGCATGTGTTTCGTTTGGATTTGAAGCTACTTCGTTTGTTTCGCCTGCATTTGAAGCTATATCACTTATATCGCAAGTATCTGATGCAAGTCATTTGTGTCGCATGGATTTGAAGCTAAACCTTACAAATCGCATTGGTTTGAAGCTAAGTCGTGCACATCGCATTGGTTTGAAGCTAAACCTTCCACATCGTATTGTTTTGAAGCTAAATAATGTGTTTCGTATGGAGTTGACGCTAGCACGTTTGTTCCGTCTGCATTTGAAGTTATATCACTTATATCGCAAGAATCTGAAGCTGAATGATTTGTTTCGCATGAATTTGAAGATAAGCCTTCTACTTCGCATTGATTTGAAGCTAAATCATGTGTTTTGCATGGATTTATAGTTAAATCATGTGTTTCACATGGATTTGAAGCTAAACCTTCTAAATCGCATTGATTTGAAGCTAAATCATGTGTTTTGCATGGATTTGATGCTAACTCGTTTGTTTCCCCTGCATTTGAAGCTATTTCAGTTATATCGCAAGTCTCTGATGCTAAATCATGTGTTTCGCTTGCATTTGAAGCTAAACCTTCTACTTCACATGGATTTAAAGCAAAATGATGTGTACCGCATGGATTTTTAAGCTAACTCGTTTGATTCGTCAGCATTTGAATCTAAACCTTCTACATCGCATTGATTTGAAGCTAAATCATTTGTTTCGCATGGATTTGTAGCTAAACCTTCTACATCGCATTGATTTGAAGCTAAATCATTTGTTTCGCATGGATTTGTAGCTAAACCTTCTACATCGTATCGATTTGAAGCTAAATGATATGTATCGCATGGATTTTGAAGCTATCCCGTTTGATTCGTCTGCATTTGCAGCTATATCACTTATATCACAAGTGTTTGAAGCTAAATCATTTGTTTCGCATGGATTTGAATCTAAACCTTCTACATCGCATTGATTTGAAGCTAAATCATGTGTTTTGCTTGGATTTGAAGTTAAAACTTCTACATCACATTGATTTGAATCTAAATCATGTGTTTTGCATGGATTTGATACTAACTCGTTTGTTTCCCCTGCATTTGAAGTTATGTCAGTTATATCGCAAGTATCTGATGATAAATCATTTGTTTCGCATGGATTTGAAGCTAAGCCTTCTACTTCGCATGGATTTAAAGCTAAATGATGTGTACCGCATGGATTTTGAAGCTAACTCGTTTGATTCATCTGCATTTGATGCTACATCACTTATATCGCAAGCATCTGAACCTAAATCATTTGCTTCGCATGGATTTGAAGCTAAACCTTCTACATCGTATTGATTTGAAGCTGAATCATTTGTTTTGCATGGATTTGAAGCTAAGCCTTCTATTTCGCATGGATTTAAAGCTAAATGATATGTATCGCATGGATTTTGAAGCTAACTCGTTTGATTCGTCTGCATTTGAAGCTATATCACTTATATCCCAAGTGTTTGATGCTAAATCATTTGTTTCGCATGGATTTGAAGCTAAACCTTCTACATCGCATTGAGTTGAAGCTAAATCATGTGTTCCGCATGGTTTTGAAGCTAACTCGTTTGATTCGGCTGCATTTGAAGCTATATCACTTATATCGCAAGTATTTGAACCTGTATCATTTGTTTCGCGCGGATTTGAAGCTAAGCCTTCTACTTCGCGTTGATTTGAAGCTAAAGCATGTGTTTCGTTTGGATTTGAAGCTACTTCGTTTGTTTCGCCTGCATTTGAAGCTATATCACTTATATCGCAAGTATCTGATGCAAGTCATTTGTCGCATGGATTTGAAGCTAAACCTTACAAATCGCATTGGTTTGAAGCTAAGTCGTGCACATCGCATTGGTTTGAAGCTAAACCTTCCACATCGTATTGTTTTGAAGCTAAATAATGTGTTTCGTATGGAGTTGACGCTAGCACGTTTGTTCCGTCTGCATTTGAAGTTATATCACTTATATCGCAAGAATCTGAAGCTGAATGATTTGTTTCGCATGAATTTGAAGATAAGCCTTCTACTTCGCATTGATTTGAAGCTAAATCATGTGTTTTGCATGGATTTATAGTTAAATCATGTGTTTCACATGGATTTGAAGCTAAACCTTCTAAATCGCATTGATTTGAAGCTAAATCATGTGTTTTGCATGGATTTGATGCTAACTCGTTTGTTTCCCCTGCATTTGAAGCTATTTCAGTTATATCGCAAGTCTCTGATGCTAAATCATGTGTTTCGCTTGGATTTGAAGCTAAACCTTCTACTTCACATGGATTTAAAGCAAAATGATGTGTACCGCATGGATTTTTAAGCTAACTCGTTTGATTCGTCAGCATTTGATGCTACATCACTTAAATCGAAAGCATCTGAACCTAAATCATTTGTTTCGCATGGATTTGTAGCTAAACCTTCTACATCGCATTGATTTGAAGCTAAATCATTTGTTTCGCATGGATTTGTAGCTAAACCTTCTACATCGTATCGATTTGAAGCTAAATGATATGTATCGCATGGATTTTGAAGCTATCCCGTTTGATTCGTCTGCATTTGCAGCTATATCACTTATATCACAAGTGTTTGAAGCTAAATCATTTGTTTCGCATGGATTTGAATCTAAACCTTCTACATCGCATTGATTTGAAGCTAAATCATGTGTTTTGCTTGGATTTGAAGTTAAAACTTCTACATCACATTGATTTGAATCTAAATCATGTGTTTTGCATGGATTTGATACTAACTCGTTTGTTTCCCCTGCATTTGAAGTTATGTCAGTTATATCGCAAGTATCTGATGATAAATCATTTGTTTCGCATGGATTTGAAGCTAAGCCTTCTACTTCGCATGGATTTAAAGCTAAATGATGTGTACCGCATGGATTTTGAAGCTAACTCGTTTGATTCGTCTGCATTTGATGCTACATCACTTATATCGCAAGAATCTGAACCTAAATCATTTGCTTCGCATGGATTTGAAGCTAAACCTTCTACATCGTATTGATTTGAAGCTGAAACATTTGTTTTGCATGGATTTGAAGCTAAGCCTTCTATTTCGCATGGATTGAAAGCTAAATGATGTGAATCGCATGGATTTTGAAGCTAACTCGTTTGATTGGTTTGCATTTGAAGCTATATCACTTATATCCCAAGTGTTTGATCCTGAATCATTTGTTTCGCATGGATTTGACGCTAAACCTTCCACATCGCATTGTTTTGAAGCTAAATAATGTGTTTCGTATGGAGTTGAAGCTAGCACGTTTGTTTCGTCTGCATTTGAAGTTATATCACTTATATCGCAAGTATCTGAAGCTGAATCATTTGTTTCGCATTGATTTGAAGCTAAATCATGTGTTTTGCATGGATTTGAAGCTAAATCATGTGTTTCGCTTGGATTTGAAGCTAAACCTTCTACATCGCATTGATTTGAAGATAAATTATGTGTTTCGCATGGATTTGAAGGTAACTCGTTAGTTTCGCCTGCATTTGAAGCTATATCACTTATATCGCAAGTATCTGATGCAAGTCATTTGTGTCGCATGGATTTGAAGCTAAACCTTACACATCGCATTGGTTTGAAACTAAATCTTGCACATCGCATTGGTTTGAAGCTAAACCTTGCACATCGCTTTGTTTTGAAGCTAAATAATGTGTTTCGTATGGAGTTGAAGCTAGCACGTTTGTTTCGTCTGCATTTGAAGTTATATCACATATATCGCAAGTATCTGATGCAAGTCATTTGTGTCGCATGGATTTGAAGCTAAACCTTACACATCGCATTGGTTTGAAACTAAATCTTGCACATCGCATTGGTTTGAAGCTAAACCTTGCACATCGCATTGTTTTGAAGCTAAATAATGTGTTTCGTATGGAGTTGAAGCTAGCACGTTTGTTTCGTCTGCATTTGAAGTTATATCACATATATCGCAAGTATCTGAAGCTGAAACATTTGTTTCGCATTGATTTGAAGCTAAATCATGTGTTTTGCATGGATTTGAAGCTAAATCATGTGTTTCGCATGGATTTGAAGCTAACTCGTTTCTTTCGCATGCATTTGAATCTGTTTCATTTATACCGCAAGTATTTGAGAGGAAATCATTTGTTTCGCATGGATTTGAAGCTAAACCTTCTACATCGCATTGATTTGAAGCTAAATCATTTGTTTTGCATGGATTTGATGCTAACTCGTTTGTTTCTCCTGCATTTGAAACAACATCACTTATATCGCAAGTATCTGAACCTAAATCATTTGTTTCGCATGGATTTGAAGCTAAGCCTTCTACTTCGTATTGATTTGAAGCTAAATCATGTGTTTCGCTTGGATTTGAAGCTATACCTTCTACATCGCTTTGATTTGAAGCTAAATCACGTGTTTTGCATGGATTTGATGCTAACTCGTTTGTTTCCCCTGCATTTGAAGCTATTTCAGTTATATCGCAAGTATCTGATGCTAAATCATGTGTGTTGCTTGGATTTGAAGCTAAGCCTTCTACTTCACGTGGATTTAAAGCTAAATGATGTGTACCGCATGGATTTTGAAGCTAACTTTGATTTGATTTGATTCGTCTGCATTTGATGCTACATCAATTACATCGCAAGCATCTGAACCTAAACCATTTGTTTCGCATGGATTTGTAGCTAAACCTTCTACATCGTATCGATTTGAAGCTAAATGATATGTATCGCATGGATTTTGAAGCTATCCCGTTTGATTCGTCTGCATTTGATGCTACATCACTTATATCGCCATCATCTGAACCTAAATCATTTGTTTCGCATGGATTTGAAGCTAAACCTTCTACATCGTATTGATTTGAAGCTGAATCATTTGTTTTGCATGGATTTGAAGCTAAGCCTTCTACTTCGCGTTGATTTGAAGCTAAAGCATGTGTTTTGCATGGATTTATAGTTAAATCATGTGTTTCACATGGATTTGAAGCTAAACCTTCTACATCGCATTGATTTGAAGCTAAATCATGTGTTTTGCATGGATTTGATGCAAACTCGTTTGTTTCCCCTGCATTTGAAGCTATTTCAGTTATATCGCAAGTCTCTGATGCTAAATCATGTGTTTCGCTTGGATTTGAAGCTAAACCTTTTACTTCACATGGATTTAAAGCAAAATGATGTGTACCGCATGGATTTTTAAGCTAACTCGTTTGATTCGTCAGCATTTGATGCTACATCACTTAAATCGAAAGCATCTGAACCTAAATCATTTGTTTCGCACGGATTTGTAGCTAAACCTTCTACATCGCATTGATTTGAAGCTAAATCATTTGTTTCGCATGGATTTGTAGCTAAACCTTCTACATCGTATCGATTTGAAGCTAAATGATGTGTACCGCATGGATTTTGAAGCTAACTCGTTTGATTCGTCTGCATTTGATGCTACATCACTTATATCGCAAGCATCTGAACCTAAATCATTTGCTTCGCATGGATTTGAAGCTAAACCTTCTACATCGTATTGATTTGAAGCTGAATCATTTGTTTTGCATGGATTTGAAGCTAAGCCTTCTATTTCGCATGGATTTAAAGCTAAATGATATGTATCGCATGGATTTTGAAGCTAACTCGTTTGATTCGTCTGCATTTGAAGCTATATCACTTATATCCCAAGTGTTTGATGCTAAATCATTTGTTTCGCATGGATTTGAAGCTAAACCTTCTACATCGCATTGATTTGAAGCTAAATCATGTGTTTCGCATGGATTTGTAGCTAAACCTTCTACATCGTATCGATTTGAAGCTAAATGATATGTATCGCATGGATTTTGAAGCTATCCCGTTTGATTCGTCTGCATTTGCAGCTATATCACTTATATCACAAGTGTTTGAAGCTAAATCATTTGTTTCGCATGGATTTGAATCTAAACCTTCTACATCGCATTGATTTGAAGCTAAATCATGTGTTTTGCTTGGATTTGAAGTTAAAACTTCTACATCACATTGATTTGAATCTAAATCATGTGTTTTGCATGGATTTGATACTAACTCGTTTGTTTCCCCTGCATTTGAAGTTATGTCAGTTATATCGCAAGTATCTGATGATAAATCATTTGTTTCGCATGGATTTGAAGCTAAGCCTTCTACTTCGCATGGATTTAAAGCTAAATGATGTGTACCGCATGGATTTTGAAGCTAACTCGTTTGATTCGTCTGCATTTGAAGCTATATCACTTATATCCCAAGTGTTTGATGCTAAATCATTTGTTTCGCATGGATTTGATGCTAAACCTTCTACATCGCATTGATTTGAAGCTAAATCATGTGTTCCGCATGGTTTTGAAGCTAACTCGTTTGATTCGCCTGCATTTGAAGCTATATCACTTATATCGCAAGTATTTGAACCTGAATCATTTGTTTCGCGCGGATTTGAAGCTAAGCCTTCTACTTCGCGTTGATTTGAAGCTAAAGCATGTGTTTCGTTTGGATTTGAAGCTACTTCGTTTGTTTCGCCTGCATTTGAAGCTATATCACTTATATCGCAAGTATCTGATGCAAGTCATTTGTGTAGCATGGATTTGAAGCTAAACCTAACAAATCGCATTGGTTTGAAGCTAAGTCGTGCACATCGCATTGGTTTGAAGCTAAACCTTCCACATCGTATTGTTTTGAAGCTAAATAATGTGTTTCGTATGGAGTTGACGCTAGCACGTTTGTTCCGTCTGCATTTGAAGTTATATCACTTATATCGCAAGTATCTGAAGCTGAATGATTTGTTTCGCATGAATTTGAAGATAAACCTTCTACTTCGCATTGATTTGAAGCTAAATCATGTGTTTTGCATGGATTTATAGTTAAATCATGTGTTTCACATGGATTTGAAGCTAAACCTTCTAAATCGCATTGATTTGAAGCTAAATCATGTGTTTTGCATGGATTTGATGCTAACTCGTTTGTTTCCCCTGCATTTGAAGCTATTTCAGTTATATCGCAAGTCTCTGATGCTAAATCATGTGTTTCGCTTGGATTTGAAGCTAAACCTTCTACTTCACATGGATTTAAAGCAAAATGATGTGTACCGCATGGATTTTTAAGCTAACTCGTTTGATTCGTCAGCATTTGATGCTACATCACTTAAATCGAAAGCATCTGAACCTAAATCATTTGTTTCGCATGGATTTGTAGCTAAACCTTCTACATCGCATTGATTTGAAGCTAAATCATTTGTTTCGCATGGATTTGTAGCTAAACCTTCTACATCGTATCGATTTGAAGCTAAATGATATGTATCGCATGGATTTTGAAGCTATCCCGTTTGATTCGTCTGCATTTGCAGCTATATCACTTATATCACAAGTGTTTGAAGCTAAATCATTTGTTTCGCATGGATTTGAATCTAAACCTTCTACATCGCATTGATTTGAAGCTAAATCATGTGTTTTGCTTGGATTTGAAGTTAAAACTTCTACATCACATTGATTTGAATCTAAATCATGTGTTTTGCATGGATTTGATACTAACTCGTTTGTTTCCCCTGCATTTGAAGTTATGTCAGTTATATCGCAAGTATCTGATGATAAATCATTTGTTTCGCATGGATTTGAAGCTAAGCCTTCTACTTCGCATGGATTTAAAGCTAATTGATGTGTACCGCATGGATTTTGAAGCTAACTCGTTTGATTCGTCTGCATTTGATGCTACATCACTTATATCGCAAGCATCTGAACCTAAATCATTTGCTTCGCATGGATTTGAAGCTAAACCTTCTACATCGTATTGATTTGAAGCTGAATCATTTGTTTTGCATGGATTTGAAGCTAAGCCTTCTATTTCGCATGGATTTAAAGCTAAATGATATGTATCGCATGGATTTTGAAGCTAACTCGTTTGATTCGTCTGCATTTGAAGCTATATCACTTATATCCCAAGTGTTTGATGCTAAATCATTTGTTTCGCATGGATTTGAAGCTAAACCTTCTACATCGCATTGATTTGAAGCTAAATCATGTGTTCCGCATGGTTTTGAAGCTAACTCGTTTGATTCGCCTGCATTTGAAGCTATATCACTTATATCGCAAGTATTTGAACCTGAATCATTTGTTTCGCGCGGAATTGAAGCTAAGCCTTCTACTTCGCGTTGATTTGAAGCTAAAGCATGTGTTTCTTTTGGATTTGAAGCTACTTCGTTTGTTTCGCCTGCATTTGAAGCTATATCACTTATATCGCAAGTATCTGATGCAAGTCATTTGTGTCGCATGGATTTGAAGCTAAACCTTACACATCGCAATGGTTTGAAACTAAATCTTGCACATCGCATTGGTTTGAAGCTAAACCTTCCACATCGCATTGTTTTGAAGCCAAATAATGTGTTTCGTATGGAGTTGAAGCTAGCATGTTTGTTACGTCTGCATTTGCAGCTATATCACTTATATCGCAAGTATCTGAAGCTGAATGATTTGTTTCGCATGAATTTGAAGATAAGCCTTCTACTTCGCATTGATTTGAAGCTAAATCATGTGTTTTGCATGGATTTATAGTTAAATCATGTGTTTCACATGGATTTGAAGCTAAACCTTCTACATCGCATTGATTTGAAGCTAAATCATGTGTTTTGCATGGATTTGATGCTAACTCGTTTGTTTCCCCTGCATTTGTAGCTATTTCAGTTATATCGCAAGTCTCTGATGCTAAATCATGTGTTTCGCTTGGATTTGAAGCTAAACCTTTTACTTCACATGGATTTAAAGCAAAATGATGTGTACCGCATGGATTTTTAAGCTAACTCGTTTGATTCGTCAGCATTTGATGCTACATCACTTAAATCGAAAGCATCTGAACCTAAATCATTTGTTTCGCATGGATTTGTAGCTAAACCTTCTACATCGCATTGATTTGAAGCTAAATCATTTGTTTCGCATGGATTTGTAGCTAAACCTTCTACATCGTATCGATTTGAAGCTAAATGATATGTATCGCATGGATTTTGAAGCTATCCCGTTTGATTCGTCTGCATTTGCAGCTATATCACTTATATCACAAGTGTTTGAAGCTAAATCATTTGTTTCGCATGGATTTGAATCTAAACCTTCTACATCGCATTGATTTGAAGCTAAATCATGTGTTTTGCTTGGATTTGAAGTTAAAACTTCTACATCACATTGATTTGAATCTAAATCATGTGTTTTGCATGGATTTGATACTAACTCGTTTGTTTCCCCTGCATTTGAAGTTATGTCAGTTATATCGCAAGTATCTGATGATAAATCATTTGTTTCGCATGGATTTGAAGCTAAGCCTTCTACTTCGCATGGATTTAAAGCTAAATGATGTGTACCGCATGGATTTTGAAGCTAACTCGTTTGATTCGTCTGCATTTGATGCTACATCACTTATATCGCAAGCATCTGAACCTAAATCATTTGCTTCGCATGGATTTGAAGCTAAACCTTCTACATCGTATTGATTTGAAGCTGAATCATTTGTTTTGCATGGATTTGAAGCTAAGCCTTCTATTTCGCATGGATTTAAAGCTAAATGATATGTATCGCATGGATTTTGAAGCTAACTCGTTTGATTCGTCTGCATTTGAAGCTATATCACTTATATCCCAAGTGTTTGATGCTAAATCATTTGTTTCGCATGGATTTGAAGCTAAACCTTCTACATCGCATTGATTTGAAGCTAAATCATGTGTTCCGCATGGTTTTGAAGCTAACTCGTTTGATTCGCCTGCATTTGAAGCTATATCACTTATATCGCAAGTATTTGAACCTGAATCATTTGTTTCGCGCGGATTTGAAGCTAAGCCTTCTACTTCGCGTTGATTTGAAGCTAAAGCATGTGTTTCGTTTGGATTTGAAGCTACTTCGTTTGTTTCGCCTGCATTTGAAGCTATATCACTTATATCGCAAGTATCTGATGCAAGTCATTTGTGTAGCATGGATTTGAAGCTAAACCTTACAAATCGCATTGGTTTGAAGCTAAGTCGTGCACATCGCATTGGTTTGAAGCTAAATAATGTGTTTCGTATGGAGTTGACGCTAGCACGTTTGTTCCGTCTGCATTTGAAGTTATATCACTTATATCGCAAGTATCTGAAGCTGAATGATTTGTTTCGCATGAATTTGAAGATAAGCCTTCTACTTCGCATTGATTTGAAGCTAAATCATGTGTTTTGCATGGATTTATAGTTAAATCATGTGTTTCACATGGATTTGAAGCTAAACTTTCTACATCGCATTGATTTGAAGCTAAATCATGTGTTTTGCATGGATTTGATGCTAACTCGTTTGTTTCCCCTGCATTTGAAGCTATTTCAGTTATATCGCAAGTCTCTGATGCTAAATCATGTGTTTCGCTTGGATTTGAAGCTAAACCTTCTACATCACATGGATTTAAAGCAAAATGATGTGTACCGCATGGATTTTTAAGCTAACTCGTTTGATTCGTCAGCATTTGATGCTACATCACTTAAATCGAAAGCATCTGAACCTAAATCATTTGTTTCGCATAGATTTGTAGCTAAACCTTCTACATCGCATTGATTTGAAGCTAAATCATTTGTTTCGCATGGATTTGTAGCTAAACCTTCTACATCGTATCGATTTGAAGCTAAATGATATGTATCGCATGGATTTTGAAGCTAACTCGTTGGATTCGTCTGCATTTGATGCTATATCAATTGTATCGCAAGTATCCGAAGATAAATCATTTGTTTCGCATGGATTTCAAGCTAAACCTTCTACATCGCATTGATTTAATGTTAAATCATGTGTTTCGCTTGGATTGGAAGCTAACTCGTTTATTTCGTCTGCATTTGAAGCTGTATCAATTATATCGCAAGCATCTGAAGCTATATCATTTGTGTCTCATGGATTTGAAGCTAAACCTTCTACATAGCATTGATTTGCAGCTAAATCGTGTGTTTCGCATGGATTTGAAGCTAACTCGTTTGTTTTCTGCATTTGAAGCTATATCACATATATCCCAAGTGTTTGAAGCTCAATCATTTGCTTCGCATGGATTTCAAGCTAATCCTTCTACATCGCATTGATTTGCAGCTAAATCGTGTGTTTCGCACGGATTTGAAGCTAATCCTTCTATTTCGCATGGATTTAAAGCTAAATGATGTGTACTTAATGGATTTTTAAGCTAACTCGTTTGATTCGTCTGCATTTGATGCTACATCACTTATATCGCAAGCATCTGAACCTAAATAATTTGTTTCGCATGGATTTGAAGCTAAACCTTCTACATCGCATTGATTTGAAGCTAAATCATGTGTTTCGCTTGGATTTGAAGCTATACCTTCTGCATCGCTTTGATTTGAAGATAAATCATGTGTTTTGCATGGATTTGATTCTAACTCGTTTGTCTCCCCTGCATTTGAAGCTATTTTATATATATTGCAAGTATCTGAGGCTAAATCATTTGTTTCGCTTGGATTTGAAGCTAAACCTTCTACATCGCATTGATTTGAAGCTAAATCATGTGTTTTGCATGGATTTGATGCTTACTCGTTTGTTTCCCCTGCATTTGAAGCTATGTCAGTTATATCGCAAGTATCTGATGCTAAATCATTTGTTTCGCATGGATTTGAGGCTAATCCTTCCACTTCACATGGATTTAAAGCTAAATGATGTATACCTAATGGATTTTTAAGCTAACTCGTTTGATTCGTCTGCATTTGATGCTACATCACTTATATCGCAAGCATCTGAACCTAAATCATTTGTTTCGCATGGATTTGTAGCTAAACCTTCTACATCGCATTGATTTGAAGCTAAATCATTTGTTTCGCATGGATTTGTAGATAAACCCTCTACATCGTATCGATTTGATGCTAAATGATATGTGTCGCATGGATTTTGAAGCTATCCCGTTTGATTCGTCTGCATTTGCAGCTATATCACTTATATCACAAGTGTTTGAAGCTAAATCATTTGTTTCGCATGGATATGAATCTACACCTTCTACATCGCATTGATTTGAAGCTAAATCATGTGTTTCGCTTGGATTTGAAGCTAAACCTTCCACATCGCATTGATTTGAAGCTAAATCATGTGTTTCGCTTGGATTTGAAGCTAAACCTTCTACATCGCATTGATTTGAAGATAAATCAAGTGTTTGGCTTGGATTTCATGCTACCTCTTTCGTTTCGCCTGCATTTGATGCTATATCACTTATATCGCAAATATCTGAAGCTAAATCATTTGTTTCGCTTGGATTTGAAGCTAAACCTTCTACATCGTATTGATTTGAAGATAAATTATGTGTTTCGCATGGATTTGAAGGTAACTCGTTAGTTTCGCCTGTATTTGAAGCTATATCACTTATATCGCAAGTATCTGAACCTTAATCATTTGTTTCGCATGGATTTTAATCTAAGCCTTCTATTTCGCATAGATTTAAAGATAAATGATGTGTATCGCATGGATTTTGAAGCTATCCCGTTTGATTCGTCTGCATTTGCAGCTATATCACTTATATCACAAGTGTTTGAAACTAAATCATTTGTTTCGCATGGATTTGAATCTAAACCTTCTACATCGCATTGATTTGCAGCTAAATCATGTGTTTCGCATGGATTTGAAGCTAACTCGTTTGTTTCGTCTGCATTTGAAGCTGTATCAATTATATCGCAAGCATCTGAAGCTCAATCATTTGTGTCTCATGGATTTGAAGCTATATCACTTATATCCCAAGCGTTTGAAAGTAAATCATTTGTTTCGCATGGATTTGGATCTAAACCTTCTACATCGCATTGATTTGCAGCTAAATCATGTGTTTCGCATCGATTTGAAGCTAACTCGTTTGTTTCGTCTGCATTTGAAGCTATATCACATATATCCCAAGTGATTGAAGCTCAATCATTTGCTTCGCATGGATTTGAAGCTAATCCTTCTACATCGCATTGATTTGAAGCTAAATCATGTGATTCGCTTGGATTTAAAGCTGACTCGTTTGTTTCCCCTGTATTTGAAGCTATATCACTTATATCTCAAGTATCTAAAGCTAAATCATTTGTTTCGCATGGATTTGAACCCAAACCTTCATACATCGCATTGCTTTGAAGCTTAATCATGTGTTTTGCTTGGATTTGAAGCTAACTCGTTTGTTTCCCCTGCATTTGAAGCTATATCACTTATATCGCAAGTATCTCAAGCTGAATCATTTATGTCGCATGGATTTGAAGCTAAACCTTCATACATGGCATTGCTTTGAAGCTAAATCATGTGATTCGCTTGGATTTGAAGCTGACTCGTTTGTTTCGTCTGCATTTGAAGCTATATCAATTGTATCGCAAGTATCCGAAGATAAATCATTTGTTTCGCATGGATTTCAAGCTAAACCTTCTACATCGCATTGATTTAATGCTAAATCATGTGTTTCGCTTGGATTGGAAGCTAACTCGTTTATTTCGTCTGCATTTGAAGATGTATCAATTATATCGCAAGCATCTGAAGCTCAATCATTTGTGTCTCATGGATTTGAAGCTAAACCTTCTACATAGCATTGATTTGCTGCTAAATCGTGTGTTTCGCATGGATTTGAAGCTAACTCGTTTGTTTTCTGCATTTGAAGCTATATCACATATATCCCAAGTGTTTGAAGCTCAATCATTTGCTTCGCATGGATTTTAAGCTAATCCTTCTACATCGCATTGATTTGAAGCTAAATTATGTGTTTCGCATGGATTTGGAGCTAACTCGTTTGTTTCCCCTGCATTTGAAGCTATATCACTTATATCGCAAGTATCTGAATCTAAATCATTTGTGTCGCATGGATTTGAAGCAAAACCTTTTACATAGCATCGATTTGCAGCTAAATCATGTGATTCGCTTGGATTTAAAGCTAACTCGTTTGTTTCCCCTGCATTTGAAGCTATATCGCTTATATCGCAAGTATCTAAAGCTAAATCATTTGTTTCGCATGGATTTGAAGCTAAACGTTCTACATAGCATTGATTTGCAGCTAAATCATGTGTTTCGCTTGGATATGAAGCTAACTCGTTTGTTTCCGTCTGCATTTGAAACTATATCACTTATATCCCAAGTTTTGAAGCTAAATCATTTGTTTCGCATGGATTTGAAGCTAATCCTTCACCATCGTATTGATTTAAAGCTGAATCATGTGTTTCGCTTGGATATGAAGCTATCTCGTTTGTTTCCGTCTGCATTTGAAGCTATCTCACTTGTACCGCAAGTATCTGAAGCTAAATCATTTGTGTCGCAAGGATTTGAAGCTAATCCTTCTACATAGCATTGATTTGAAGCTTAATCATGTGTTTCGCATGCAGTTGAAGCTAACTCGTTTGTGTCGCCTGCATTTCAAGCTAGTTCATTTAAACCGCAAGTATTTCAAGGTATCACATTTATTTCGCATGGATTTGAAGATGAACCTTCTACTTCGCATTGATTTGAAGCTAAATCAAGTGTTTCGCTTGGATTTGAAACTAATTCGTTGTATCGCATGCAGTTCAAGTTAAAACATGTATATCACAAGTATTTGAAGCTAAACCGTTTGTTTCTCATGTACTTGTAGCTAAGCCTACTACTTCGCATTGATTTGAAGTTAAATCATGCTAATCGCATGGATTTGAAGCTAACTTGTTTGTTTCGCAAGCATATGAAGCTAAACCAGGTGTTTCGCATGAATTTGAAGGTAAATCATGTGTTTCTCATGCATTTGAAGCTATATCACTTATATCGCAAGTATTTGAGGCTAAATAATTTGTGTCACATGGATTTGAAGCTAAGCCTTCTACTTCGCATTGATTTGAAGCTAAGTCATGTGTTTCGCATGGGTTTGAAGCTAACTCGTTTGTTTCGCCTGCATTTGAAGCTAAATCGTGTATATCACAAGCATTTGAAGCTATATCATTTGTTTCGGATGCAATCGAAGATAAGCCTGCTACTATGCATTGAATTGAAGCTGAATCATGTAATTCGCTTGAATTTGAAGCCAACGCGTTTCTTTCGCATGCAGTTGAATCTAAATCATGTATATCACAAGTATTTGAAGCTAAACCATTTGTTTCGCATTGATTTGAAGCTAAGCCTACTACTTCGCATTGATTTGAAGTTAAATCATGTATTTCCCTTTGATTTGAAACTAACTCGTTTGTTTCGTATGCAGTTGAAGCTAAATCATGTATATCACAAGTATTTGAAGCTCAAACATTTGATTCGCATTGATTAGAAGCTAAGCCTACTACTTCGCATTGATTTGAAGTTAAATGATGTGTTTCCCTTTGATTTGAAGCTATCTCGTTTGTTTCGCATGCAGTTGAAGCTAAATCATATATATCACAAGTATTTGAAGCTAAACAATTTGTTTCACATGGATTTGAGGATAAGGCTTCTGCTTCGCATTGATGTGAAGCTAAATCATGTGTTTCGCATGGATTTGAAGGTAACTAGTTTGTTTGGCATGCAGTTGAAGCTAAATCATGTATATCACAAGTATTTGAATCTAAACCATTTGTTTCGCATTGATTTGAAGCTAAGCCTACTACTTCGCATTGATTTGAAGTTAAATCATGTGTACCGCTTGGATTTGAAGCTAACACGTTTGATTCACATGCAGTTGAATCTAAATCATGTGTAACAGAAGTATTCGAATCCAAGCCATATGTTTCGCATTGATTTGAAGCTAAGCCTACTACTTCGCATTGATTTGAAGCTGATTCATGTACTTCGCATGCATTTGAATCTAACTCGTTTGTTTCGCCTGCATTTGAAGCTATTTCATTTAAACCGCAAGTATTTGAAGCTAAACCATTTGTTTCGCATTGATTTGAAGCTAAGCCTACTACTTCGCATTGATTTGAAGTGAAATCATGTGTTTCCCGTGGATTTGAAGCTAACTCGTTTGATTCGCATGCAGTTGAATCTACATCATGTATATCACAAGTATTTGAAGCTAAACCGTATGATTCGCATTGATTTGATGCTAAGCCTACTACTTCGCATTGATTTGAAGCTGAATCATGTGTTTCGCATGGATTTGCAGCTAACTCGTTTGTTTCGCCTTCGTTTAAATCTATTTCATTTAAACCGCAAGTATTTGAAGCTAAACAATTTGTTTCGCATGGATTTGAATATAAGCCTTCTACTTCTCATTGATTTGAAGCTAAATCAAGTGTATCGCTTGGATTTGAAGCCATCGCGTTTGTTTCGCATGCAGTTGAAGCTAAATCATGTATATCACAAGTATTCAAAGCCAAATCATTTGTGTCGCATGGATTTCAAGCTAATCCTTCTACTTCGCATCGAATTGAAGTTAAATCATGTGTTTCCCTTGGATTTGAAGCTAACTCGTTTGTTTCGGCCGCATTTGAAGCTATTTCAATTAAACCGCAAGTATTTCAAGCTAGACCATTTGTTTAAATTGATTTGAAGCTAAGCCTACTACTTCGCATTTATTTGAAGCTAAATAAAGTGTATCGCTTGGATTTGATGCTAACTCGTTTGTTTCGCATGCAGTTGAAGCTAAATCATGTATATCACAAGTATCCGAATCTAATCCATTTGTTTCGCATGGATTTGAAGCTAAGCCTTCTACTTCGCGTTGATTTGAAGCTGAATCATTTGTTTCGCTTGGATTTGAAGCTAACTTGGTTTTTTTCGCCTGCAGTTGAAACTATATCACTTATATTCGCAAGTATGTGAAACTAAATCATTCGTTTCTCATTGATTTGAAGCTAAGCCTACTACTTCGCATTGATTTGAAGCTGAATCATGTGTTTCGCATGGATTTGCTGCTAACTCGTTTGTTTCGCCTGCGTTTAAATCTATTTCATTTAAACCGCAAGTATTTGAAGCTAAACCATTTGTTTCGCATGGATTTGAATATAAGCCTTCTACTTCTCATTGATTTGAAGCTAAATCAAGTGTATCGCTTGGATTTGAAGCCAACGCGTTTGTTTCGCATGCAGTTGAAGCTAAATCATGTATATCACAAGTATTCGAAGCCAAATCATTTGTGTCGCATGGATTTCAAGCTAATCCTTCTACTTCGCATCGATTTGAAGTTAAATCATGTGTTTCCCTTGGATTTGAAGCTAACTCGTTTGTTTCGGCCGCATTTGAAGCTATTTCAAATAAACGCAAGTATTTCAAGCTAAACCATTTGTTTTGCATTGATTTGAAGCTAAGCCTACTACTTCGCATTTATTTGAAGCTGAATCATGTACTTCGCATGCATTTGAATCTAACTCGTTTGTTTCGCCTGCATTTGAAGCTATTTCATTTAAACCGCAAGTATTTGAAGCTAAACCATTTGTTTCGCATGGATTTGAAGCTAAACCTTCTACATCGCATTGATTTGCAGCTAAATCATGTGTTTTGCATGGATTTTATGCTAACTCGTTCGTTTCGCCTGCATTTGATGATATATCACTTATATCACAAGTGTTTGAATCTGAATAATTTGTTTCGCATGGATTTGAAGCTAAACCTTCTACCTCGTATCGATTTGAAGCAAAATTATATGTATCGCATGGCTTTTGAAGCTACCCCGTTTGAATCGTCTGCATTGGCAGCTATATCACTTATGTCACAAGTGTTTGAAGCTAAATCATTTGTTTCGCAAGGATTCGAAGCTAAACCTTCTACATCGCATTCATTTGAAACTAAATCATGTGTTTCGCTTGGATTTGAGGCTATACCTTCTACATCGCTTTGATTTGAAGTTAAATCATGTGTTTTGCATGCATTTGATGCTAACTCATTTGTTTCCCCTGCATTTGAATCTATTTCAGTTATATCGCAAGTATCTGATGCTAAATCATGTGTTTCGCTTGGATTTGAAGCTACACCTTCTACATCGCATTGATTTGCAGCTAAATCATGTGTTTTCCATGGATTTGATATTAACTCGTTTGTTTCTCCTGTATTTGAAGCTATATCACTTATATCGCAAGTATCTGTATCTAAATCATTTGTTGCGCTTGGATTTGAAGCTAAGCCTACTACTTCGCATGGATGTAATGCTAAATGATGTGTATCGCATGGATTTTGAAGCTAACTCGTTTGATTCGTCTGCATTTGAAGCTATATCACTTATATCACAAGTGTTTGAAGCTAAATCATTTGTTTCGCATGGATTTGAAGCTAAACCTTCTACATCGCATTGATTTGAAGCTAAATTATGTGTTTCGCTTGGATTTGAAGCTAACTCGTTAGCTTCGTCTGCATTTGAAGCTATATCACTTATATCGCTAGTATCTGAAGCTAAATCATTTGTTTCGCATGGATTTGAAGCTAAATCTTCTGCAGCGCATTAATATTAACTAAATAGTGTGTTTCGCATGGAATTGAAACTAACTGGTCTGTTTCGTCTGCATTTGGATTTGTGCCACTTATATCGCAAGTATCTGTAGCTAAATCATTGGTTTCGCATGCATTTGAATCTAAACATTCTATATCGCATAGATTTGAAGCTAGCTCGTTTGCTTCGTCTGCAGTTGAAGCAATATCACTTATATCGCAAGTATTTGAAGAAAAATCATGTGTTTTGCATGGAATTGAAACAAACTCGTTTGTTTCGACTGCATTTGAAGCTATATTACTTATATCGCAAGTATCTGAAGCTAAATCATATGTTTCGCTTGGATTTGAAGCTAAACCTTCTACATCGCATTGATTTGAATCTAAATGATGTGTTTCGCTCGGATATGAAGCTAACTCGTTTGTTTAGTCTGCATTTGAAGCTATATCACTTATATCGCAAGTATCTGAAGCTAAATTATTTGTTTCGCATGGTTTTGAAGCTAAACCTTCTACATCGCATTGATTTGCTGCTAAATCAAGAGTTTCGCATGGATTTGAAGCTAACTCGTTTGTTTCGTCTGCATTTGAAGCTATATCACATATATCCCAAGTGTTTCAAGCTCAATCATTTGCTTCGCATGGATTTGAAGCTAATCCTTCTACATCGCAATGATTTGAAGCTAAGTCATGTGTTTCGCATGGATTTGTAGCTAACTCGTTTGTTTCGCATGCATTTTAAGCTAAATCATGTTTATCACATGTATCTGAAGCTAAACCATTTGTGTCGCATGGATTTGAAGCTAAACCTTCTACATAGCATTGGTTTGAAGCTTAATCATGTGCTTTGCTGGGATTTGAAGCTAACTCGTTTGTTTCGACTGCATTTGAAGCTATGTCACTTATATCCCAAGTGTTTGAAGCTAAATCATTTGTTACGCATGGATTTGAAGCTAAACCTTCTACATCGGATTGATTTGAAGCTAAATCATGTGTTTCACTTGGATATGAATCTATCTCGTTTGTTTAATTTGCATTTGAAGCTATATCACTTATATCGCAAGTATTTGATGCTTAATTATTTGTGTCACTTGGATTCGAAGCTAAACCTTCTACATCGCATTGAATTGAAGCTAAATCATGTGATTCGTTTGGATTTGAAGCTAACTCGTTTGTTTCGCCTGCATTTGAAGCTATATCACAAATATCCCAAGTGTTTGAAGCTAAATCATTTGTTTCGCATGGATTTGAAGCTAAACCTTCTACATCGTATTGATTTGAAGCAAAATCATGTGTTTCGCTTGGATATGAAGCTAACTCGTTTGTTTCCGTCTGCATTTGAAGCTATATCACTTGTAACGCAAGTATCTGAAGCTAAATCATTTGTGTCGCAAGGATTTGAAGCTAAACCTTCTACATTGCATTGATTTGAAGCTTAATCATGTGTTTCGCATGGATTTGAAGCTAACTCGTTAGTTTCGTCTGCATTTGAAGCTATATCACTTATATCGCTAGTATCTGAAGCTAAATTATTTGTTTCGCATGGATTTGAAGCTAGACTTTCTACATCGCTTTGATTTGAAGCTAAATCATGTGATTCGCTTGGATTGGAAGCTAACTCGTTGGTTTCGTCTCCATTTGAAGCTATATAACTTATATCCCAAGTGTTTGAAGCTAAATCATTTATTTCGCATGGATTTGAAGAAAAACCTTCTACATCGCATTGATTTAAAGCTAAATCATGTGTTTCGCTTGGATTGGAAGCTAACTCGTTTATTTCGTCTACATTTGTAGCTGTATCACTTATATCGTAAGTATCTGAAGCTAAATCATATGTGTCGCAAGGATTTGAAGCTAAACCTTCTACATAGCATTGATTTGAAGCTTAATCATGTGTTTCGCATGGATTTGAAGCTAACTCGTTAGTTTCGTCTGCATTTGTAGCTGTATCACTTATATCGCAAGTATCTGAAGCTAAATCATTTATGTCTCATGGATTTGAAGCTAAACCTTCAACATACTATTGATTTGCAGTTAAATCATGTGTTTCGCTTGGATATGAAGCTAACTCGTTTGTTTCCGTCTGCATTTGAAGCTATATCACTTATATCGCAAGTATCTGAATCTAAATCATTTGTGTCTCATGGATTTGAAGCAAAACCATCTACATCGCATTGATTTACAGCTAAATCATGTGTTTCGCATGGAATTGAAGCTAACTGGTTTGATTCGTCTGCATTTGAGCTAATCACTTATATAGCAAGTATCTGAAGCTAAATCATTTGTGTCGGAAGGATTTGAAGCTAAACCTTCTACATTGCATTGATTTGAAGCTTAATCATGTGTTTCGCATGGATTTGAAGCTAACTCGTTAGTTTCATCTGCATTTGAAGCTATATCACTTATATCGCTAGTATCTGAAGCTAAATAATTTGTTTCGCATGGATTTGAAGCTAAACCTTCTAAATCGCATTGATTTGAAGCTAAATCTTATGATTCGCTTGGATAGGAAGATAACTCGTTGGTTTCGTCTGCATTTGAAGCCATATCACTTATATCCCAAGTGTTTGAAGCTAAATAATTTGTTTCGCATGGATTTGAAGCTAGACTTTCTACATCGCTTTGATTTGAAGCTAAATCATGTGATTCGCTTGGATTGGAAACTAGCTCGTTTATTTCGTCTGCATTTGAAGCTGTATCACTTATATCGCAAGTATCTAAAGCTAAATCATTTGTGTCTAATGGATTAGATGCTAAACCTTCTACATAGCATTGCTTTGCAGCTAAATCATGAGTTTCGCATGGATTTGAAGCTAACTCGTTTGTTTCGTCTGCATTTGAAGCAATATCACATATATCCCAAATGTTCCAAGCTCAATCACTCGCTTCGCATGGATTTGAAGCTAATTCTTCTACATCGCAATGATTTGAAGCCAAATCATGTGTTTCGCATGGATTTGGAGCTAACTCGTTTATTTCGTCTGTATCTGTAGCTGTATCACTTATATCGCAAGTATCTGAATCTAAATCATTTGTGTCTCATGGATTTGAAGCCAAACCTTCTACATCGCATTGATTTGCAGCTAAATCATGTGTTTCGCATGGAATTGAAGCTAACTGGTTTGATTCGTCTGCATTTGAAGCAATATCACTTATATCGCAAGTATCTGAAGCTAAATCATTGGTTTCGCATGGATTTGAAGCTAAACCTTCTACATCGCATTGATTTTCAGATAAATCGTGTGTTTTCCATGGCTTTGAAGCTAACTCGTTAGTTTCGTCTGCATTTGAAGCTATATCACATATATCCCAAGTGTTTGAAGCTCAATCATTTGCTTCGCATGGATTTGAAGCTAATCCATCTACATCGCATTGATTTAATATTAAATCGTGTGTTTCGCTTGGATTAGAAACTAGCTCGTTTATTTCGTCTGCATTTGAAGCAATATCACTTATATCGCAAGTATCTGAAGCTAAATCATTGGTTTCGCATGGATTTGAAGCTAATCCTTCTACATCGCATTGATTTGAAGCTAAATAATTTGTTCCGCTTGGATTTGAAGTTAACTCGTTTGTTTCGACTGAATTTGAAGCTATGTCACTTATATCTCAAGTGTTTGAAGCTCAATCATTTGCTTCGAATGGATTTGAAGTTAAACTTTCTACATCGCATTGACTTGAAACTAAATCATGTGATTCGCTTGGATTGGAAGCTAACTCGTTTGATTCGTCTGCATTTAAAGCTGTATCACTTATATCGCAAGTATCTGAAGCTGAATCATTTGTTTCGCATGGACTTGTAGCTAACTCGTTTGTTTCGTCTGCATTTGAAGCTATATCACACATATCACTAGTATATGAAGCTAAATCATTTGTTTCGCCTGGATTTGAAGTTAAACCTTCTAAATCGCACTGCTTTGAAGCTAAATCATGTGATTCGCTTGGATTTGAAGCTATCTCGTTTGTTTCGTCTGTATTTGAAGCTGTATCACTTATATTGCTAGTATATGAAGTTAAATCATTAGTGTCTTATGGATTTGAAGCGAAACCTTCTACATAGCATTGATTTGAAGCTTAAACATGTGTTTCGCATGGATTTGAAGCTAACTTGTTTGTTGCGCATGCATTTGAAGCTATATCATTTATATCGCAAGTATTTGAAGCCAAATCATTTGTGTCGCATGGATTTGAAGCTAAACCTTCTACATCGCATTGATTTGAAGCTAAATCATGTATTTCGTTTGGATTTGAAGCTAACTCGTTTGTTTCGACTGCATCTGAAGATATTTCATTTATACCGCAAGTATTTGAAAGTAATTCATTTGTTTCGCATAGATTTGAAGATAAATCTTCTACTCCACTCTGATTTGAAGCTAAATCATGTGTTTCGCTTGGACTTGAAGCTAAATCCTTTATTTCGCATGCATTTGAATCTAATTCATTTATTTCGCAGCATTTGGAGCTGAACCATTTTTTTCGCATGAATATTAAGCTAAGTCATGTGTTTCGCATTGATTTGCAGCTAAATCATGTGATTCGCATGGATTTGAAGATAACTCGTTTATTTCGCCTGCATTTGGAGCTATATCACTTATATCCTAAGTGTTTGAAGCTACATCGTTCGTTTCGCATGGATTTGAAGCTATCTTGCTTGTTGCGCATGCATTTGAAGCTATATCATTCATATCGCAAGTATTTGAAGCCAAATCATTTGTGTCGCATGGATTTGAAGCTAAACCTTCTACATCGTATTGATTTGATGATAAATCATGTTTATCGCATGGATTTGAAGCTAAACCTTCTACATCGGATTGATTTGAAGATAAATCATGCGTTTCGCTTGGATATGAATCTAACTCGTTTGTTTAGTCTGCATTTGAGCTAATCACATAAGCTATATAAATAGCAAGTATCTGAAGCTAAATCATTTGTGTCGCAAGGATTTGAAGCTAAACCTTCTACATTGCATTGATTTGAAGCTTAATCATGTGTTTCGCATGGATTTGAAGCTAACTCGTTAGTTTCGTCTGCATTTGAAGCTATATCACTTATATCGCTAGTATCTGAAGCTAAATAATTTGTTTCGCATGGATTTGAAGCTAAACGTTCTAAATCGCATTGATTTGAAGCTAAATCTTATGATTCGCTTGGATTTGAAGCTAACTCGGTCGTTTCGCCAGCATTTGATGCTATATCACTTATATCGCAAGTATCTGAAGCTAAATCATTTGTTTCGCTGGATTTGAAGCTAAACCTTCTACATCGCACTGATTTGAAGATAAATTATGTGTTTCGCATGGATTTGAAGGTAACTCGTTAGTTTCGCCTGCATTTGAAGCTATATCACTTATATTGCAAGTATAAGAACCTTAATCATTTGTTTCGCATGGATTTGAATCTAAGCCTTCTATTTCGCATAGATTTAAATATAAATGATGTGTATCGCATGGATTTTGAAGCTATCCCGTTTGAATCGTCTGCATCTGCAGTTATATCACTTATATCCCAAGTGTTTGAAACTAAATCATTTGTTTCGCATGGATTTGAAGCAAAACCTTCTACATCGCATTGATTTAAAGCTAAATCATGTGTTTCGCTTGGATTGGAAGCTAACTCGTTTATTTCGTCAGCATTTGTAGCTGTATCACTTATATCGTAAGTATCTGAAGCTAAATCATATGTGTCGCAAGGATTTGAAGCTAAACCTTCTACATAGCATTGATTTGAAGCTTAATCATGTGTTTCGCATGGATTTGAAGCTAACTCGTTAGTTTCGTCTGCATTTGAAGCTATATCACTTATATCGCTTGTATCTGAAGCTAAATCATATGTGTCGCAAGGATTTGAAGCTAAACCTTCTACATAGCATTGACTTGAAGCTTAATCATGTGTTTCGCATGGATTTGAAGCTAACTCGTTAGTTTCGTCTGCATTTGTAGCTGTATCACTTATATCGCAAGTATCTGAAGCTAAATCATTTATGTCTCTTGGATTTGAAGCTAAACCTTCAACATACTATTGATTTGCAGTTAAATCATGTGTTTCGCTTGGATATGAAGCTAACTCGTTTGTTTCCGCCTGCATTTGAAGCTATATCACTTATATCGCAAGAATCTGAATCTAAATCATTTGTGTCTCATGGATTTGAAGCAAAACCATCTACATCGCATTGATTTACAGCTAAATCATGTGTTTCGCATGGAATTGAAGCTAACTGGTTTATTTCGTCTGCATTTGAAGCAATATCACTTATATCGCAAGTATCTGAAGCTAAATCATTGGTTTCGCATGGATTTGAAGCTAAACCTTCTACATCGCATTGATTTTAAGATAAATCGAGTGTTTTGCATAACTTTGAAGCTAACTCGTTTGTTTCGTCTGCATTTGAAGCTATATCACATATATCCCAAGTGTTTGAAGCTCAATCATTTGCTTCGCATGGATTTGAAGCTAATCCATCTACATCGCCTTGATTTAAAGCTAAATCGTGTGTTTCGCATGGAATTGAAACTAACTGGTTTGTTTCGTCTGCATTTGAAGCAATATCACTTATATCGCAAGTATCTGAAGCTAAATCATTGGTTTCGCATGGATTTGAAGCTAAACCTTCTACATCGCATAGATTTGAAGCTAGCTCATTTGCTTCGTCTGCAGTTGAAGCAATATCACTTATATCGCAAGTATTTGAAGAAAAATCATGTGTTTTGCATGGAATTGAAACTAACTCGTTTGTTTCGACTGCATTTGAAGCTATATTTCTTATATCGCAAGTATCTGAAGCTAAATCATTTGTTTCGCATGGATTTGAAGCTAAACCTTCTACATCGGATTGATTTGAAGATAAATCATGCGTTTCGCTTGGATATGAATCTAACTCGTTTGTTTAGCCTGCATTTGAGCTAATCACTTGTATAGCAAGTATCTGAAGCTAAATCATTTGTGTCGCAAGGATTTGAAGCTAAACCTTCTACATTGCATTGATTTGAAGCTTAATCATGTGTTTCGCATGGATTTGAAGCTAACTCGTTAGTTTCATCTGCATTTGAAGCTATATCACTTATATCGCTAGTATCTGAAGCTAAATAATTTGTTTCGCATGGATTTGAAGCTAAACCTTCTAAATCGCATTGATTTGAGGCTAAATCTTATGATTCGCTTGGATAGGAAGCTAACTCGTTGGTTTCGTCTGCATTTGAAGCCATATCACTTATATCCCAAGTGTTTGAAGCTAAATAATTTGTTTCGCATGGATTTGAAGCTAGACTTTCTACATCGCTTTGATTTGAAGCTAAATCATGTGATTCGCTTGGATTGGAAACTAGCTCGTTTATTTCGTCTGCATTTGAAGCTGTATCACTTATATCGCAAGTATCTAAAGCTAAATCATTTGTGTCTAATGGATTAGATGCTAAACCTTCTACATAGCATTGCTTTGCAGCTAAATCATGAGTTTCGCATGGATTTGAAGCTAACTCGTTTGTTTCGTCTGCATTTGAAGCAATATCACATATATCCCAAATGTTCCAAGCTCAATCACTTGCTTCGCATGGATTTGAAGCTAATTCTTCTACATCGCAATGATTTGAAGCCAAATCATGTGTTTCGCATGGATTTGGAGCTAACTCGTTTATTTCGTCTGTATTTGTAGCTGTATCACTTATATCGCAAGTATCTGAATCTAAATCATTTGTGTCTCATGGATTTGAAGCCAAACCTTCTACATCGCATTGATTTGCAGCTAAATCATGTGTTTCGCATGGAATTGAAGCTAACTGGTTTGATTCGTCTGCATTTGAAGCAATATCACTTATATCGCAAGTATCTGAAGCTAAATCATTGGTTTCGCATGGATTTGAAGCTAAACCTTCTACATCGCATTGATTTTCAGATAAATCGTGTGTTTTGCATGGCTTTGAAGCTAACTCGTTAGTTTCGTCTGCATTTGAAGCTATATCACATATATCCCAAGTGTTTGAAGCTCAATCATTTGCTTCGCATGGATTTGAAGCTAATCCATCTACATCGCATTGATTTAAAATTAAATCGTGTGTTTCGCTTGGATTAGAAACTAGCTCGTTTATTTCGTCTGCATTTGAAGCAATATCACTTATATCGCAAGTATCTGAAGCTAAATCATTGGTTTCGCATGGATTTGAAGCTAAACCTTCTACATCGCATTGATTTGCAGATAAATCGTGTGTTTTGCATGGATTTGAAACTAACTCGTTTGTTTCGTCTGCATTTGAAGCTATATCACATATATCCCAAGTGTTTGAAGCTCAATCATTTGCTTCGCATGGATTTGAAGCTAATCCATCTACATCGCATTGATTTAAAGCTAAATCGTGTGTTTCGCTTGGATTGGAAACTAGCTCGTTTATTTCGTCTGCATTTGAAGCAATATCACTTATATCGCAAGTATCTGAAGCTAAATCATTGGTTTCGCATGGATTTGAAGCTAAACCTTCTACATCGCATTGATTTGCAGATAAATCGTGTGTTTTGCATGGATTTGAAACTAACTCGTTTGTTTCGTCTGCATTTGAAGCAATATCACTTATATCGCAAGTATCTGAAGCTAAATCATTGGTTTCGCATGGATTTGAAGCTAAACCTTCTACATCGCATTGATTTTCAGATAAATCGTGTGTTTTGCATGACTTTGAAGCTAACTCGTTTGTTTCGTCTGCATTTGAAGCTATATCACATATATCCCAAGTGTTTGAAGCTCAATCATTTGCTTCGCATGGATTTGAAGCTAATCCATCTACATCGCATTGATTTAAAGCTAAATCGTGTGTTTCCCATGGAATTGAAACTAACTGGTTTGTCTCGTCTGCATTTGAAGCAATATCACTTATATCGCAAGTATCTGAAGCTAAATCATTGGTTTCGCATGGATTTGAAGCTAAACCTTCTACATCGCATAGATTTGAAGCTAGCTCATTTGCTTCGTCTGCAGTTGAAGCAATATCACTTATATCGCAAGTATTTGAAAAAAAACCTGTGTTTTGCATGGAATTGAAACTAACTCGTTTGTTTCGACTGCATTTGAAGCTATATTACTTATATCGCAAGTATCTGAAGCTAAATCATATGTTTCGCTTGGATTTGATGCTAAACCTTCTACATCGCATTGATTTGAAGCTAAATCATGTGTTTCGCTCGGATATGATGCTAACTCGTTTGTTTAGTCTGCATTTGAAGCTATATCACTTATATCGCATGTATCTGAAGCTAAATTATTTGTTTCGCATGGTTTTGAAGCTAAACCTTCTACATCGCATTGATTTGCTGCTAAATCAAGAGTTTCGCATGGATTTGAAGCTAACTCGTTTGTTTCGTCTGCATTTGAAGCTATATCACATATATCCCAAGTGTTTCAAGATCAATCATTTGCTTCGCATGGATTTGAAGCTAATCCTTCTACATCGCATTGATTTGAAGCTAAATAATGTGTTCCGCTTGGATTTGAAGTTAACTCGTTTGTTCCGACTGAATTTGAAGCTATATCACTTATATCCCAAGTGTTTGAAGCTAAATCATTTGTTTCGCATGGATTTGAAGCTAAACCTTCTACATCGGATTGATTTGAAGATAAATCATGCGTTTCGCTTGGATATGAATCTAACTCGTTTGTTTAGTCTGCATTTGAGCTAATCACTTATATAGCAAGTATCTGAAGCTAAATCATTTGGGCCGCAAGCATTTGAAGCTAAACCTTCTACATTGCATTGATTTGAAGCTTAATCATGTGTTTCGCATGGATTTGAAGCTAACTCGTTAGTTTCATCTGCATTTGAATCTATATCACTTATATCGCTAGTATCTGAAGCTAAATAATTTGTATCGCATGGATTTGAAGCTAAACCTTCTAAATCGCATTTATTTGAAGCTAAATCTTATGATTCGCTTGGATAGGAAGCTAACTCGTTGGTTTCGTCTGCATTTGAAGCCATATCACTTATATCCCAAGTGTTTGAAGCTAAATAATTTGTTTCGCATGGATTTGAAGCTAGACTTTCTACATCGCTTTGATTTGAAGCTAAATCATGTGATTCGCTTGGATTGGAAACTAGCTCGTTTATTTCGTCTGCATTTGAAGCTGTATCACTTATATCGCAAGTATCTAAAGCTAAATCATTTGTGTCTAATGGATTAGATGCTAAACCTTCTACATAGCATTGCTTTGCAGCTAAATCATGAGTTTCGCATGGATTTGAAGCTAACTCGTTTGTTTCGTCTGCATTTGAAGCAATATCACATATATCCCAAATGTTCCAAGCTCAATCACTTGCTTCGCATGGAT
Organism: Megalopta genalis; assembly: GCF_051020955.1. Lineage (NCBI taxonomy): Eukaryota > Metazoa > Arthropoda > Insecta > Hymenoptera > Halictidae > Megalopta > Megalopta genalis. The sequence continues at coordinate 242,022 of NW_027476277.1, forward strand.
TTGAAGCTAATTCTTCTACATCGCAATGATTTGAAGCCAAATCATGTGTTTCGCATGGATTTGGAGCTAACTCGTTTATTTCGTCTGTATTTGTAGCTGTATCACTTATATCGCAAGTATCTGAATCTAAATCATTTGTGTCTCATGGATTTGAAGCCAAACCTTCTACATCGCATTGATTTGCAGCTAAATCATGTGTTTCGCATGGAATTGAAGCTAACTGGTTTGATTCGTCTGCATTTGAAGCAATATCACTTATATCGCAAGTATCTGAAGCTAAATCATTGGTTTCGCATGGATTTGAAGCTAAACCTTCTACATCGCATTGATTTTCAGATAAATCGTGTGTTTTGCATGGCTTTGAAGCTAACTCGTTAGTTTCGTCTGCATTTGAAGCTATATCACATATATCCCAAGTGTTTGAAGCTCAATCATTTGCTTCGCATGGATTTGAAGCTAATCCATCTACATCGCATTGATTTAAAATTAAATCGTGTGTTTCGCTTGGATTAGAAACTAGCTCGTTTATTTCGTCTGCATTTGAAGCAATATCACTTATATCGCAAGTATCTGAAGCTAAATCATTGGTTTCGCATGGATTTGAAGCTAAACCTTCTACATCGCATTGATTTGCAGATAAATCGTGTGTTTTGCATGGATTTGAAACTAACTCGTTTGTTTCGTCTGCATTTGAAGCTATATCACATATATCCCAAGTGTTTGAAGCTCAATCATTTGCTTCGCATGGATTTGAAGCTAATCCATCTACATCGCATTGATTTAAAGCTAAATCGTGTGTTTCGCTTGGATTGGAAACTAGCTCGTTTATTTCGTCTGCATTTGAAGCAATATCACTTATATCGCAAGTATCTGAAGCTAAATCATTGGTTTCGCATGGATTTGAAGCTAAACCTTCTACATCGCATTGATTTGCAGATAAATCGTGTGTTTTGCATGGATTTGAAACTAACTCGTTTGTTTCGTCTGCATTTGAAGCAATACCACTTATATCGCAAGTATCTGAAGCTAAATCATTGGTTTCGCATGGATTTGAAGCTAAACCTTCTACATCGCATTGATTTTCAGATAAATCGTGTGTTTTGCATGACCTTGAAGCTAACTCGTTTGTTTCGTCTGCATTTGAAGCTATATCACATATATCCCAAGTGTTTGAAGCTCAATCATTTGCTTCGCATGGATTTGAAGCTAATCCATCTACATCGCATTGATTTAAAGCTAAATCGTGTGTTTCCCATGGAATTGAAACTAACTGGTTTGTTTCGTCTGCATTTGAAGCAATATCACTTATATCGCAAGTATCTGAAGCTAAATCATTGGTTTCGCATGGATTTGAAGCTAAACCTTCTACATCGCATAGATTTGAAGCTAGCTCATTTGCTTCGTCTGCAGTTGAAGCAATATCACTTATATCGCAAGTATTTGAAAAAAAACCTGTGTTTTGCATGGAATTGAAACTAACTCGTCTGTTTCGACTGCATTTGAAGCTATATTACTTATATCGCAAGTATCTGAAGCTAAATCATATGTTTCGCTTGGATTTGATGCTAAACCTTCTACATCGCATTGATTTGAAGCTAAATCATGTGTTTCGCTCGGATATGAAGCTAACTCGTTTGTTTAGTCTGCATTTGAAGCTATATCACTTATATCGCATGTATCTGAAGCTAAATTATTTGTTTCGCATGGTTTTGAAGCTAAACCTTCTACATCGCATTGATTTGCTGCTAAATCAAGAGTTTCGCATGGATTTGAAGCTAACTCGTTTGTTTCGTCTGCATTTGAAGCTATATCACATATATCCCAAGTGTTTCAATCTCAATCATTTGCTTCGCATGGATTTGAAGCTAATCCTTCTACATCGCATTGATTTGAAGCTAAATAATGTGTTCCGCTTGGATTTGAAGTTAACTCGTTTGTTCCGACTGAATTTGAAGCTATATCACTTATATCCCAAGTGTTTGAAGCTAAATCATTTGTTTCGCATGGATTTGAAGCTAAACCTTCTACATCGGATTGATTTGAAGATAAATCATGCGTTTCGCTTGGATATGAATCTAACTCGTTTGTTTAGTCTGCATTTGAGCTAATCACTTATATAGCAAGTATCTGAAGCTAAATCATTTGGGCCGCAAGCATTTGAAGCTAAACCTTCTACATTGCATTGATTTGAAGCTTAATCATGTGTTTCGCATGGATTTGAAGCTAACTCGTTAGTTTCATCTGCATTTGAATCTATATCACTTATATCGCTAGTATCTGAAGCTAAATAATTTGTATCGCATGGATTTGAAGCTAAACCTTCTAAATCGCATTTATTTGAAGCTAAATCTTATGATTCGCTTGGATAGGAAGCTAACTCGTTGGTTTCGTCTGCATTTGAAGCCATATCACTTATATCCCAAGTGTTTGAAGCTAAATAATTTGTTTCGCATGGATTTGAAGCCAGACTTTCTACATCGCTTTGATTTGAAGCTAAATCATGTGATTCGCTTGGATTGGAAACTAGCTCGTTTATTTCGTCTGCATTTGAAGCTGTATCACTTATATCGCAAGTATCTAAAGCTAAATCATTTGTGTCTAATGGATTAGATGCTAAACCTTCTACATAGCATTGCTTTGCAGCTAAATCATGAGTTTCGCATGGATTTGAAGCCAACTCGTTTGTTTCGTCTGCATTTGAAGCAATATCACATATATCCCAAGTGTTTCAAGCTCAATCCTTTGCTTCGCATGTATTTGAAGCTAATCCTTCTACATCGCATTGATTTGAAGCTGAATCATGTGTTTCGCATGGATTTGAAGCTAACTCGTTTGTTTCGTCTGCACTTGACGCTATGTCACTTATATCGCAAGTGTCTGAAGCTAAATCATTGGTTTCGCATGGATTTGAAGCTAAATCTTCTGCATCGCATTAATATTAACTAAATCATGTGTTTCGCATGGAATTGAAACTAACTGGTTTGTTTCGTCTGCATTTGGAGTTGTGCCACTTATATCGCAAGTATCTGAAGCTAAATCATTGGTTTCGCATGCATTTGAACCTAAACATTCTACATCGCATAGATTTGAAGCTAGCTCGTTTGCTTCGTCTGCAGTTGAAGCAATATCACTTACATCGCAAGTATTTGAAGAAAAATCATGTGTTTTGCATGGAATTGAAACTAACTCGTTTGTTTCGACTGCATTTGAAGCTATATTACTTATATCGCAAGTATCTGAAGCTAAATCAAATGTTTCGCTTGGATTTGAAGCTAAACCTTCTACATCGCATTGATTTGAAGCTAAATCATGTGTTTCGCTTGGATTTGAAGCTATACCTTCTACATCGCAATGATTTCAAGCTAAGTCATGTGTTTCGCATGGATTTGTAGCTAACTCGTTTGTTTCGCATGCATTTTAAGCTAAATCATGTTTATCACATGTATCTGAAGCTAAACCATTTGTGTCGCATGGATTTGAAGCTAAACCTTCTACATAGCATTGGTTTGAAGCTTAATCATGTGCTTTGCTGGGATTTGAAGCTAACTCGTTTGTTTCGACTGCATTTGAAGCTATGTCACTTATATCCCAAGTGTTTGAAGCTAAATCATTTGTTACGCATGGATTTGAAGCTAAACCTTCTACATCGGATTGATTTGAAGCTAAATCATGTGTTTCACTTGGATATGAATCTATCTCGTTTGTTTAATTTGCATTTGAAGCTATATCACTTATATCGCAAGTATTTGATGCTTAATTATTTGTGTCACTTGGATTCGAAGCTAAACCTTCTACATCGCATTGAATTGAAGCTAAATCATGTGATTCGTTTGGATTTGAAGCTAACTCGTTTGTTTCGCCTGCATTTGAAGCTATATCACAAATATCCCAAGTGTTTGAAGCTAAATCATTTGTTTCGCATGGATTTGAAGCTAAACCTTCTACATCGTATTGATTTGAAGCAAAATCATGTGTTTCGCTTGGATATGAAGCTAACTCGTTTGTTTCCGTCTGCATTTGAAGCTATATCACTTGTAACGCAAGTATCTGAAGCTAAATCATTTGTGTCGCAAGGATTTGAAGCTAAACCTTCTACATTGCATTGATTTGAAGCTTAATCATGTGTTTCGCATGGATTTGAAGCTAACTCGTTAGTTTCGTCTGCATTTGAAGCTATATCACTTATATCGCTAGTATCTGAAGCTAAATTATTTGTTTCGCATGGATTTGAATCTAGACTTTCTACATCGCTTTGATTTGAAGCTAAATCATGTGATTCGCTTGGATTGGAAGCTAACTCGTTGGTTTCGTCTCCATTTGAAGCTATATAACTTATATCCCAAGTGTTTGAAGCTAAATCATTTATTTCGCATGGATTTGAAGAAAAACCTTCTACATCGCATTGATTTAAAGCTAAATCATGTGTTTCGCTTGGATTGGAAGCTAACTCGTTTATTTCGTCTACATTTGTAGCTGTATCACTTATATCGTAAGTATCTGAAGCTAAATCATATGTGTCGCAAGGATTTGAAGCTAAACCTTCTACATAGCATTGATTTGAAGCTTAATCATGTGTTTCGCATGGATTTGAAGCTAACTCGTTAGTTTCGTCTGCATTTGTAGCTGTATCACTTATATCGCAAGTATCTGAAGCTAAATCATTTATGTCTCATGGATTTGAAGCTAAACCTTCAACATACTATTGATTTGCAGTTAAATCATGTGTTTCGTTTGGATATGAAGCTAACTCGTTTGTTTCCGTCTGCATTTGAAGCTATATCACTTATATCGCAAGTATCTGAATCTAAATCATTTGTGTCTCATGGATTTGAAGCAAAACCATCTACATCGCATTGATTTACAGCTAAATCATGTGTTTCGCATGGAATTGAAGCTAACTGGTTTGATTCGTCTGCATTTGAGCTAATCACTTATATAGCAAGTATCTGAAGCTAAATCATTTGTGTCGGAAGGATTTGAAGCTAAACCTTCTACATTGCATTGATTTGAAGCTTAATCATGTGTTTCGCATGGATTTGAAGCTAACTCGTTAGTTTCATCTGCATTTGAAGCTATATCACTTATATCGCTAGTATCTGAAGCTAAATAATTTGTTTCGCATGGATTTGAAGCTAAACCTTCTAAATCGCATTGATTTGAAGCTAAATCTTATGATTCGCTTGGATAGGAAGATAACTCGTTGGTTTCGTCTGCATTTGAAGCCATATCACTTATATCCCAAGTGTTTGAAGCTAAATAATTTGTTTCGCATGGATTTGAAGCTAGACTTTCTACATCGCTTTGATTTGAAGCTAAATCATGTGATTCGCTTGGATTGGAAACTAGCTCGTTTATTTCGTCTGCATTTGAAGCTGTATCACTTATATCGCAAGTATCTAAAGCTAAATCATTTGTGTCTAATGGATTAGATGCTAAACCTTCTACATAGCATTGCTTTGCAGCTAAATCATGAGTTTCGCATGGATTTGAAGCTAACTCGTTTGTTTCGTCTGCATTTGAAGCAATATCACATATATCCCAAATGTTCCAAGCTCAATCACTCGCTTCGCATGGATTTGAAGCTAAACCTTCAACATACTATTGATTTGCAGTTAAATCATGTGTTTCGCTTGGATATGAAGCTAACTCGTTTGTTTCCGCCTGCATTTGAAGCTATATCACTTATATCGCAAGAATCTGAATCTAAATCATTTGTGTCTCATGGATTTGAAGCTAAACCTTCTACATCGCATTGATTTTCAGATAAATCGTGTGTTTTCCATGGCTTTGAAGCTAACTGGTTTGATTCGTCTGCATTTGAAGCAATATCACTTATATCGCAAGTGTTTGAAGCTCAATCATTTGCTTCGCATGGATTTGAAGCTAATCCATCTACATCGCATTGATTTAAAATTAAATCGTGTGTTTCGCTTGGATTAGAAACTAGCTCGTTTATTTCGTCCGCATTTGAAGCAATATCACTTATATCGCAAGTATCTGAAGCTAAATCATTGGTTTCGCATGGATTTGAAGCTAAACCTTCTACATCGCATTGATTTTAAGATAAATCGTGTGTTTTGCATGACTTTGAAGCTAACTCGTTTGTTTCGTCTGCATTTGAAGCTATATCAGATATATCCCAAGTGTTTGAAGCTCAATCATTTGCTTCGCATGGATTTGAAGCTAATCCATCTACATCGCCTTGATTTAAAGCTAAATCGTGTGTTTCGCATGGAATTGAAACTAACTGGTTTGTTTCGTCTGCATTTGAAGCAATATCACTTATATCGCAAGTATCTGAAGCTAAATCATTGGTTTCGCATGGATTTGAAGCTAAACCTTCTACATCGCATAGATTTGAAGCTAGCTCATTTGCTTCGTCTGCAGTTGAAGCAATATCACTTATATCGCAAGTATGTGAAGAAAAATCATGTGTTTTGCATGGAATTGAAACTAACTCGTTTGTTTCGACTGCATTTGAAGCTATATTACTTATATCGCAAGTATCTGAAGCTAAATCATTTGTGTCGCAAGGATTTGAAGCTAAACCTTCTACATTGCATTGATTTGAAGCTTAATCATGTGTTTCGCATGGATTTGAAGCTAACTCGTTAGTTTCATCTGCATTTGAAGCTATATCACTTATATCGCTAGTATCTGAAGCTAAATAATTTGTTTCGCATGGATTTGAAGCTAAACCTTCTAAATCGCATTGATTTGAGGCTAAATCTTATGATTCGCTTGGATAGGAAGCTAACTCGTTGGTTTCGTCTGCATTTGAAGCCATATCACTTATATCCCAAGTGTTTGAAGCTAAATAATTTGTTTCGCATGGATTTGAAGCTAGACTTTCTACATCGCTTTGATTTGAAGCTAAATCATGTGATTCGCTTGGATTGGAAACTAGCTCGTTTATTTCGTCTGCATTTGAAGCAATATCACTTATATCGCAAGTATCTGAAGCTAAATCATTGGTTTCGCATGGATTTGAAGCTAAACCTTCTACATCGCATTGATTTTCAGATAAATCGTGTGTTTTGCATGGCTTTGAAGCTAACTCGTTAGTTTCGTCTGCATTTGAAGCTATATCACATATATCCCAAGTGTTTGAAGCTCAATCATTTGCTTCGCATGGATTTGAAGCTAATCCATCTACATCGCATTGATTTAAAATTAAATCGTGTGTTTCGCTTGGATTAGAAACTAGCTCGTTTATTTCGTCTGCATTTGAAGCAATATCACTTATATCGCAAGTATCTGAAGCTAAATCATTGGTTTCGCATGGATTTGAAGCTAAACCTTCTACATCGCATTGATTTGCAGATAAATCGTGTGTTTTGCATGGATTTGAAACTAACTCGTTTGTCTCGTCTGCATTTGAAGCTATATCACATATATCCCAAGTGTTTGAAGCTCAATCATTTGCTTCGCATGGATTTGAAGCTAATCCATCTACATCGCATTGATTTAAAGCTAAATCGTGTGTTTCGCTTGGATTGGAAACTAGCTCGTTTATTTCGTCTGCATTTGAAGCAATATCACTTATATCGCAAGTATCTGAAGCTAAATCATTGATTTCGCATGGATTTGAAGCTAAACCTTCTACATCGCATTGATTTGCAGATAAATCGTGTGTTTTGCATGGATTTGAAACTAACTCGTTTGTTTCGTCTGCATTTGAAGCAATATCACTTATATCGCAAGTATCTGAAGCTAAATCATTGGTTTCGCATGGATTTGAAGCTAAACCTTCTACATCGCATTGATTTTCAGATAAATCGTGTGTTTTGCATGACTTTGAAGCTAACTCGTTTGTTTCGTCTGCATTTGAAGCTATATCACATATATCCCAAGTGTTTGAAGCTCAATCATTTGCTTCGCTTGGATTTGAAGCTAATCCATCTACATCGCATTGATTTAAAGCTAAATCGTGTGTTTCCCATGGAATTGAAACTAACTGGTTTGTTTCGTCTGCATTTGAAGCAATATCACTTATATCGCAAGTATCTGAAGCTAAATCATTGGTTTCGCATGGATTTGAAGCTAAACCTTCTACATCGCATAGATTTGAAGCTAGCTCATTTGCTTCGTCTGCAGTTGAAGCAATATCACTTATATCGCAAGTATTTGAAAAAAAACCTGTGTTTTGCATGGAATTGAAACTAACTCGTTTGTTTCGACTGCATTTGAAGCTATATTACTTATATCGCAAGTATCTGAAGCTAAATCATATGTTTCGCTTGGATTTGATGCTAAACCTTCTACATCGCATTGATTTGAAGCTAAATCATGTGTTTCGCTCGGATATGAAGCTAACTCGTTTGTTTAGTCTGCATTTGAAGCTATATCACTTATATCGCATGTATCTGAAGCTAAATTATTTGTTTCGCATGGTTTTGAAGCTAAACCTTCTACATCGCATTGATTTGCTGCTAAATCAAGAGTTTCGCATGGATTTGAAGCTAACTCGTTTGTTTCGTCTGCATTTGAAGCTATATCACATATATCCCAAGTGTTTCAAGCTCAATCATTTGCTTCGCATGGATTTGAAGCTAATCCTTCTACATCGCATTGATTTGAAGCTAAATAATGTGTTCCGCTTGGATTTGAAGTTAACTCGTTTGTTTCGACTGAATTTGAAGCTATATCACTTATATCCCAAGTGTTTGAAGCTAAATCATTTGTTTCGCATGGATTTGAAGCTAAACCTTCTACATCGGATTGATTTGAAGATAAATCATGCGTTTCGCTTGGATATGAATCTAACTCGTTTGTTTAGTCTGCATTTGAGCTAATCACTTACATAGCAAGTATCTGAAGCTAAATCATTTGGGCCGCAAGCATTTGAAGCTAAACCTTCTACATTGCATTGATTTGAAGCTTAATCATGTGTTTCGCATGGATTTGAAGCTAACTCGTTAGTTTCATCTGCATTTGAATCTATATCACTTATATCGCTAGTATCTGAAGCTAAATAATTTGTATCGCATGGATTTGAAGCTAAACCTTCTAAATCGCATTTATTTGAAGCTAAATCTTATGATTCGCTTGGATAGGAAGCTAACTCGTTGGTTTCGTCTGCATTTGAAGCCATATCACTTATATCCCAAGTGTTTGAAGCTAAATAATTTGTTTCGCATGGATTTGAAGCTAGACTTTCTACATCGCTTTGATTTGAAGCTAAATCATGTGATTCGCTTGGATTGGAAACTAGCTCGTTTATTTCGTCTGCATTTGAAGCTGTATCACTTATATCGCAAGTATCTAAAGCTAAATCATTTGTGTCTAATGGATTAGATGCTAAACCTTCTACATAGCATTGCTTTGCAGCTAAATCATGAGTTTCGCATGGATTTGAAGCTAACTCGTTTGTTTCGTCTGCATTTGAAGCAATATCACATATATCCCAAATGTTCCAAGCTCAATCACTTGCTTCGCATGGATTTGAAGCTAATTCTTCTACATCGCAATGATTTGAAGCCAAATCATGTGTTTCGCATGGATTTGGAGCTAACTCGTTTATTTCGTCTGTATTTGTAGCTGTATCACTTATATCGCAAGTATCTGAATCTAAATCATTTGTGTCTCATGGATTTGAAGCCAAACCTTCTACATCGCATTGATTTGCAGCTAAATCATGTGTTTCGCATGGAATTGAAGCTAACTGGTTTGATTCGTCTGCATTTGAAGCAATATCACTTATATCGCAAGTATCTGAAGCTAAATCATTGGTTTCGCATGGATTTGAAGCTAAACCTTCTACATCGCATTGATTTTCAGATAAATCGTGTGTTTTGCATGGCTTTGAAGCTAACTCGTTAGTTTCGTCTGCATTTGAAGCTATATCACATATATCCCAAGTGTTTGAAGCTCAATCATTTGCTTCGCATGGATTTGAAGCTAATCCATGTACATCGCATTGATTTAAAATTAAATCGTGTGTTTCGCTTGGATTAGAAACTAGCTCGTTTATTTCGTCTGCATTTGAAGCAATATCACTTATATCGCAAGTATCTGAAGCTAAATCATTGGTTTCGCATGGATTTGAAGCTAAACCTTCTACATCGCATTGATTTGCAGATAAATCGTGTGTTTTGCATGGATTTGAAACTAACTCGTTTGTTTCGTCTGCATTTGAAGCTATATCACATATATCCCAAGTGTTTGAAGCTCAATCATTTGCTTCGCATGGATTTGAAGCTAATCCATCTACATCGCATTGATTTAAAGCTAAATCGTGTGTTTCGCTTGGATTGGAAACTAGCTCGTTTATTTCGTCTGCATTTGAAGCAATATCACTTATATCGCAAGTATCTGAAGCTAAATCATTGGTTTCGCATGGATTTGAAGCTAAACCTTCTACATCGCATTGATTTGCAGATAAATCGTGTGTTTTGCATGGATTTGAAACTAACTCGTTTGTTTCGTCTGCATTTGAAGCAATATCACTTATATCGCAAGTATCTGAAGCTAAATCATTGGTTTCGCATGGATTTGAAGCTAAACCTTCTACATCGCATTGATTTTCAGATAAATCGTGTGTTTTGCATGACTTTGAAGCTAACTCGTTTGTTTCGTCTGCATTTGAAGCTATATCACATATATCCCAAGTGTTTGAAGCTCAATCATTTGCTTCGCATGGATTTGAAGCTAATCCATCTACATCGCATTGATTTAAAGCTAAATCGTGTGTTTCCCATGGAATTGAAACTAACTGGTTTGTTTCGTCTGCATTTGAAGCAATATCACTTATATCGCAAGTATCTGAAGCTAAATCATTTGTTTCGCATGGATTTGAAGCTAAACCTTCTACATCGTATTGATTTGAAGCAAAATCATGTGTTTCGCTTGGATATGAAGCTAACTCGTTTGTTTCCGTCTGCATTTGAAGCTATATCACTTGTAACGCAAGTATCTGAAGCTAAATCATTTGTGTCGCAAGGATTTGAAGCTAAACCTTCTACATTGCATTGATTTGAAGCTTAATCATGTGTTTCGCATGGATTTGAAGCTAACTCGTTAGTTTCGTCTGCATTTGAAGCTATATCACTTATATCGCTAGTATCTGAAGCTAAATTATTTGTTTCGCATGGATTTGAATCTAGACTTTCTACATCGCTTTGATTTGAAGCTAAATCATGTGATTCGCTTGGATTGGAAGCTAACTCGTTGGTTTCGTCTCCATTTGAAGCTATATAACTTATATCCCAAGTGTTTGAAGCTAAATCATTTATTTCGCATGGATTTGAAGAAAAACCTTCTACATCGCATTGATTTAAAGCTAAATCATGTGTTTCGCTTGGATTGGAAGCTAACTCGTTTATTTCGTCTACATTTGTAGCTGTATCACTTATATCGTAAGTATCTGAAGCTAAATCATATGTGTCGCAAGGATTTGAAGCTAAACCTTCTACATAGCATTGATTTGAAGCTTAATCATGTGTTTCGCATGGATTTGAAGCTAACTCGTTAGTTTCGTCTGCATTTGTAGCTGTATCACTTATATCGCAAGTATCTGAAGCTAAATCATTTATGTCTCATGGATTTGAAGCTAAACCTTCAACATACTATTGATTTGCAGTTAAATCATGTGTTTCGCTTGGATATGAAGCTAACTCGTTTGTTTCCGTCTGCATTTGAAGCTATATCACTTATATCGCAAGTATCTGAATCTAAATCATTTGTGTCTCATGGATTTGAAGCAAAACCATCTACATCGCATTGATTTACAGCTAAATCATGTGTTTCGCATGGAATTGAAGCTAACTGGTTTGATTCGTCTGCATTTGAGCTAATCACTTATATATCAAGTATCTGAAGCTAAATCATTTGTGTCGCAAGGATTTGAAGCTAAACCTTCTACATTGCATTGATTTGAAGCTTGATCATGTGTTTCGCATGGATTTGAAGCTAACTCGTTAGTTTCATCTGCATTTGAAGCTATATCACTTATATCGCTAGTATCTGAAGCTAAATAATTTGTTTCGCATGGATTTGAAGCTAAACCTTCTAAATCGCATTGATTTGAAGCTAAATCTTATGATTCGCTTGGATAGGAAGATAACTCGTTGGTTTCGTCTGCATTTGAAGCCATATCACTTATATCCCAAGTGTTTGAAGCTAAATAATTTGTTTCGCATGGATTTGAAGCTAGACTTTCTACATCGCTTTGATTTGAAGCTAAATCATGTGATTCGCTTGGATTGGAAACTAGCTCGTTTATTTCGTCTGCATTTGAAGCTGTATCACTTATATCGCAAGTATCTAGAGCTAAATCATTTGTGTCTAATGGATTAGATGCTAAACCTTCTACATAGCATTGCTTTGCAGCTAAATCATGAGTTTCGCATGGATTTGAAGCTAACTCGTTTGTTTCGTCTGCATTTGAAGCAATATCACATATATCCCAAATGTTCCAAGCTCAATCACTCGCTTCGCATGGATTTGAAGCTAATTCTTCTACATCGCAATGATTTGAAGCCAAATCATGTGTTTCGCATGGATTTGGAGCTAACTCGTTTATTTCGTCTGTATCTGTAGCTGTATCACTTATATCGCAAGTATCTGAATCTAAATCATTTGTGTCTCATGGATTTGAAGCCAAACCTTCTACATCGCATTGATTTGCAGCTAAATCATGTGTTTCGCATGGAATTGAAGCTAACTGGTTTGATTCGTCTGCATTTGAAGCAATATCACTTATATCGCAAGTATCTGAAGCTAAATCATTGGTTTCGCATGGATTTGAAGCTAAACCATCTACATCGCATTGATTTACAGCTAAATCATGTGTTTCGCATGGAATTGAAGCTAACTGGTTTGATTCGTCTGCATTTGAGCTAATCACTTATATAGCAAGTATCTGAAGCTAAATCATTTGTGTCGGAAGGATTTGAAGCTAAACCTTCTACATTGCATTGATTTGAAGCTTAATCATGTGTTTCGCATGGATTTGAAGCTAACTCGTTAGTTTCATCTGCATTTGAAGCTATATCACTTATATCGCTAGTATCTGAAGCTAAATAATTTGTTTCGCATGGATTTGAAGCTAAACCTTCTAAATCGCATTGATTTGAAGCTAAATCTTATGATTCGCTTGGATAGGAAGATAACTCGTTGGTTTCGTCTGCATTTGAAGCCATATCACTTATATCCCAAGTGTTTGAAGCTAAATAATTTGTTTCGCATGGATTTGAAGCTAGACTTTCTACATCGCTTTGATTTGAAGCTAAATCATGTGATTCGCTTGGATTGGAAACTAGCTCGTTTATTTCGTCTGCATTTGAAGCTGTATCACTTATATCGCAAGTATCTAAAGCTAAATCATTTGTGTCTAATGGATTAGATGCTAAACCTTCTACATAGCATTGCTTTGCAGCTAAATCATGAGTTTCGCATGGATTTGAAGCTAACTCGTTTGTTTCGTCTGCATTTGAAGCAATATCACATATATCCCAAATGTTCCAAGCTCAATCACTCGCTTCGCATGGATTTGAAGCTAATTCTTCTACATCGCAATGATTTGAAGCCAAATCATGTGTTTCGCATGGATTTGGAGCTAACTCGTTTATTTCGTCTGTATTTGTAGCTGTATCACTTATATCGCAAGTATCTGAATCTAAATCATTTGTGTCTCATGGATTTGAAGCCAAACCTTCTACATCGCATTGATTTGCAGCTAAATCATGTGTTTCGCATAGAATTGAAGCTAACTGGTTTGATTCGTCTGCATTTGAAGCAATATCACTTATATCGCAAGTATCTGAAGCTAAATCATTGGTTTCGCATGGATTTGAAGCTAAACCTTCTACATCGCATTGATTTTCAGATAAATCGTGTGTTTTCCATGGCTTTGAAGCTAACTCGTTAGTTTCGTCTGCATTTGATGCTATATCACATATATCCCAAGTGTTTGAAGCTCAATCATTTGCTTCGCATGGATTTGAAGCTAATCCATCTACATCGCATTGATTTAATATTAAATCGTGTGTTTCGCTTGGATTAGAAACTAGCTCGTTTATTTCGTCTGCATTTGAAGCAATATCACTTATATCGCAAGTATCTGAAGCTAAATCATTGGTTTCGCATGGATTTGAAGCTAATCCTTCTACATCGCATTGATTTGAAGCTAAATAATTTGTTCCGCTTGGATTTGAAGTTAACTCGTTTGTTTCGACTGAATTTGAAGCTATGTCATTTATATCTCAAGTGTTTGAAGCTCAATCATTTGCTTCGAATGGATTTGAAGTTAAACTTTCTACATCGCATTGACTTGAAACTAAATCATGTGATTCGCTTGGATTGGAAGCTAACTCGTTTGATTCGTCTGCATTTAAAGCTGTATCACTTATATCGCAAGTATCTGAAGCTGAATCATTTGTTTCGCATGGACTTGTAGCTAACTCGTTTGTTTCGTCTGCATTTGAAGCTATATCACACATATCACTAGTATATGAAGCTAAATCATTTGTTTCGCCTGGATTTGAAGTTAAACCTTCTAAATCGCACTGCTTTGAAGCTAAATCATGTGATTCGCTTGGATTTGAAGCTATCTCGTTTGTTTCGTCTGTATTTGAAGCTGTATCACTTATATTGCTAGTATATGAAGTTAAATCATTAGTGTCTTATGGATTTGAAGCGAAACCTTCTACATAGCATTGATTTGAAGCTTAAACATGTGTTTCGCATGGATTTGAAGCTAACTTGTTTGTTGCGCATGCATTTGAAGCTATATCATTTATATCGCAAGTATTTGAAGCCAAATCATTTGTGTCGCATGGATTTGAAGCTAAACCTTCTACATCGCATTGATTTGAAGCTAAATCATGTATTTCGTTTGGATTTGAAGCTAACTCGTTTGTTTCGACTGCATCTGAAGCTATTTCATTTATACCGCAAGTATTTGAAAGTAATTCATTTGTTTCGCATAGATTTGAAGATAAATCTTCTACTCCACTCTGATTTGAAGCTAAATCATGTGTTTCGCTTGGACTTGAAGCTAAATCCTTTATTTCGCATGCATTTGAATCTAATTCATTTATTTCGCAGCATTTGGAGCTGAACCATTTTTTTCGCATGAATATTAAGCTAAGTCATGTGTTTCGCATTGATTTGCAGCTAAATCATGTGATTCGCATGGATTTGAAGATAACTCGTTTATTTCGCCTGCATTTGGAGCTATATCACTTATATCCTAAGTGTTTGAAGCTACATCGTTCGTTTCGCATGGATTTGAAGCTTTCTTGCTTGTTGCGCATGCATTTGAAGCTATATCATTCATATCGCAAGTATTTGAAGCTAGCTCGTTTGCTTCGTCTGCAGTTGGAGCAATATCACTTATATCGCAAGTATTTGAAGAAAAATCATGTGTTTTGCATGGAATTGAAACTAACTCGTTTGTTTCGACTGCATTTGAAGCTATATCACATATATCGCAAGTATCTGAAGCTAAATTATTTGTTTCGCATGGTTTTGAAGCTAAACCTTCTACATCGCATTGATTTGCTGCTAAATCAAGAGTTTCGCATGGATTTGAAGCTAACTCGTTTATTTCGTCTGCATTTGTAGCTGTATCACTTATATCGTAAGTATCTGAAGCTAAATCATATGTGTCGCAAGGATTTGAAGCTAAACCTTCTACATAGCATTGATTTGAAGCTTAATCATGTGTTTCGCATGGATTTGAAGCTAACTCGTTAGTTTCGTCTGCATTTGTAGCTGTATCACTTATATCGCAAGTATCTGAAGCTAAATCATTTATGTCTCATGGATTTGAAGCTTCAACATACTATTGATTTGCAGTTAAATCATGTGTTTCGCTTGGATATGAAGCTAACTCGTTTGTTTCCGTCTGCATTTGAAGCTATATCACTTATATCGCAAGTATCTGAATCTAAATCATTTGTGTCTCATGGATTTGAAGCAAAACCATCTACATCGCATTGATTTACAGCTAAATCATGTGTTTCGCATGGAATTGAAGCTAACTGGTTTGATTCGTCTGCATTTGAGCTAATCACATATATCGCTAGTATCTGAAGCTAAATCATTTGTGTCGGAAGGATTTGAAGCTAAACCTTCTACATTGCATTGATTTGAAGCTTAATCATGTGTTTCGCATGGATTTGAAGCTAACTCGTTAGTTTCATCTGCATTTGAAGCTATATCACTTATATCGCTAGTATCTGAAGCTAAATAATTTGTTTCGCATGGATTTGAAGCTAAACCTTCTAAATCGCATTGATTTGAAGCTAAATCTTATGATTCGCTTGGATAGGAAGATAACTCGTTGGTTTCGTCTGCATTTGAAGCCATATCACTTATATCCCAAGTGTTTGAAGCTAAATAATTTGTTTCGCATGGATTTGAAGCTAGACTTTCTACATCGCTTTGATTTGAAGCTAAATCATGTGATTCGCTTGGATTGGAAACTAGCTCGTTTATTTCGTCTGCATTTGAAGCTGTATCACTTATATCGCAAGTATCTAAAGCTAAATCATTTGTGTCTAATGGATTAGATGCTAAACCTTCTACATAGCATTGCTTTGCAGCTAAATCATGAGTTTCGCATGGATTTGAAGCTAACTCGTTTGTTTCGTCTGCATTTGAAGCAATATCACATATATCCCAAATGTTCCAAGCTCAATCACTCGCTTCGCATGGATTTGAAGCTAAACCTTCAACATACTATTGATTTGCAGTTAAATCATGTGTTTCGCTTGGATATGAAGCTAACTCGTTTGTTTCCGCCTGCATTTGAAGCTATATCACTTATATCGCAAGAATCTGAATCTAAATCATTTGTGTCTCATGGATTTGAAGCTAAACCTTCTACATCGCATTGATTTTCAGATAAATCGTGTGTTTTCCATGGCTTTGAAGCTAACTGGTTTGATTCGTCTGCATTTGAAGCAATATCACTTATATCGCAAGTGTTTGAAGCTCAATCATTTGCTTCGCATGGATTTGAAGCTAATCCATCTACATCGCATTGATTTAAAATTAAATCGTGTGTTTCGCTTGGATTAGAAACTAGCTCGTTTATTTCGTCTGCATTTGAAGCAATATCACTTATATCGCAAGTATCTGAAGCTAAATCATTGGTTTCGCATGGATTTGAAGCTAAACCTTCTACATCGCATTGATTTTAAGATAAATCGTGTGTTTTGCATGACTTTGAAGCTAACTCGTTTGTTTCGTCTGCATTTGAAGCTATATCAGATATATCCCAAGTGTTTGAAGCTCAATCATTTGCTTCGCATGGATTTGAAGCTAATCCATCTACATCGCCTTGATTTAAAGCTAAATCGTGTGTTTCGCATGGAATTGAAACTAACTGGTTTGTTTCGTCTGCATTTGAAGCAATATCACTTATATCGCAAGTATCTGAAGCTAAATCATTGGTTTCGCATGGATTTGAAGCTAAACCTTCTACATCGCTTAGATTTGAAGCTAGCTCATTTGCTTCGTCTGCAGTTGAAGCAATATCACTTATATCGCAAGTATTTGAAGAAAAATCATGTGTTTTGCATGGAATTGAAACTAACTCGTTTGTTTCGACTGCATTTGAAGCTATATTACTTATATCGCAAGTATCTGAAGCTAAATCATTTGTTTCGCATGGATTTGAAGCTAAACCTTCTACATCGGATTGATTTGAAGATAAATCATGCGTTTCGCTTGGATATGAATCTAACTCGTTTGTTTAGCCTGCATTTGAGCTAATCACTTGTATAGCAAGTATCTGAAGCTAAATCATTTGTGTCGCAAGGATTTGAAGCTAAACCTTCTACATTGCATTGATTTGAAGCTTAATCATGTGTTTCGCATGGATTTGAAGCTAACTCGTTAGTTTCATCTGCATTTGAAGCTATATCACTTATATCGCTAGTATCTGAAGCTAAATAATTTGTTTCGCATGGATTTGAAGCTAAACCTTCTAAATCGCATTGATTTGAGGCTAAATCTTATGATTCGCTTGGATAGGAAGCTAACTCGTTGGTTTCGTCTGCATTTGAAGCCATATCACTTATATCCCAAGTGTTTGAAGCTAAATAATTTGTTTCGCATGGATTTGAAGCTAGACTTTCTACATCGCTTTGATTTGAAGCTAAATCATGTGATTCGCTTGGATTGGAAACTAGCTCGTTTATTTCGTCTGCATTTGAAGCTGTATCACTTATATCGCAAGTATCTAAAGCTAAATCATTTGTGTCTAATGGATTAGATGCTAAACCTTCTACATAGCATTGCTTTGCAGCTAAATCATGAGTTTCGCATGGATTTGAAGCTAACTCGTTTGTTTCGTCTGCATTTGAAGCAATATCACATATATCCCAAATGTTCCAAGCTCAATCACTTGCTTCGCATGGATTTGAAGCTAATTCTTCTACATCGCAATGATTTGAAGCCAAATCATGTGTTTGGCATGGATATGGAGCTAACTCGTTTATTTCGTCTGTATTTGTAGCTGTATCACTTATATCGCAAGTATCTGAATCTAAATCATTTGTGTCTCATGGATTTGAAGCCAAACCTTCTACATCGCATTGATTTGCAGCTAAATCATGTGTTTCGCATGGAATTGAAGCTAACTGGTTTGATTCGTCTGCATTTGAAGCAATATCACTTATATCGCAAGTATCTGAAGCTAAATCATTGGTTTCGCATGGATTTGAAGCTAAACCTTCTACATCGCATTGATTTTCAGATAAATCGTGTGTTTTGCATGGCTTTGAAGCTAACTCGTTAGTTTCGTCTGCATTTGAAGCTATATCACATATATCCCAAGTGTTTGAAGCTCAATCATTTGCTTCGCATGGATTTGAAGCTAATCCATCTACATCGCATTGATTTAAAATTAAATCGTGTGTTTCGCTTGGATTAGAAACTAGCTCGTTTATTTCGTCTGCATTTGAAGCAATATCACTTATATCGCAAGTATCTGAAGCTAAATCATTGGTTTCGCATGGATTTGAAGCTAAACCTTCTACATCGCATTGATTTGCAGATAAATCGTGTGTTTTGCATGGATTTGAAACTAACTCGTTTGTTTCGTCTGCATTTGAAGCTATATCACATATATCCCAAGTGTTTGAAGCTCAATCATTTGCTTCGCATGGATTTGAAGCTAATCCATCTACATCGCATTGATTTAAAGCTAAATCGTGTGTTTCGCTTGGATTGGAAACTAGCTCGTTTATTTCGTCTGCATTTGAAGC
Source organism: Megalopta genalis (assembly GCF_051020955.1). NCBI lineage: Eukaryota > Metazoa > Arthropoda > Insecta > Hymenoptera > Halictidae > Megalopta > Megalopta genalis. Next base: position 261,242 of record NW_027476277.1, read on the forward strand.
AATATCACTTATATCGCAAGTATCTGAAGCTAAATCATTGGTTTCGCATGGATTTGAAGCTAAACCTTCTACATCGCATTGATTTGCAGATAAATCGTGTGTTTTGCATGGATTTGAAACTAACTCGTTTGTTTCGTCTGCATTTGAAGCAATATCACTTATATCGCAAGTATCTGAAGCTAAATCATTGGTTTCGCATGGATTTGAAGCTAAACCTTCTACATCGCATTGATTTTCAGATAAATCGTGTGTTTTGCATGACTTTGAAGCTAACTCGTTTGTTTCGTCTGCATTTGAAGCTATATCACATATATCCCAAGTGTTTGAAGCTCAATCATTTGCTTCGCATGGATTTGAAGCTAATCCATCTACATCGCATTGATTTAAAGCTAAATCGTGTGTTTCCCATGGAATTGAAACTAACTGGTTTGTTTCGTCTGCATTTGAAGCAATATCACTTATATCGCAAGTATCTGAAGCTAAATCATTGGTTTCGCATGGATTTGAAGCTAAACCTTCTACATCGCATAGATTTGAAGCTAGCTCATTTGCTTCGTCTGCAGTTGAAGCAATATCACTTATATCGCAAGTATTTGAAAAAAAACCTGTGTTTTGCATGGAATTGAAACTAACTCGTTTGTTTCGACTGCATTTGAAGCTATATTACTTATATCGCAAGTATCTGAAGCTAAATCATATGTTTCGCTTGGATTTGATGCTAAACCTTCTACATCGCATTGATTTGAAGCTAAATCATGTGTTTCGCTCGGATATGAAGCTAACTCGTTTGTTTAGTCTGCATTTGAAGCTATATCACTTATATCGCATGTATCTGAAGCTAAATTATTTGTTTCGCATGGTTTTGAAGCTAAACCTTCTACATCGCATTGATTTGCTGCTAAATCAAGAGTTTCGCATGGATTTGAAGCTAACTCGTTTGTTTCGTCTGCATTTGAAGCTATATCACATATATCCCAAGTGTTTCAAGCTCAATCATTTGCTTCGCATGGATTTGAAGCTAATCCTTCTACATCGCATTGATTTGAAGCTAAATATTGTGTTCCGCTTGGATTTGAAGTTAACTCGTTTGTTTCGACTGAATTTGAAGCTATATCACTTATATCCCAAGTGTTTGAAGCTAAATCATTTGTTCCGCATGGATTTGAAGCTAAACCTTCTACATCGGATTGATTTGAAGATAAATCATGCGTTTCGCTTGGATATGAATCTAACTCGTTTGTTTAGTCTGCATTTGAGCTAATCACTTATATAGCAAGTATCTGAAGCTAAATCATTTGGGCCGCAAGCATTTGAAGCTAAACCTTCTACATTGCATTGATTTGAAGCTTAATCATGTGTTTCGCATGGATTTGAAGCTAACTCGTTAGTTTCATCTGCATTTGAATCTATATCACTTATATCGCTAGTATCTGAAGCTAAATCATTGGTTTCGCATGGATTTGAAGCTAAATCTTCTGCATCGCATTAATATTAACTAAATCATGTGTTTCGCATGGAATTGAAACTAACTGGTTTGTTTCGTCTGCATTTGGAGTTGTGCCACTTATATCGCAAGTATCTGAAGCTAAATCATTGGTTTCGCATGCATTTGAACCTAAACATTCTACATCGCATAGATTTGAAGCTAGCTCGTTTGCTTCATCTGCAGTTGAAGCAATATCACTTACATCGCAAGTATTTGAAGAAAAATCATGTGTTTTGCATGGAATTGAAACTAACTCGTGTGTTTCGACTGCATTTGAAGCTATATTACTTATATCGCAAGTATCTGAAGCTAAATCAAATGTTTCGCTTGGATTTGAAGCTAAACCTTCTACATCGCATTGATTTGAAGCTAAATCATGTGTTTCGCTTGGATTTGAAGCTATACCTTCTACATCGCATTGATTTGTTGCTAAATCAAGAGTTTCGCATGGATTTGAAGCTAACTCGTTTGTTTCGTCTGCATTTGAAGCTATATCACATATATCCCAAGTGTTTCAAGCTCAATCATTTGCTCCGCATGGATTTGAAGCTAATCCTTCTACATCGCATGGATTTGAAGCTAATCCTTCTACATCGCATTGATTTGTAGCTAAATAATTTGTTCCGCTTGGATTTGAAGTTAACTCGTTTGTTTCGCCTGAATTTGAAGCTATGTCACTTATATCTCAAGTGTTTGAAGCTCAATCATTTGCTTCGAATGGATTTGAAGCTAAACCTTCTAAATCGCATTGATTTGAAGCTAAATCTTATGATTCGCTTGGATAGGAAGATAACTCGTTGGTTTCGTCTGCATTTGAAGCCATATCACTTATATCCCAAGTGTTTGAAGCTAAATAATTTGTTTCGCATGGATTTGAAGCTAGACTTTCTACATCGCTTTGATTTGAAGCTAAATCATGTGATTCGCTTGGATTGGAAACTAGCTCGTTTATTTCGTCTGCATTTGAAGCTGTATCACTTATATCGCAAGTATCTAAAGCTAAATCATTTGTGTCTAATGGATTAGATGCTAAACCTTCTACATAGCATTGCTTTGCAGCTAAATCATGAGTTTCGCATGGATTTGAAGCTAACTCGTTTGTTTCGTCTGCATTTGAAGCAATATCACATATATCCCAAATGTTCCAAGCTCAATCACTCGCTTCGCATGGATTTGAAGCTAAACCTTCAACATACTATTGATTTGCAGTTAAATCATGTGTTTCGCTTGGATATGAAGCTAACTCGTTTGTTTCCGCCTGCATTTGAAGCTATATCACTTATATCGCAAGAATCTGAATCTAAATCATTTGTGTCTCATGGATTTGAAGCTAAACCTTCTACATCGCATTGATTTTCAGATAAATCGTGTGTTTTCCATGGCTTTGAAGCTAACTGGTTTGATTCGTCTGCATTTGAAGCAATATCACTTATATCGCAAGTGTTTGAAGCTCAATCATTTGCTTCGCATGGATTTGAAGCTAATCCATCTACATCGCATTGATTTAAAATTAAATCGTGTGTTTCGCTTGGATTAGAAACTAGCTCGTTTATTTCGTCTGCATTTGAAGCAATATCACTTATATCGCAAGTATCTGAAGCTAAATCATTGGTTTCGCATGGATTTGAAGCTAAACCTTCTACATCGCATTGATTTTAAGATAAATCGTGTGTTTTGCATGACTTTGAAGCTAACTCGTTTGTTTCGTCTGCATTTGAAGCTATATCAGATATATCCCAAGTGTTTGAAGCTCAATCATTTGCTTCGCATGGATTTGAAGCTAATCCATCTACATCGCCTTGATTTAAAGCTAAATCGTGTGTTTCGCATGGAATTGAAACTAACTGGTTTGTTTCGTCTGCATTTGAAGCAATATCACTTATATCGCAAGTATCTGAAGCTAAATCATTGGTTTCGCATGGATTTGAAGCTAAACCTTCTACATCGCTTAGATTTGAAGCTAGCTCATTTGCTTCGTCTGCAGTTGAAGCAATATCACTTATATCGCAAGTATTTGAAGAAAAATCATGTGTTTTGCATGGAATTGAAACTAACTCGTTTGTTTCGACTGCATTTGAAGCTATATTACTTATATCGCAAGTATCTGAAGCTAAATCATTTGTTTCGCATGGATTTGAAGCTAAACCTTCTACATCGGATTGATTTGAAGATAAATCATGCGTTTCGCTTGGATATGAATCTAACTCGTTTGTTTAGCCTGCATTTGAGCTAATCACTTGTATAGCAAGTATCTGAAGCTAAATCATTTGTGTCGCAAGGATTTGAAGCTAAACCTTCTACATTGCATTGATTTGAAGCTTAATCATGTGTTTCGCATGGATTTGAAGCTAACTCGTTAGTTTCATCTGCATTTGAAGCTATATCACTTATATCGCTAGTATCTGAAGCTAAATAATTTGTTTCGCATGGATTTGAAGCTAAACCTTCTAAATCGCATTGATTTGAGGCTAAATCTTATGATTCGCTTGGATAGGAAGCTAACTCGTTGGTTTCGTCTGCATTTGAAGCCATATCACTTATATCCCAAGTGTTTGAAGCTAAATAATTTGTTTCGCATGGATTTGAAGCTAGACTTTCTACATCGCTTTGATTTGAAGCTAAATCATGTGATTCGCTTGGATTGGAAACTAGCTCGTTTATTTCGTCTGCATTTGAAGCTGTATCACTTATATCGCAAGTATCTAAAGCTAAATCATTTGTGTCTAATGGATTAGATGCTAAACCTTCTACATAGCATTGCTTTGCAGCTAAATCATGAGTTTCGCATGGATTTGAAGCTAACTCGTTTGTTTCGTCTGCATTTGAAGCAATATCACATATATCCCAAATGTTCCAAGCTCAATCACTTGCTTCGCATGGATTTGAAGCTAATTCTTCTACATCGCAATGATTTGAAGCCAAATCATGTGTTTGGCATGGATATGGAGCTAACTCGTTTATTTCGTCTGTATTTGTAGCTGTATCACTTATATCGCAAGTATCTGAATCTAAATCATTTGTGTCTCATGGATTTGAAGCCAAACCTTCTACATCGCATTGATTTGCAGCTAAATCATGTGTTTCGCATGGAATTGAAGCTAACTGGTTTGATTCGTCTGCATTTGAAGCAATATCACTTATATCGCAAGTATCTGAAGCTAAATCATTGGTTTCGCATGGATTTGAAGCTAAACCTTCTACATCGCATTGATTTTCAGATAAATCGTGTGTTTTGCATGGCTTTGAAGCTAACTCGTTAGTTTCGTCTGCATTTGAAGCTATATCACATATATCCCAAGTGTTTGAAGCTCAATCATTTGCTTCGCATGGATTTGAAGCTAATCCATCTACATCGCATTGATTTAAAATTAAATCGTGTGTTTCGCTTGGATTAGAAACTAGCTCGTTTATTTCGTCTGCATTTGAAGCAATATCACTTATATCGCAAGTATCTGAAGCTAAATCATTGGTTTCGCATGGATTTGAAGCTAAACCTTCTACATCGCATTGATTTGCAGATAAATCGTGTGTTTTGCATGGATTTGAAACTAACTCGTTTGTTTCGTCTGCATTTGAAGCTATATCACATATATCCCAAGTGTTTGAAGCTCAATCATTTGCTTCGCATGGATTTGAAGCTAATCCATCTACATCGCATTGATTTAAAGCTAAATCGTGTGTTTCGCTTGGATTGGAAACTAGCTCGTTTATTTCGTCTGCATTTGAAGCAATATCACTTATATCGCAAGTATCTGAAGCTAAATCATTGGTTTCGCATGGATTTGAAGCTAAACCTTCTACATCGCATTGATTTGCAGATAAATCGTGTGTTTTGCATGGATTTGAAACTAACTCGTTTGTTTCGTCTGCATTTGAAGCAATATCACTTATATCGCAAGTATCTGAAGCTAAATCATTGGTTTCGCATGGATTTGAAGCTAAACCTTCTACATCGCATTGATTTTCAGATAAATCGTGTGTTTTGCATGACTTTGAAGCTAACTCGTTTGTTTCGTCTGCATTTGAAGCTATATCACATATATCCCAAGTGTTTGAAGCTCAATCATTTGCTTCGCATGGATTTGAAGCTAATCCATCTACATCGCATTGATTTAAAGCTAAATCGTGTGTTTCCCATGGAATTGAAACTAACTGGTTTGTTTCGTCTGCATTTGAAGCAATATCACTTATATCGCAAGTATCTGAAGCTAAATCATTGGTTTCGCATGGATTTGAAGCTAAACCTTCTACATCGCATAGATTTGAAGCTAGCTCATTTGCTTCGTCTGCAGTTGAAGCAATATCACTTATATCGCAAGTATTTGAAAAAAAACCTGTGTTTTGCATGGAATTGAAACTAACTCGTTTGTTTCGACTGCATTTGAAGCTATATTACTTATATCGCAAGTATCTGAAGCTAAATCATATGTTTCGCTTGGATTTGATGCTAAACCTTCTACATCGCATTGATTTGAAGCTAAATCATGTGTTTCGCTCGGATATGAAGCTAACTCGTTTGTTTAGTCTGCATTTGAAGCTATATCACTTATATCGCATGTATCTGAAGCTAAATTATTTGTTTCGCATGGTTTTGAAGCTAAACCTTCTACATCGCATTGATTTGCTGCTAAATCAAGAGTTTCGCATGGATTTGAAGCTAACTCGTTTGTTTCGTCTGCATTTGAAGCTATATCACATATATCCCAAGTGTTTCAAGCTCAATCATTTGCTTCGCATGGATTTGAAGCTAATCCTTCTACATCGCATTGATTTGAAGCTAAATATTGTGTTCCGCTTGGATTTGAAGTTAACTCGTTTGTTTCGACTGAATTTGAAGCTATATCACTTATATCCCAAGTGTTTGAAGCTAAATCATTTGTTTCGCATGGATTTGAAGCTAAACCTTCTACATCGGATTGATTTGAAGATAAATCATGCGTTTCGCTTGGATATGAATCTAACTCGTTTGTTTAGTCTGCATTTGAGCTAATCACTTATATAGCAAGTATCTGAAGCTAAATCATTTGGGCCGCAAGCATTTGAAGCTAAACCTTCTACATTGCATTGATTTGAAGCTTAATCATGTGTTTCGCATGGATTTGAAGCTAACTCGTTAGTTTCATCTGCATTTGAATCTATATCACTTATATCGCTAGTATCTGAAGCTAAATCATTGGTTTCGCATGGATTTGAAGCTAAATCTTCTGCATCGCATTAATATTAACTAAATCATGTGTTTCGCATGGAATTGAAACTAACTGGTTTGTTTCGTCTGCATTTGGAGTTGTGCCACTTATATCGCAAGTATCTGAAGCTAAATCATTGGTTTCGCATGCATTTGAACCTAAACATTCTACATCGCATAGATTTGAAGCTAGCTCGTTTGCTTCATCTGCAGTTGAAGCAATATCACTTACATCGCAAGTATTTGAAGAAAAATCATGTGTTTTGCATGGAATTGAAACTAACTCGTGTGTTTCGACTGCATTTGAAGCTATATTACTTATATCGCAAGTATCTGAAGCTAAATCAAATGTTTCGCTTGGATTTGAAGCTAAACCTTCTACATCGCATTGATTTGAAGCTAAATCATGTGTTTCGCTTGGATTTGAAGCTATACCTTCTACATCGCATTGATTTGCTGCTAAATCAAGAGTTTCGCATGGATTTGAAGCTAACTCGTTTGTTTCGTCTGCATTTGAAGCTATATCACATATATCCCAAGTGTTTCAAGCTCAATCATTTGCTCCGCATGGATTTGAAGCTAATCCTTCTACATCGCATGGATTTGAAGCTAATCCTTCTACATCGCATTGATTTGAAGCTAAATAATTTGTTCCGCTTGGATTTGAAGTTAACTCGTTTGTTTCGACTGAATTTGAAGCTATGTCACTTATATCTCAAGTGTTTGAAGCTCAATCATTTGCTTCGAATGGATTTGAAGTTAAACTTTCTACATCGCATTGACTTGAAACTAAATCATGTGATTCGCTTGGATTGGAAGCTAACTCGTTTGATTCGTCTGCATTTAAAGCTGTATCACTTATATCGCAAGTATCTGAAGCTGAATCATTTGTTTCGCATGGACTTGTAGCTAACTCGTTTGTTTCGTCTGCATTTGAAGCTATATCACACATATCACTAGTATATGAAGGTAAATCATTTGTTTCGCCTGGATTTGAAGTTAAATCTTCTAAATCGCACTGCTTTGAAGCTAAATCATGTGATTCGCTTGGATTTGAAGCTAACTCGTTTGTTTCGTCTGTATTTGAAGCTGTATCACTTATATCGCTAGTATATGAAGCTAAATCATTAGTGTCTTATGGATTTGAAGCGAAACCTTCTACATAGCATTGATTTGAAGCTTAATCATGTGTTTCGCATGGATTTGAAGCTAACTTGTTTGTTGCGCATGCATTTGAAGCTATATCATTTATATCGCAAGTATTTGAAGCCAAATCATTTGTGTCGTATGGATTTGAAGCTAAACCTTCTACATCGCATTGATTTGAAGCTAAATCATGTATTTCGTTTGGATTTGAAGCTAACTCGTTTGTTTCGACTGCATCTGAAGCTATTTCATTTATACCGCAAGTATTTGAAAGTAATTCATTTGTTTCGCATAGATTTGAAGATAAATCTTCTACTCCACTCTGATTTGTAGCTAAATCATGTGTTTCGCTTGGACTTGAAGCTAAATCCTTTATTTCGCATGCATTTTATCTAATTCATTTATTTCGCAGCATTTGGAGCTGAACCATTTTTTTCGCATGAATATTAAGCTAAGTCATGTGTTTCGCATTGATTTGCAGCTAAATCATGTGATTCGCATGGATTTGAAGATAACTCGTTTGTTTCGCCTGCATTTGGAGCTATATCACTTATATCCTAAGTGTTTGAAGCTACATCGTTCGTTTCGCATGGATTTGAAGCTATCTTGCTTGTTGCGCATGCATTTGAAGCTATATCATTCATATCGCAAGTATTTGAAGCCAAATCATTTGTGTCGCATGGATTTGAAGCTAAACCTTCTACATCGTATTGATTTGATGATAAATCATGTTTATCGCATGGATTTTGAAGCTAACTCGTTTGATTCGTCTGCATTTGAAGCTATATCACTTATATCGCAAGTATCTGAATCTAAATCATTTGTTTCGCATGAATTTGAAGCTAAACCTTCTACATCGCATTGATTTGCATCTAAACCATGTGTTTCGCAAGGATTTGGAGCTAACTCGTTTGTTTCGACTGCATTTGAAGCTATATCTCTTATATCCCAAGTGTTTGAAGCTAAATCATTTGATTCGCATGGATTTGAAGCTATGTCACTTATATCGCAAGTATCTGATGCTAAATAAATTGTTTCGCATGTAGTTGAAGCTAAGCCTTCTACTTCGCATTAATTTGAAGCTAAATCATTTGTTTCGCTTGGATTTGAAGCTAAACCTTCTACATCGCATTGATTTGAAACTAAATCATGTATTACGCTTGGATTTGAAGCTAACTCGTTTGTTTCGACTGCATCTGAAGCTATTTCATTTATACCGCAAGTATTTGAAAGTAATTCATTTTTTCGCATAGATTTGAAGATAAATCTTCTACTCCACTCTGATTTGAAGCTATATCATGTGATTCGCATGGATATGAATCTACCTCAATTGTTTCGCCTGCATTTGAAGCTGTATTACTTATATCGCAAGTATTAGAAGCTAAATCATTTGTATCGCTCTGATTTGAAGATAAACCGTCTACATCTAATTGATCTGAAGTTAAATCATGTGTTTCGCATGGATTTGAAGATAACTCGTTTGTTTCGCCTGCATTTGGAGCTATATCACTTATATCCTAAGTGTTTGAAGCTACATCATACGTTTCGCATGGATTTCAAGCTAAACCTTCTACATCGCATTGATTTGAAGCTAAATCATGTGATTCGCTTGGATTAGAAGCTAACTCGTTTGTTTCGTCTGCATTTGAAGCTATATCACATATATCCCAAGTGTTTGAAGCTCAATCATTTGCTTCGCATGGATTTGAAGCTAATCCATCTACATCGCATTGATTTAAAGCTAAATCGTGTGTTTCCCATGGAATTGAAACTAACTGGTTTGTTTCGTCTGCATTTGAAGCAATATCACTTATATCGCAAGTATCTGAAGCTAAATCATTGGTTTCGCATGGATTTGAAGCTAAACCTTCTACATCGCATAGATTTGAAGCTAGCTCATTTGCTTCGTCTGCAGTTGAAGCAATATCACTTATATCGCAAGTATTTGAAAAAAAACCTGTGTTTTGCATGGAATTGAAACTAACTCGTTTGTTTCGACTGCATTTGAAGCTATATTACTTATATCGCAAGTATCTGAAGCTAAATCATATGTTTCGCTTGGATTTGATGCTAAACCTTCTACATCGCATTGATTTGAAGCTAAATCATGTGTTTCGCTCGGATATGAAGCTAACTCGTTTGTTTAGTCTGCATTTGAAGCTATATCACTTATATCGCATGTATCTGAAGCTAAATTATTTGTTTCGCATGGTTTTGAAGCTAAACCTTCTACATCGCATTGATTTGCAGCTAAATCAAGAGTTTCGCATGGATTTGAAGCTAACTCGTTTGTTTCGTCTGCATTTGAAGCTATATCACATATATCCCAAGTGTTTCAAGCTCAATCATTTGCTTCGCATGGATTTGAAGCTAATCCTTCTACATCGCATTGATTTGAAGCTAAATAATGTGTTCCGCTTGGATTTGAAGTTAACTCGTTTGTTTCGACTGAATTTGAAGCTATATCACTTATATCCCAAGTGTTTGAAGCTAAATCATTTGTTTCGCATGGATTTGAAGCTAAACCTTCTACATCGGATTGATTTGAAGATAAATCATGCGTTTCGCTTGGATATGAATCTAACTCGTTTGTTTAGTCTGCATTTGAGCTAATCACTTATATAGCAAGTATCTGAAGCTAAATCATTTGGGCCGCAAGCATTTGAAGCTAAACCTTCTACATTGCATTGATTTGAAGCTTAATCATGTGTTTCGCATGGATTTGAAGCTAACTCGTTAGTTTCATCTGCATTTGAATCTATATCACTTATATCGCTAGTATCTGAAGCTAAATAATTTGTTTCGCATGGATTTGAAGCTAAACCTTCTAAATCGCATTTATTTGAAGCTAAATCTTATGATTCGCTTGGATAGGAAGCTAACTCGTTGGTTTCGTCTGCATTTGAAGCCATATCACTTATATCCCAAGTGTTTGAAGCTAAATAATTTGTTTCGCATGGATTTGAAGCTAGACTTTCTACATCGCTTTGATTTGAAGCTAAATCATGTGATTCGCTTGGATTGGAAACTAGCTCGTTTATTTCGTCTGCATTTGAAGCTGTATCACTTATATCGCAAGTATCTAAAGCTAAATCATTTGTGTCTAATGGATTAGATGCTAAACCTTCTACATAGCATTGCTTTGCAGCTAAATCATGTGTTTCGCATGGATTTGAAGCTAACTCGTTTGTTTCGTCTGCACTTGACGCTATGTCACTTATATCGCAAGTGTCTGAAGCTAAATCATTGGTTTCGCATGGATTTGAAGCTAAATCTTCTGCATCGCATTAATATTAACTAAATCATGTGTTTCGCATGGAATTGAAACTAACTGGTTTGTTTCGTCTGCATTTGGAGTTGTGCCACTTATATCGCAAGTATCTGAAGCTAAATCATTGGTTTCGCATGCATTTGATCCTAAACATTCTACATCGCATAGATTTGAAGCTAGCTCGTTTGCTTCGTCTGCAGTTGAAGCAATATCACTTACATCGCAAGTATTTGAAGAAAAATCATGTGTTTTGCATGGAATTGAAACTAACTCGTTTGTTTCGACTGCATTTGAAGCTATATTACTTATATCGCAAGTATCTGAAGCTAAATCAAATGTTTCGCTTGGATTTGAAGCTAAACCTTCTACATCGCATTGATTTGAAGCTAAATCATGTGTTTCGCTTGGATTTGAAGCTATACCTTCTACATCGCATTGATTTGCTGCTAAATCAAGAGTTTCGCATGGATTTGAAGCTAACTCGTTTGTTTCGTCTGCATTTGAAGCTATATCACATGTATCCCAAGTGTTTCAAGCTCAATCATTTGCTCCGCATGGATTTGAAGCTAATCCTTCTACATCGCATGGATTTGAAGCTAATCCTTCTACATCGCATTGATTTGAAGCTAAATAATTTGTTCCGCTTGGATTTGAAGTTAACTCGTTTGTTTCGACTGAATTTGAAGCTATGTCACTTATATCTCAAGTGTTTGAAGCTCAATCATTTGCTTCGAATGGATTTGAAGTTAAACTTTCTACATCGCATTGACTTGAAACTAAATCATGTGATTCGCTTGGATTGGAAGCTAACTCGTTTGATTCGTCTGCATTTAAAGCTGTATCACTTATATCGCAAGTATCTGAAGCTGAATCATTTGTTTCGCATGGACTTGTAGCTAACTCGTTTGTTTCGTCTGCATTTGAAGCTATATCACACATATCACTAGTATATGAAGGTAAATCATTTGTTTCGCCTGGATTTGAAGTTAAATCTTCTAAATCGCACTGCTTTGAAGCTAAATCATGTGATTCGCTTGGATTTGAAGCTAACTCGTTTGTTTCGTCTGTATTTGAAGCTGTATCACTTATATCGCTAGTATATGAAGCTAAATCATTAGTGTCTTATGGATTTGAAGCGAAACCTTCTACATAGCATTGATTTGAAGCTTAATCATGTGTTTCGCATGGATTTGAAGCTAACTTGTTTGTTGCGCATGCATTTGAAGCTATATCATTTATATCGCAAGTATTTGAAGCCAAATCATTTGTTTCGCATGGAGTTGAAGCCAAAACTTCTACATCGCATTGATTTGCAGCTAAATCATGTGTTTTGCATGGATTTGAAGCTATGTCACGTATATCGCAAGTATCTGATGCTAAATAAATTGTTTCGCATGTAGTTGATGCTAAACCTTCTACATCGCATTGATTTGCAGCTAAGTCATGTGTTGCGCTTGGATTTGAAGATAACTCGTTTGTTTCGTCAGCTCTTGAAGCTATATCACTTATGTCGCAAGTATCTGAAGCTAAGTCATGTGAGTCGCATGGATTTGAAGCTAAACCTGCTACATAGCATTGATTTGAAGCTTAATCATGTGTTTTGCTTGGATTTGAAGCAAACTCGTATGATTTCCCTGCATTTGAAGCCACATCAATTATATCGCAAGTATCTGAAGCTAAATCATTTGTGTCGCATGGATTTGATGCTAAACCTTCTTCATAGCATTGATTTGAATCTAAACCTTCTACATCACATTGAATTGAGGCTACATCATATGTTTCGCTTGGAGTTGAAGCTAGCTCGTTTGTTTAGCCTGCATTTGAAGCTATATCACTTATATCGCAAGTATTTGAAGCTAAATCATTGGTTTCGCATGCATTTGATCCTAAACATTCTACATCGCATAGATTTGAAGCTAGCTCGTTTGCTTCGTCTGCAGTTGAAGCAATATCACTTACATCGCAAGTATTTGAAGAAAAATCATGTGTTTTGCATGGAATTGAAACTAACTCGTTTGTTTCGACTGCATTTGAAGCTATATTACTTATATCGCAAGTATCTGAAGCTAAATCAAATGTTTCGCTTGGATTTGAAACTAAACCTTCTACATCGCATTGATTTGAAGCTAAATCATGTGTTTCGCTTGGATTTGAAGCTATACCTTCTACATCGCATTGATTTGCTGCTAAATCAAGAGTTTCGCATGGATTTGAAGCTAACTCGTTTGTTTCGTCTGCATTTGAAGCTATATCACATGTATCCCAAGTGTTTCAAGCTCAATCATTTGCTCCGCATGGATTTGAAGCTAATCCTTCTACATCGCATGGATTTGAAGCTAATCCTTCTACATCGCATTGATTTGAAGCTAAATAATTTGTTCCGCTTGGATTTGAAGTTAACTCGTTTGTTTCGACTGAATTTGAAGCTATGTCACTTATATCTCAAGTGTTTGAAGCTCAATCATTTGCTTCGAATGGATTTGAAGTTAAACTTTCTACATCGCATTGACTTGAAACTAAATCATGTGATTCGCTTGGATTGGAAGCTAACTCGTTTGATTCGTCTGCATTTAAAGCTGTATCACTTATATCGCAAGTATCTGAAGCTGAATCATTTGTTTCGCATGGACTTGTAGCTAACTCGTTTGTTTCGTCTGCATTTGAAGCTATATCACACATATCACTAGTATATGAAGGTAAATCATTTGTTTCGCCTGGATTTGAAGTTAAATCTTCTAAATCGCACTGCTTTGAAGCTAAATCATGTGATTCGCTTGGATTTGAAGCTAACTCGTTTGTTTCGTCTGTATTTGAAGCTGTATCACTTATATCGCTAGTATATGAAGCTAAATCATTAGTGTCTTATGGATTTGAAGCGAAACCTTCTACATAGCATTGATTTGAAGCTTAATCATGTGTTTCGCATGGATTTGAAGCTAACTTGTTTGTTGCGCATGCATTTGAAGCTATATCATTTATATCGCAAGTATTTGAAGCCAAATCATTTGTTTCGCATGGAGTTGAAGCCAAAACTTCTACATCGCATTGATTTGCAGCTAAATCATGTGTTTTGCATGGATTTGAAGCTATGTCACGTATATCGCAAGTATCTGATGCTAAATAAATTGTTTCGCATGTAGTTGATGCTAAACCTTCTACATCGCATTGATTTGCAGCTAAGTCATGTGTTGCGCTTGGATTTGAAGATAACTCGTTTGTTTCGTCAGCTCTTGAAGCTATATCACTTATGTCGCAAGTATCTGAAGCTAAGTCATGTGAGTCGCATGGATTTGAAGCTAAACCTGCTACATAGCATTGATTTGAAGCTTAATCATGTGTTTTGCTTGGATTTGAAGCAAACTCGTATGATTTCCCTGCATTTGAAGCCACATCAATTATATCGCAAGTATCTGAAGCTAAATCATTTGTGTCGCATGGATTTGATGCTAAACCTTCTTCATAGCATTGATTTGAATCTAAACCTTCTACATCACATTGAATTGAGGCTACATCATATGTTTCGCTTGGAGTTGAAGCTAGCTCGTTTGTTTAGCCTGCATTTGAAGCTATATCACTTATATCGCAAGTATTTGAAGAAAAATCATGTGTTCTGCGTGGATTTAAAGCTAACTCGATTGATTCGTCTGCAATTGATACTATATCACTTATATCTCAAGTGTATGAAGCTAAATCATTTCTTTCGCATAGATTTCAACCTAAACCTCCTACATCACATTAATTTGCAGCTAAATCATGTGTTTCGCATGGATTTGAAGCTATCTCGTTTGTTACCCCTGGAGATGAATCTATATCACTTATATCGCAAGTATTTGAAGCTAAATCATTTTTTCCGCATGGATTTGAAGCTACGCCTTCTACTACGCATTGATTTGGAGCTAGATCATTCGTTTGCCATGAATTTGGAGCTAACTCGTTCGTTTCACCTGCATTTGAAACTATATCACTTATATCGCAAGTATCTGAACCTGAATTAATTGTGTCGCATTAATTTGAAGCTAAGCCTTCTACTTCGCATTGATTTGAAGCTAAATCATTTGTGTAGCATGTATTGGAAGATATTCCTTCTACTTCGCATTGATTTGAAGCTAAATCATCTGTTTCGTATGGATTTGAAGCTAACGCGTTTGTTTCTCCCGCATTTGAAGCTATATCATTTATATCGCAAGTATCTGAAGGTAATCCATTGGTTTCGCATGGATTTAAAGCTAAATCATGTGTTTCGCATGGATTTGAATCTAACTCTTTTGTTCGCCTGCATTTGAAGCTATATCACTTACATCGCAAGCATTTGAAGCTAAATCATGTGTTTCGCTTGTATTTGAAGCTAACCCGTTCGTTTCGCCTGCATTTTTAGCTATATCATTTATATCGCAAGTATTTGAAGCTAAATCATTTGTTTCGCATGATTTTGAAGCTGAACCTTCTACATCGCATTGATTTGAAGCCAAATCATGTGATTCTCTTGGATTTGAATCTAACTCGTTTGTTTCCTGTGCATCTGAAGCTATATGACATATACCGCAAGTATCTGAAGCTAAATCATTGGTTTCGCATGCATTTGAAGCTCAGCCATCTACCTCGCATTGATTTGAAGCTAAATCATGTGTATCGCAAGGATTTTTAAACTGACTCGTTTGTTTCGTCTGCACTTGAAGCTATATCACTTATATCCCAAGTGTTTGAAGCTAAATCATTTGTTTCGCATGGATTTGAATTTAAGCCGTGTACTTCGAATTCATTTGAAGCCAAATCATGTGTGTGGCATGGATTTGAAGTTATATCATGTGTTTTGCATGGATTTCAAGCTAACTCGTTTGTTTCGCATGGATTTGAAGCTAAACCTTCTACATCGCGTTGATTTAAAGCTAAATCATGTGTTTCGCATGGAGTTGAAGCTAGCTCGTTTGTTTCGCCTGCAAATGAATCTATATCACTTATATCGCAAGTATCTGATGCTAAATCATCTGTTTCGCATGAATTTGAAGCTAAACCTTCTACATCGCATAGATTTGAAGCTAAATCATGTGTTTCGCTTGGATATGAAGCAAACTCGTTTGTTTAATCTGCATTTGAAGCTATATCACTCATATCGCAAGTATCTGAAGCTAAATCATTTGTGTCGCATGGATTTGAAACTAAACCTCCAACATAGCATTGATTTGAAGCTTAATCATGTGTTTTGCATGGATTTGAAGTTACCTCGTTTGTTTCGACTGCATTTGAAGCTATATCACTTATATCGCAAGTATCTGATGCTAAATCATCTGTTTTGCATGAATTTGAAGCTAAACCTTCTACATCGCATTGATTTGAAGCTAAATAATGTGTGCCGCTTGGATTTTAAGCTAACACGTTTGTTTCGACTGCATTTGAAGCTATATCACTTATATCCCAAGTGTTTGAAGCTAAATCATTTGTTTCGCATGGATTTGAAGCTAAAGCTTCTACATCGGATTGATTTGAATCTAAATCATGTGTTTCGCTTGGATATGAAGATAACTCGTTTGTTTAGTCTGCATTTGAAGCTAATCACTTATACAGCAAGTATCTGAAGCTAAATCATTTGTTTCGCATGGATTTGAAGCTAAACCTTCAACATCGGATTGATTTGAAGCTAAATCATGTGTTTCGCTTGGATATGAAGATAACTCGTTTGTTTCGCATGCAGTTTAAGCTAAATCATGTTTATCACATGTATCTGAAGCTAAACCATTTGTTTCGCATGGATTTGAAGCTAAACCTTCTACATCGCATTGATTTGAAGCTAAATCATGAGTTTCGCTTGGATATGAATCTAACTCCTTTGTTTAATTTGCACTTGAAACTATATCACTTCTATCGCAAGAATCTGAAGATAAATCATTTGTTTCGCATGGATTTCAAGCTAAACCTTCTACATCGCATTGATTTGCAGCTAAATCATGTGATTCGCTTGGATTGAAAGCTAACTCGTTTGTTTCGTCTGCATTTGAAGATATATCACTTAAATCCCAATTGTTTGAATATAAATCATTTGTTTCGCATGGATTTCAAGCTAAATCTTCTACATCGCATTGATTTAATGCTAAATCATGTGTTGCACTTGGATTGGAAGCTAACTCGTTTGTTTCGTCTGCATTTGAAGCTGTATCACTTATATCGCAACTATCTGAAGTTAAATCATTTGTTTCGCATGGATTTGAAGCTAAACCTTCATACATCGCATTGCTTTGAAGCTAAATCATGTGATTCGCTTGAATTTGTAGCTAACCCGGTTTTTTCGTCTGCATTTGAAGCTATACCACTTATATCGCTAGTATCTGGAGCTAAATCATTTGTGTCTCATGGATTTGAAGCTAAAAAATCTACATCGCATCGATTTGAAGCTAAATCATGTGATTCGCTTGGATTGGAAGCTAACTCGTTTGTTTCGTCTGCATTTGAAGATATATCACTTAAATCCCAAGTGTTTGAAGATAAATCATTTGTTTCGCATGGATTTCAAGCTAAACCTTCTACATCGCATTGTTTTAATGCTAAATCATGTGTTTCGCTTGGATTTGAAGCTAACTCGGTTGTTTCGTCTACATTTGAAGCTATATCACATATATTCCTAGCGTTTGAAGCTAAATCATGTGTTTTGCATGGATTTTATGCTAACTCGTTTGTTTCCCCTGCATTTGAAGCTATATCAGTTATATCGCAAGTATCTGATGCTAAATCATTTGCATCGCATGAATTTGAAGCTAAACCTGCTACATGGCATTGATTTGTAGCTAAATCATGTGATTCGCTTGGATTTGAAGCTAACTCGTTCGTTCGGCCAGCATTTGATACTATATCAATTCTATCGCAAGTATCTGAAGCTAAATCATTTGTTTCGTATGGATTTGAAGCTAAACCTTCTACATCGCATTGATTTGTAGCTAAATCATGTGATTCGCTTGGATTTGAAGCTAACTCGTTTGTTTCGTCTGCATTTGAAGATATATCACTTAAATCCCAATTGTTTGAAGATAAATCATTTGTTCCGCATGGATTTCAAGCTAAACCTTCTACATGGCATTGATTTAATGCTAAATCATGTGTTGCGCTTGGATTGGAAGCAAACTCATTTATTTCATCTGCATTTGAAGCTGTATCACTTATATCGCAAGTATCTGAAGCTAAATCATTTATTTCGCATGGATTTGAAGCTAAACCTTCTACATAGCATTGATTTGAAGCTTCATCATGTGTTTTGCATGGATTTGAAGCTAACTCGTTTGTTTCGCCTGCATTTGAAGATATATCAATTGTATCGTAAGTATCTGAACCTAAATCATTTGCTTCGCATGTATTTGAAACTAAACCTTCTATATCGCATTAATTTGAAGCCAAATCATGTGTTTCGCTTGGATTGGAAGCAAACTCATTTATTTCATCTGCATTGGAAGCTGTATCACTTATATCGCAAGTATCTGAAGCTAAATCATTTGTTTCGCATGGATTTGAATCTAAACCTTCTACATAGCATTGATTTGAAGCTTCATCATGTGTTTTGCATGGATTTGAAGCTAACTCGTTTGTTTCGCCTGCATTTGAAGATATATCAATTGTATCGTAAGTATCTGAACCTAAATCATTTGCTTCGCATGTATTTGAAGCTAATCCTTCTACATCGCATTGATTTTAAGCTAAATCATGTGATTCTCTAGGATTTGAAGCTAACTCGTTTGTTTCGCCTGCATTTGAAACTGTATCACTTATATCCCAAGTGTTTGAAGCTAAATCATTTGTTTCGCATGGATTTGAAGCTAATCCTTCTACATCGTATTGATTTAAAGCTAAATCATGTGTTTCGCATGGATTAGAAGCTAACTCGTTAGTTTCGTCTGCATTTAAAGCTATATCACTTATATCGCTAGTATCTGAAGCTAAATCATTTTTTTCGCATAGATTTGAAGCTAAACTTTCTACATCGCATTGATTTGAAGCTAAATCATGTGATTCGCATGGATTGGAAGCTAACTCGTTTGTTTCGTCTGTATTTGAAGATATATCACTTAAATCCCAATTGTTTGAAGATAAATCATTTGTTCCGCATGGATTTCAAGCTAAACCTTCTACATGGCATTGATTTAATGCTAAATCATGTGTTGCGCTTGGATTGGAAGCAAACTCATTTATTTCATCTGCATTTGAAGCTGTATCACTTATATCGCAAGTATCTGAAGCTAAATCATTTGTTTCGCATGGATTTGAAGCTAAACCTTCTACATAGCATTGATTTGAAGCTTCATCATGTGCTTTGCATGGATTTGAAGCTAACTCGTTTGTTTCGCCTGCATTTGAAGATATATCAATTGTATCGTAAGTATCTGAACCTAAATCATTTGCTTCGCATGTATTTGAAGCTAATCCTTCTACATCGCATTGATTTTAAGCTAAATCATGTGATTCTCTAGGATTTGAAGCTAACTCGTTTGTTTCGCCTGCATTTGAAGTTATATCACATATATCCCACGTGTTTGAAGCTCAATCATTTGCTTCGCTTGGATTTGAAGCTAATCCTTCTACATCGCATTGATTTGAAGCTACATCACGTGATTCTCTTGGATTGGAAGCTAACTTGTTTATTTCGTCTGCATTTGAAGATATATCACTTAAATCCCAACTGTTTGAAGATAAATCATTTGTTTCGCATGGATTAGAAGCTAACTCGTTAGTTTCGTCTGCATTTAAAGCTATATCACTTATATCGCTAGTATCTGAAGCTAAATCATTTTTTTCGCATAGATTTGAAGCTAAACTTTCTACATCGCATTGATTTGAAGCTAAATCATGTGATTCGCATGGATTGGAAGCTAACTCGTTTGTTTCGTCTGCATTTGAAGATATATCACTTAAATCCCAATTGTTTGAAGATAAATCATTTGTTCCGCATGGATTTCAAGCTAAACCTTCTACATGGCATTGATTTAATGCTAAATCATGTGTCGCGCTTGGAGTGGAAGCAAACTCATTTATTTCATCTGCATTTGAAGCTGTATCACTTATATCGCAAGTATCTGAAGCTAAATCATTTGTTTCGCATGGATTTGAAGCTAAACCTTCTACATAGCATTGATTTGAAGCTTCATCATGTGTTTTGCATGGATTTGAAGCTAACTCGTTTGTTTCGCCTGCATTTGAAGATATATCAATTGTATCGTAAGTATCTGAACCTAAATCATTTGCTTCGCATGTATTTGAAACTAAACCTTCTACATCGCATTGATTTGAAGCCAAATCATGTGTTTCGCTTGGATTGGAAGCAAACTCATTTATTTCATCTGCATTGGAAGCTGTATCACTTATATCGCAAGTATCTGAAGCTAAATCATTTGTTTCGCATGGATTTGAAGCTAAACCTTCTACATAGCATTGATTTGAAGCTTCATCATGTGCTTTGCATGGATTTGAAGCTAACTCGTTTGTTTCGCCTGCATTTGAAGATATATCAATTGTATCGTAAGTATCTGAACCTAAATCATTTGCTTCGCATGTATTTGAAGCTAATCCTTCTACATCGCATTGATTTTAAGCTAAATCATGTGATTCTCTAGGATTTGAAGCTAACTCGTTTGTTTCCCCTGCATTTGAAGCTATATCAGTTGTATCGCAAGTATCTGATACTAAATCATTTGTTTCGCATGGATTTGAAACTAAACATTCTACATCGCATTGATTTGCTGCTAAATCATGTGTTTCGCATGGATTTGAAGCTAACTCGTTTGTTTCGTCTGCACTTGACGCTATGTCACTTATATCGCAAGTGTCTGAAACTAAATCATTGGTTTCGCATGGATTTGAAGCTAAACCTTCTGAATCGCATTAATTTTAACTAAATCATGTGTTTCGCATGGAATTGAAGCTAACTGGTTTGTTTCGTCTGCATTTGGAGTTGTGCCACTTATATCGCAAGTATCTGAAGCTAAACCATTGGTTACGCGTGGATTTGAAACTAAGCCTTCCTAATCGCATTGATTCGAAGCTTAATCATGTGTTTCGCATGGATTTGATGCTAACTCGTTAGTTTCGTCTGCATTTGAAGCTATATCACTTACATCGCTAGTATCTGAAGCTAAATCATTGGTTTCGCATGGATTTGAAGCTAAACCTTCTACATCGCATTGATTTGCTGCTAAATCATGTGTTTCGCATGGGTTTGAATCTAATTCATGTGTTTCGCATGGATTTGAAGCTAAACATTATACTTCGCATTGATTTGTTGCTAAATCATGTGTTTCGCATGGAATTGAAGCTTACTGCTTTGATTCGTCTGCATTTGAAGCAATATCACTTATATCGCAAGTGTCTGAAGCTAAATCATTGGTTTCGCATGGATTTCAAGCTAAACCTTCTACATAGCATTGATTTGCAACTAAATCGTGTGTTTCGCATGGATTTGAAGCTAACTAGTTTGTTTCGTCTGCATTTGAAGCTGTATCACTTATATCGCAAGTATCTGAATCTAAATCATTTGTGTCTCAAGGATTTGATGGAAAACCTTCTACATCGCATTGATTTGATGCTAAATCATGTGTTTCGCATGGGTTTGAAGCTAATTCATGTGTTTCGCATGGATTTAAGGCTTAACCTTATACTTCGCATTGATTTGTTGCTAAATCATGTGTTTCGCATGGAATTGAAGCTAACTGGTTTGATTCGTCTGCATTTGAAGCAATATCACTTATATCGCAAGTATCTGAAGCTAAGTCATTGGTTTCGCATGGATTTGAAGCTAAACCTTCTACATCGCATTGATTTGCTGCTAAATCATGTGTTTCGCATGGATTTGAAGCTAACTCGTTTGTTTCGTCTGCACTTGACGATATGTCAGTTATATCGCAAGTTCTGAAGCTAAATCATTGGTTTCGCATGGATTTGAAGCTAAGCCTTCTGCATCGCATTAATTTTAACTCAATCATGTGTTCCGCATGGAATTGAAGCTGACTGCTTTGTTTCGTCTGCATTTGGAGTTGTGCCACTTGTATCGCAAGTATCTGAACCTAAACCATTGGTTTCGCATGGATTTGAAGCTAAACCTTCTACACCGCATGGATTTAAAGCTAAATCATGTGTTTCGCTTGGATGGGAAGCTAAGTCGTTTATTTCGTCTGCATGTGTTGCTGTATCACTTATATCGCAAGTATCTGAAGCTAAATCATTTGTTTCGCAAGGATTTGAAGCTAAACCTTCTACATAGCATTGATGTGAAGCATAATCATGTGTTTCGAATGGATTTAAAGCTAACTCGTTAGTTTCGTCTGCATTTGAAGCTATATCACTTATATCGCTAGTATCTGTCGCTAAATAATTTGTTTCGCATGGATTTGAATCTAGACTTTCTACGTGGCATTGATTTGAAGCTGAATCATGTGATTCGCATGGATTTGAAGCTAACTAGTTTGTTTCGTCTGCATTTGAATCTATATCACTTATATCGCCAGTATCTGAAGCTAAATCATTAGTTTCGCATGGATTTGAAGCCAAACCTTCTTCATCGCATTGATTTACTGCTAAATCATGTGTTTCGCATGGATTTGAAGCTAACTCGTTAGTTTCGTCTGCATTTGAAGCTATATCACTTATATCGCTAGTATCTGAAGCTAAATAATTTGTTTCGCATGGATTTGAAGCTAGACTTTCTACATCGCATTGATTTGAAGCTAAATCATGTGATTCGCTTGGATTGGAAGCTAAATCGTTTGTTTCGTCTGCATTTGAAGATATATCACTTATATCCCAAGTGTTTGACTATAAATCATTTGTTTCGCATGGATTTCAAGCTAAACCTTCTACATCGCATTGATTTGAAGCTAAATCATGTGATTCGCTTGGATTGGAAGCTAACTTGTTGGTTACGTATGCATTTGAAGCTATATCACTTATATCCCAAGTGTTTGAAGCTAAATCATTTATTTCGCATGGATTTGAAGCTAAACCTTCTACATCGCATTGATTTAAAGCTTATTCATGTGTTTCGCTTGGATTGGAAGCTAACTCGTTTATTTCGTCCGCATTTGTAGCTGTATCCCTTATATCGCAAGTATCTGAAGCTAAATCATTTGTGTCGCAAGGATTTGAAGCTAAACCTTCTACATAGCATTTATTTGATGCTTGATCATGTGTTTCGCATGGATTTGAAGCTAACTCGTTTGTTTCGTCTGCATTTGAAGCTGTATCACTTATATCGCAAGTATCTGAATCTAAATCATTTGTGTCTCAAGGATTTGATGCAAAACCTTCTACATCGCATTGATTTGATGCTAAATCATGTGTTTCGCATGGGTTTGAAGCTAATTCATGTGTTTCGCATGGATTTGAAGCATAACCTTATACTTCGCATTGATTTGTTGCTAAATCATGTGTTTCGCATGGAATTGAAGCTAACTGGTTTGATTCGTCTGCATTTGAAGCAATATCACTTATATCGCAAGTATCTGAAGCTAAGTCATTGGTTTCGCATGGATTTGAAGCTAAACCTTCTACATCGCATTAATTTTAACTCAATCATGTGTTTCGCATGGAATTGAAGCTGACTGCTTTGTTTCGTCTGCATTTCGAGTTGTGCCACTTGTATCGCAAGTATCTGAACCTAAACCATTGGTTTCGCATGGATTTGAAACTAAACCTTCTACACCGCATTGATTTAAAGCTAAATCATGTGTTTCGCTTGGATGGGAAGCTAAGTCGTTTATTTCGTCTGCATGTGTTGCTGTATCACTTATATCGCAAGTATCTGAAGCTAAATCATTTGTTTCGCAAGGATTTGAAGCTAAACCTTCTACATAGCATTGATGTGAAGCTTAATCATGTGTTTCGCATGGATTTAAAGCTAACTCGTTAGTTTCGTCTGCATTTGAAGCTATATCACTTATATCGCTAGTATCTGACGCTAAATAATTTGTTTCGCACGGATTTGAATCTAGACTTTCTACGTGGCATTGATTTGAAGCTGAATCATGTGATTCGCTTGGATTGGAAGCTAACTCGTTTGTTCCCCCTGCATTTGAAGCTATATCAGTTATATCGCAAGTATCTGCTGCTAAATCATTTGTGTCGCATGGTTTTGAATCTAAACCTTCTACATAGCATTGATTTGAAGCTTAATCATGTGTTTTACATGGGTTAGAAGCTAACTCGTATGTTTCCCCTGCATTTGAAGCTATGTCACTTATATCGCAAGTAACTGATGCTAAATCATTTGATTCACATGGATTTGAAGCTAAACCTTCTACATCATATCGATTTGAAGCTAAATGATATGTATCGTATGGATTTTGAAGCTAACTTGTTTGATTTGTCTGCATTTGAAGCTACATCACTTATATCCCAAGTGTCTGAAGCTAAATCATTTGTTTCGCATGGTTTTGACGCTAAACCTTCTACATCTCATTGATTTGAAGGTTAATCAAGTGTTTCGCTTGGATTTGAAGCTAAACTTTCTACATCGCATTGATTTGAAGCTAAATCATGTGTTTTGCATGGATTTGATGCTAACTCGTTCGTTTCGCCTGCATTTGATGCTATATCACTTATATCGCAAGTATCTGAAGCTAAATCATTTGTTTCGCATGGATTTGAAGCTAAACCTTCTACATCGTATTGATTCGATGCTGAATCATTTGTTTTGCATGGATTTGAAGCTAAGCCTTCTATTTCGCATGGATTTAAAGCTAAATGATGTGTATCGCATTGATTTTTAAGCTAACTCGTTTGATCCTTCTGCATTTGAAGCTATATCACTTATATCCCAAGTGTTTGATGCTAAATCATTTGTTTCGCATGGATTTGACGCTAAACCTTCTACATCGCATTGATTTGAAGTTAAATCATGTGTTTCGCTTGGATTTGAAGCTAAACCTTCTACATCGCATTGATTTGAAGCTAAACCTTCTACATCGCAGTGATTTGAAGTTAAATCATGTGTCTTGCTTGGATTTCTTGCTAACTCGTTCGTTTCGCCTGCATTTGATGCTATATCACTTATATCGCAAGTATCTGATGCTAAATCATTTGTTTCGCATGGATTTGAAGCTAAACCTTCTACATCGCATTGATTTGCAGCTAAATCATGTGTTTTGCACGGATTTGATGCTAACTCGTTTGTTTCCCCTGCATTTGAAGCTATATCAGTTATATCGCAAGTATCTGATGCTAAATCATTTGTTTCGCATGGATTTGAAGCTAAACCTTCTACATCGCATTGATTTGAAGCTAAATCATGTTTTTTGCGTGGATTTTATGCTAACTCGTTCGTTTTGCCTGCATTTGATGCTATATCACTTATATCGCAAGTGTTTGAAGCTAAATCATTTGTTTCGCATGGATTTGAAGCTAAACCTTCTACATCGTATCGATTTGAAGCTAAGTCATGTGTTTTGCATGGATTTGATGCTAACTCGTTTGTTTCCCCTGCATTTTAAGCTATTTCAGTTATATCGCAAGTATCTGATGCTAAATCATTTGTTTCGCATGGATTTGAAGCTAAACCTTCTACATCGCATTGATTTGAAGCTAAATCATGTTTTTTGCGTGGATTTTATGCTAACTCGTTCGTTTTGCCTGCATTTGATGCTATATCACTTATATCGCAAGTGTTTGAAGCTAAATCATTTGTTTCGCATGGATTTGAAGCTAAACCTTCTACATCGTATCGATTTGAAGCTAGGTCATGTGTTTTGCATGGATTTGATGCTAACTCGTTTGTTTCCCCTGCATTTTAAGCTATTTCAGTTATATCGCAAGTATCTGATGCTAAATCATTTGTTTCGCATGGATTTGAAGCTAAACCTTCTACATCGCATTGATTTGAAGCTAAATCGTGTTTTTTGCGTGGATTTTATGCTAACTCGTTCGTTTTGCCTGCATTTGATGCTATATCACTTATACCGCAAGTGTTTGAAGCTAAATCATTTGTTTCGCATGGATTTGAAGCTAAACCTTCTACATCGTATCGATTTGAAGCTAAGTCATGTGTTTTGCATGGATTGGAAGCAAACTCGTTTGTTTCCCCTGCATTTGAAACTATATCACTAAATATCGCAACTATCTGATGTTAAATCGTTTGTTTCGCATGGATTTGAAGCCAAACCTTCTACATAGCATTGATTTCCTGCTAAATCATGTGATTCGCTTGGATTGGAAGCTAACTCGTTTGTTTTGTCTGCATTTGAAGCTGTATCACTTATATTGCAAGTATCTGAATCTAAATCACTTGTGTCTCATGGATTTGAAGAAAAACCTTCTACATCGCATTGATTTGCAGCTAAATCATGTGTTTCGCATGGATTTGAAGCTAACTCGTTTGTTTCGTCTGCATTTGAAGCTATATCAATTGTATCGCAAGAATCCGAAGATAAATCATTTGTTTCGCATGGATTTCAAGCTAAACCTTCTACATCGCATTGATTTAATGCTAAATCATGTGTTTCGCTTGGATTGGAAGCTAACTCGTTTATTTCGTCTGCATTTGAAGCTGTATCAATTATATCGCAAGTATCTGAAGCTATATCATTTGTGTCTCATGGATTTGAAGCTAAACCTTATACATAGCATTGATTTGCAGCTAAATCGTGTGTTTCGCATCGATTTGAAGCTAACTAGTTTGTTTCGTCTGCATTTGAATCTATATCACTTATATCGCCAGTATCTGAAGCTAAATCATTAGTTTCGCATGGATTTGAAGCCAAACCTTCTTCATCGCATTGATTTACTGCTAAATCATGTGTTTCGCATGGATTTGAAGCTAACTCGTTAGTTTCGTCTGCATTTGAAGCTATATCACTTATATCGCTAGTATCTGAATCTAAATCATTTGTGTCTCATGGATTTGAAGCAAAATCTTTTACATAGCATTGATTTGAAGCTAAATCATGTGACTCGCTTGGATTGGCAGCTAAATCGTTTGTTTCGTCTGCATTTGAAGATATATCACTTATATCCCAAGTGTTTGAAGATAAATCACTTGTTTCGCATGGATTTCAAGCTAAACCTTCTACATAGCATTGATTTGCAACTAAATCGTGTGTTTCGCATGGATTTGAAGCTAACTAGTTTGTTTCGTCTGCATTTGAATCTATATCACTTATATCGCCAGTATCTGAAGCTAAATCATTAGTTTCGCATGGATTTGAAGCCAAACCTTCTTCATCGCATTGATTTACTGCTAAATCATGTGTTTCGCATGGATTTGAAGCTAACTCGTTAGTTTCGTCTGCATTTGAAGCTATATCACTTATATCGCAAGTATCTGAAGCTAAGTCATTGGTTTCGCATGGATTTGAAGCTAAACCTTCTACATCGCATTGATTTGAAGCTAAATCGTGTTTTTTGCGTGGATTTTATGCTAACTCGTTCGTTTTGCCTGCATTTGATGCTATATCACTTATACCGCAAGTGTTTGAAGCTAAATCATTTGTTTCGCATGGATTTGAAGCTAAACCTTCTACATCGTATCGATTTGAAGCTAGGTCATGTGTTTTGCATGGATTTGATGCTAACTCGTTTGTTTCCCCTGCATTTTAAGCTATTTCAGTTATATCGCAAGTATCTGATGCTAAATCATTTGTTTCGCATGGATTTGAAGCTAAACCTTCTACATCGCATTGATTTGAAGCTAAATCGTGTTTTTTGCGTGGATTTTATGCTAACTCGTTCGTTTTGCCTGCATTTGATGCTATATCACTTATACCGCAAGTGTTTGAAGCTAAATCATTTGTTTCGCATGGATTTGAAGCTAAACCTTCTACATCGTATCGATTTGAAGCTAAGTCATGTGTTTTGCATGGATTGGAAGCAAACTCGTTTGTTTCCCCTGCATTTGAAACTATATCACTAAATATCGCAACTATCTGATGTTAAATCGTTTGTTTCGCATGGATTTGAAGCCAAACCTTCTACATAGCATTGATTTCCTGCTAAATCATGTGATTCGCTTGGATTGGAAGCTAACTCGTTTGTTTTGTCTGCATTTGAAGCTGTATCACTTATATTGCAAGTATCTGAATCTAAATCACTTGTGTCTCATGGATTTGAAGAAAAACCTTCTACATCGCATTGATTTGCAGCTAAATCATGTGTTTCGCATGGATTTGAAGCTAACTCGTTTGTTTCGTCTGCATTTGAAGCTATATCAATTGTATCGCAAGAATCCGAAGATAAATCATTTGTTTCGCATGGATTTCAAGCTAAACCTTCTACATCGCATTGATTTAATGCTAAATCATGTGTTTCGCTTGGATTGGAAGCTAACTCGTTTATTTCGTCTGCATTTGAAGCTGTATCAATTATATCGCAAGTATCTGAAGCTATATCATTTGTGTCTCATGGATTTGAAGCTAAACCTTATACATAGCATTGATTTGCAGCTAAATCGTGTGTTTCGCATCGATTTGAAGCTAACTAGTTTGTTTCGTCTGCATTTGAATCTATATCACTTATATCGCCAGTATCTGAAGCTAAATCATTAGTTTCGCATGGATTTGAAGCCAAACCTTCTTCATCGCATTGATTTACTGCTAAATCATGTGTTTCGCATGGATTTGAAGCTAACTCGTTAGTTTCGTCTGCATTTGAAGCTATATCACTTATATCGCTAGTATCTGAATCTAAATCATTTGTGTCTCATGGATTTGAAGCAAAATCTTTTACATAGCATTGATTTGAAGCTAAATCATGTGACTCGCTTGGATTGGCAGCTAAATCGTTTGTTTCGTCTGCATTTGAAGATATATCACTTATATCCCAAGTGTTTGAAGATAAATCACTTGTTTCGCATGGATTTCAAGCTAAACCTTCTACATAGCATTGATTTGCAACTAAATCGTGTGTTTCGCATGGATTTGAAGCTAACTAGTTTGTTTCGTCTGCATTTGAATCTATATCACTTATATCGCCAGTATCTGAAGCTAAATCATTAGTTTCGCATGGATTTGAAGCCAAACCTTCTTCATCGCATTGATTTACTGCTAAATCATGTGTTTCGCATGGATTTGAAGCTAACTCGTTAGTTTCGTCTGCATTTGAAGCTATATCACTTATATCGCTAGTATCTGAAGCTAAATAATTTGTTTCGAATGGATTTGAAGCTAGACTTTCTACATCGCATTGATTTGAAGCTAAATCATGTGATTCGCTTGGATTGGAAGCTAAATCGTTTGTTTCGTCTGCATTTGAAGATATATCACTTATATCCCAAGTGTTTGACTATAAATCATTTGTTTCGCATGGATTTCAAGCTAAACCTTCTACATCGCATTGATTTGAAGCTAAATCATGTGATTCGCTTGGATTGGAAGCTAACTTGTTGGTTTCGTATGCATTTGAAGCTATATCACTTATATCCCAAGTGTTTGAAGCTAAATCATTTATTTCGCATGGATTTGAAGCTAAACCTTCTACATCGCATTGATTTACAGCTAAATCATGTGTTTCGCTTGGATTGGAAGCTAACTCGTTTATTTCGTCCGCATTTGTAGCTGTATCACTTATATCGCAAGTATCTGAAGCTAAATCATTTGTGTCGCAAGGATTTGAAGCTAAACCTTCTACATAGCATTTATTTGATGCTTGATCATGTGTTTCGCATGGATTTGAAGCTAACTCGTTTGTTTCGTCTGCATTTGAAGCTGTATCACTTATATCGCAAGTATCTGAATCTAAATCATTTGTGTCTCAAGGATTTGATGCAAAACCTTCTACATCGCATTGATTTGATGCTAAATCATGTGTTCCGCATGGGTTTGAAGCTAATTCATGTGTTTCGCATGGATTTGAAGCTTAACCTTATACTTCGCATTGATTTGTTGCTAAATCATGTGTTTCGCATGGAATTGAAGCTAACTGGTTTGATTCGTCTGCATTTGAAGCAATATCACTTATATCGCAAGTATCTGAAGCTAAGTCATTGGTTTCGCATGGATTTGAAGCTAAACCTTCTACATCGCATTAATTTTAACTCAATCATGTGTTTCGCATGGAATTGAAGCTGACTGCTTTGTTTCGTCTGCATTTCGAGTTGTGCCACTTGTATCGCAAGTATCTGAACCTAAACCATTGGTTTCGCATGGATTTGAAGCTAAACCTTCTACACCGCATTGATTTAAAGCTAAATCATGTGTTTCGCTTGGATGGGAAGCTAAGTCGTTTATTTCGTCTGCATGTGTTGCTGTATCACTTATATCGCAAGTATCTGAAGCTAAATCATTTGTTTCGCAAGGATTTGAAGCTAAACCTTCTACATAGCATTGATGTGAAGCTTAATCATGTGTTTCGCATGGATTTAAAGCTAACTCGTTAGTTTCGTCTGCATTTGAAGCTATATCACTTATATCGCTAGTATCTGACGCTAAATAATTAGTTTCGCACGGATTTGAATCTAGACTTTCTACGTGGCATTGATTTGAAGCTGAATCATGTGATTCGCTTGGATTGGAAGCTAACTCGTTTGTTTCGTCTGCATTTGAAGCTGTATCACTTATATCGCAAGTATCTGAATCTAAATCATTTGTGTCTCAAGGATTTGATGCAAAACCTTCTACATCGCATTGATTTGATGCTAAATCATGTGTTTCGCATGGGTTTGAAGCTAATTCATGTGTTTCGCATGGATTTGAAGCTTAACCTTATACTTCGCATTGATTTGTTGCTAAATCATGTGTTTCGCATGGAATTGAAGCTAACTGGTTTGATTCGTCTGCATTTGAAGCAATATCACTTATATCGCAAGTATCTGAAGCTAAGTCATTGGTTTCGCATGGATTTGAAGCTAAACCTTCTACATCGCATTGATTTGAAGCTAAATCGTGTTTTTTGCGTGGATTTTATGCTAACTCGTTCGTTTTGCCTGCATTTGATGCTATATCACTTATACCGCAAGTGTTTGAAGCTAAATCATTTGTTTCGCATGGATTTGAAGCTAAACCTTCTACATCGTATCGATTTGAAGCTAAGTCATGTGTTTTGCATGGATTGGAAGCAAACTCGTTTGTTTCCCCTGCATTTGAAACTATATCACTAAATATCGCAACTATCTGATGTTAAATCGTTTGTTTCGCATGGATTTGAAGCCAAACCTTCTACATAGCATTGATTTCCTGCTAAATCATGTGATTCGCTTGGATTGGAAGCTAACTCGTTTGTTTTGTCTGCATTTGAAGCTGTATCACTTATATTGCAAGTATCTGAATCTAAATCACTTGTGTCTCATGGATTTGAAGAAAAACCTTCTACATCGCATTGATTTGCAGCTAAATCATGTGTTTCGCATGGATTTGAAGCTAACTCGTTTGTTTCGTCTGCATTTGAAGCTATATCAATTGTATCGCAAGAATCCGAAGATAAATCATTTGTTTCGCATGGATTTCAAGCTAAACCTTCTACATCGCATTGATTTAATGCTAAATCATGTGTTTCGCTTGGATTGGAAGCTAACTCGTTTATTTCGTCTGCATTTGAAGCTGTATCAATTATATCGCAAGTATCTGAAGCTATATCATTTGTGTCTCATGGATTTGAAGCTAAACCTTATACATAGCATTGATTTGCAGCTAAATCGTGTGTTTCGCATCGATTTGAAGCTAACTAGTTTGTTTCGTCTGCATTTGAATCTATATCACTTATATCGCCAGTATCTGAAGTTAAATCATTAGTTTCGCATGGATTTGAAGCCAAACCTTCTTCATCGCATTGATTTACTGCTAAATCATGTGTTTCGCATGGATTTGAAGCTAACTCGTTAGTTTCGTCTGCATTTGAAGCTATATCACTTATATCGCTAGTATCTGAATCTAAATCATTTGTGTCTCATGGATTTGAAGCAAAATCTTTTACATCGCATTGATTTGAAGCTAAATCATGTGATTCGCTTGGATTGGAAGCTAAATCGTTTGTTTCGTCTGCATTTGAAGATATATCACTTATATCCCAAGTGTTTGACTATAAATCATTTGTTTCGCATGGATTTCAAGCTAAACCTTCTACATCGCATTGATTTGAAGCTAAATCATGTGATTCGCTTGGATTGGAAGCTAACTTGTTGGTTTCGTATGCATTTGAAGCTATATCACTTATATCCCAAGTGTTTGAAGCTAAATCATTTATTTCGCATGGATTTGAAGCTAAACCTTCTACATCGCATTGATTTACAGCTAAATCATGTGTTTCGCTTGGATTGGAAGCTAACTCGTTTATTTCGTCCGCATTTGTAGCTGTATCACTTATATCGCAAGTATCTGAAGCTAAATCATTTGTGTCGCAAGGATTTGAAGCTAAACCTTCTACATAGCATTTATTTGATGCTTGATCATGTGTTTCGCATGGATTTGAAGCTAACTCGTTTGTTTCGTCTGCATTTGAAGCTGTATCACTTATATCGCAAGTATCTGAATCTAAATCATTTGTGTCTCAAGGATTTGATGCAAAACCTTCTACATCGCATTGATTTGATGCTAAATCATGTGTTCCGCATGGGTTTGAAGCTAATTCATGTGTTTCGCATGGATTTGAAGCTTAACCTTATACTTCGCATTGATTTGTTGCTAAATCATGTGTTTCGCATGGAATTGAAGCTAACTGGTTTGATTCGTCTGCATTTGAAGCAATATCACTTATATCGCAAGTATCTGAAGCTAAGTCATTGGTTTCGCATGGATTTGAAGCTAAACCTTCTACATCGCATTAATTTTAACTCAATCATGTGTTTCGCATGGAATTGAAGCTGACTGCTTTGTTTCGTCTGCATTTCGAGTTGTGCCACTTGTATCGCAAGTATCTGAACCTAAACCATTGGTTTCGCATGGATTTGAAGCTAAACCTTCTACACCGCATTGATTTAAAGCTAAATCATGTGTTTCGCTTGGATGGGAAGCTAAGTCGTTTATTTCGTCTGCATGTGTTGCTGTATCACTTATATCGCAAGTATCTGAAGCTAAATCATTTGTTTCGCAAGGATTTGAAGCTAAACCTTCTACATAGCATTGATGTGAAGCTTAATCATGTGTTTCGCATGGATTTAAAGCTAACTCGTTAGTTTCGTCTGCATTTGAAGCTATATCACTTATATCGCTAGTATCTGACGCTAAATAATTAGTTTCGCACGGATTTGAATCTAGACTTTCTACGTGGCATTGATTTGAAGCTGAATCATGTGATTCGCTTGGATTGGAAGCTAACTCGTTTGTTTCGTCTGCATTTGAAGCTGTATCACTTATATCGCAAGTATCTGAATCTAAATCATTTGTGTCTCAAGGATTTGATGCAAAACCTTCTACATCGCATTGATTTGATGCTAAATCATGTGTTTCGCATGGGTTTGAAGCTAATTCATGTGTTTCGCATGGATTTGAAGCTTAACCTTATACTTCGCATTGATTTGTTGCTAAATCATGTGTTTCGCATGGAATTGAAGCTAACTGGTTTGATTCGTCTGCATTTGAAGCAATATCACTTATATCGCAAGTATCTGAAGCTAAGTCATTGGTTTCGCATGGATTTGAAGCTAAAGCTTCTACATCGCATTAATTTTAACTCAATCATGTGTTTCGCATGGAATTGAAGCTGACTGCTTTGTTTCGTCTGCATTTCGAGTTGTGCCACTTGTATCGCAAGTATCTGAACCTAAACCATTGGTTTCGCATGGATTTGAAGCTAAACCTTCTACACCGCATTGATTTAAAGCTAAATCATGTGTTTCGCTTGGATGGGAAGCTAAGTCGTTTATTTCGTCTGCATGTGTTGCTGTATCACTTATATCGCAAGTATCTGAAGCTAAATCATTTGTTTCGCAAGGATTTGAAGCTAAACCTTCTACATAGCATTGATGTGAAGCTTAATCATGTGTTTCGCATGGATTTAAAGCTAACTCGTTAGGTTCGTCTGCATTTGAAGCTATATCACTTATATCGCTAGTATCTGACGCTAAATAATTTGTTTCGCACGGATTTGAATCTAGACTTTCTACGTGGCATTGATTTGAAGCTGAATCATGTGATTCGCTTGGATTGGAAGCTAACTCGTTTGTTCCCCCTGCATTTGAAGCTATATCAGTTATATCGCAAGTATCTGCTGCTAAATCATTTGTGTCGCATGGTTTTGAATCTAAACCTTCTACATCTCATTGATTTGAAGGTTAATCAAGTGTTTCGCTTGGATTTGAAGCTAAACTTTCTACATCGCATTGATTTGAAGCTAAATCATGTGTTTTGCATGGATTTGATGCTAACTCGTTCGTTTCGCCTGCATTTGATGCTATATCACTTATATCGCAAGTATCTGAAGCTAAATCATTTGTTTCGCATGGATTTGAAGCTAAACCTTCTACATCGTATTGATTCGATGCTGAATCATTTGTTTTGCATGGATTTGAAGCTAAGCCTTCTATTTCGCATGGATTTAAAGCTAAATGATGTGTATTGCATTGATTTTTAAGCTAACTCGTTTGATTCTTCTGCATTTGAAACTATATCACTTATATCCCAAGTGTTTGATGCTAAATCATTTGTTTGGCATGGATTTGACGCTAAACCTTCTACATCGCATTGATTTGAAGTTAAATCATGTGTTTCGCTTGGATTTGAAGCTAAACCTTCTACATCGCATTGATTTGAAGCTAAACCTTCTACATCGCAGTGATTTGAACTTAAATCATGTGTCTTGCTTGGATTTCTTGCTAACTCGTTCGTTTCGCCTGCATTTGATGCTATATCACTTATATCGCCAGTATCTGATGCTAAATCATTTGTTTCGCATGGATTTGAATCTAAACCTTCTACATCGCATTGATTTGCAGCTAAATCATGTGTTTTGCACGGATTTGATGCTAACTTGTTTGTTTCCCCTGCATTTGAAGCTATATCAGTTATATCGCAAGTATCTGATGCTAAATCATTTGTTTCGCATGGATTTGAAGCTAAACCTTCTACATCGCATTGATTTGAAGCTAAATCATGTTTTTTGCGTGGATTTTATGCTAACTCGTTCGTTTTGCCTGCATTTGATGCTATATCACTTATATCGCAAGTGTTTGAAGCTAAATCATTTGTTTCGCATGGTTTTGAATCTAAACCTTCTACATCGTATCGATTTGAAGCTAAGTCATGTGTTTTGCATGGATTTTATGCTAACTCGTTTGTTTCCCCTGCATTTGAAGCTATATCAGTTATATTGCAAGTTTCTGATGCTAAATCATTTGTTTCGCATGGATTTGAAGCTAAACCTTCTACATCGCATTGATTTGAAGCTAAATCATGTGTTTTGCATGGTTTTGATGCTAACTCGTCTTTTCCCGTGCATTTGAAGCTATATCAGTTATATCGCAAGTATCTGATGCTAAATCATTTGTTTCGCATGGATAGGAAGCTAAACCTTCTACTTCGCATGGATTTAAAGCTAAATGATGTGTGTCGCATGGATTTTGAAGCTAACTCGTTTGATTCGTCTGCATTTGATGCTATATCACTTATATCGCAAGTATCTGAAGCTAAATCAGTTGTTTCGCATGGATTTGAAGCTAAACCTTCTACATCGCATTGATTTGCAGCTAAATCATGTGTTTTGCATGGATTTGATACTAACACGTTTGTTTCCCCTGCATTAAAAGCTATATCAGTTATATCGCAAGTATCTGATGCTAAATCATTTGTTTCGCATGGATTTGAAGCTAAACCTCCTACATCGCATCGATTTGAAGCTAAATCATGTGTCTTGCTTGGATTTCTCGCTAACTCGTTCGTTTCGCCTGCATTTGATGCTATATCACTTATATCGCAAGTATCTGAAGCTAAATCAGTT
Source organism: Megalopta genalis (assembly GCF_051020955.1). Lineage (NCBI taxonomy): Eukaryota > Metazoa > Arthropoda > Insecta > Hymenoptera > Halictidae > Megalopta > Megalopta genalis. The sequence goes on from NW_027476277.1 coordinate 297,146, forward strand.
GTTTCGTATAGATTTGAAGTTTAGCCTTCTACATCGCATTGATTTGAAGCTAAATCATGTGTTTCGCATGGATTTGATGCTCATTCGTTTGTTTCCACTGCATTTGAAGCTATTTCAGTTATATCGCAAGTATCTGATGCTATATCATGTGTTTCGCTTGGATTTGAAGCTAAACCTTTTACATCGCATTGATTTGCAGCTAAATCATGTGTTTTGCATGGTTTCGATGCTAACTCGTTTTTTCCCCTGCATTTGAAGCTATATCAGTTATATCGCAAGTATCTGATGCTAAATCATTTGTTTCGCATGAACTTGAAGCTAAACCATCTACATCGCATTCATTTGCAGCTAAATCATGTGTTTTGCATCCATTTGATGCTAACTCGTTTGTTTCCCCCTGCATTTGAAGCTATATCAGTTATATCGCCAGTATCTGATGCTAAATCATTTGTTTCGCATGGATTTGAAGCTAAACCTTCTACATCGCATTGATTTGCAGCTAAATCATGTGTTTCGCATGGATTTGAAGCTAAACCTTCTAAATCGCATTGATTTGAAGCTAAGTCATGTGATTCGCTTGGCTTTGAAGATAACTCGTTTGTTTCGTCTGCATTTGAAGCTATATCACTTATATCCCAAGTGTTTGAAGCTAGATCATGTGTTTCGCATGGATTTGAAGGTAACTTGTTAGTTTCGCCTGCATTTGAAGCAATATCAATGTATCGCAAGTATCTGAACCTAAATCATTTGTTGCGCATGGATTTGAAGCTAAGCCTTCTACTTCGTATCGATTTGAAGTTAAATGATATGTATCGCATGGATTTTGGAGCCTCCCCGTTCGATTCGTCTGCATTTCCTGCTATATCACTTATATCCCAAGTGTTTGTAGGTAAATCATTTGTTTCGCATGGATTTGAAGCTAAACCTTCTACATCGCATTGATTTGAAGCTAAATCATGTGTTGCGCTTGGATTTGAATCTATACCTTCAACATCGCATTGAGATGAAGATAAATCATGTGTTTCGTTTGGATTTGAAGATATACCTTCTACATCGCTTTGATTTGAAGCTAAATCATGTGTTTTGCATGGAATTGATGCTAACTCGTTTGCTTCCCCTGCATTTGAAACTATATCAGTTATATCGCATTGATTTGAAGCTAAAACATGTGTTTCGTTTGGATTTGAAGATATACCTTCTACATCGCCTTGATTTGAAGCTAAATCATATGTTTTGCATGGATTTGATGCTAACTCGTTTGTTTCCCCTCCATTTGAAACTATATCAGTTATATCGCAAGTATCTGATGCTAAATCATTCGTTTCGCATGGATTTGAAGCTAAACCTTCTACATCGCATTGATTTGCAGCTAAATCATGTGTTACGCATGGATTTGAAGCTAACTCAGTCGTTTCGCCTGCATTTGATGCTATATCACTTATAACGCAAGTATCTGAAGCTAAATCATTTGTTTCGTATAGATTTGAAGTTTAACCTTCTACATCGCATTGATTTGAAGCTAAATCATGTGTTTCGCATGGATTTGAAGCTAAACCTTCGACATCGTATTGATTTGAAGCTATATCATTTGTTTCGCATGAATTTGAAACTAAGCCTTCTACTTCGCATGGATTTAAAGCTAAATGATGTGTGTCGCATGGATTTTGAAGCTAACTCGTTTGATTCGTCTGAATTTGAAGCTATATCACTTATAACCCAAGTGTTTGATGCTAAATCATTTGTTTCGTATGGATTTGTAGCTAAACCTTCTACATCGCATTGATTTGAAGCTAAATCATTTGTTTCGCATGGATTTGATGCTCATTCGTATGTTTCCCCTGCATTTGAAGCTATTTCAGTTATATCGCAAGTATCTGATGCTATATCATGTTTTTCGCTTGTATTTGAAGCTAAACCTTCTACATCGCTTTGATTTGAAGCTAAATCATGTGTTTTGCATGGATTTGATGCTAACTCGTTTGTTTCCCCTCCATTTGAAACTATATCAGTTATATCGCAAGTATCTGATGCTAAATCATTCGTTTCGCATGGATTTGAAGCTAAACCTTCTACATCGCATTGATTTACAGCTAAATCATGTGTTTCGCATGGATTTGAAGCTAACTCGGTCGTTTCGCCTGCATTTGATGCTATATCACTTATATCGCAAGTATCTGAAGCTAAATCATTTGTTTCGTATAGATTTGAAGTTTAACCTTCTACATCGCATTGATTTGAAGCTATATCATGTGTTTCGCATGGATTTGATGCTCATTCGTTTGTTTCCCCTGCATTTGAAGCTATTTCAGTTATATCGCAAGTATCTGATGCTATATCATGCGTTTCGCATGGATTTGATGCTCATTCGTATGTTTCCCCTGCATTTGAATCTATATCACTTATATCGCCAGTATCTGAAGCTAAATCATTAGTTTCGCATGGATTTGAAGCCAAACCTTCTTCATCGCATTGATTTACTGCTAAATCATGTGTTTCGCATGGATTTGAAGCTAACTCGTCTAGTTTCGTCTGCATTTGAAGCTATATCACTTATATCGCTAGTATCTGAAGCTAAATAATTTGTTTCGAATGGATTTGAAGCTAGACTTTCTACATCGCATTGATTTGAAGCTAAATCATGTGATTCGCTTGGATTGGAAGCTAAATCGTTTGTTTCGTCTGCATTTGAAGATATATCACTTATATCCCAAGTGTTTGACTATAAATCATTTGTTTCGCATGGATTTCAAGCTAAACCTTCTACATCGCATTGATTTGAAGCTAAATCATGTGATTCGCTTGGATTGGAAGCTAACTTGTTGGTTTCGTATGCATTTGAAGCTATATCACTTATATCCCAAGTGTTTGAAGCTAAATCATTTATTTCGCATGGATTGAAGCTAAACCTTCTACATCGCATTGATTTACAGCTAAATCATGTGTTTCGCTTGGATTGGAAGCTAACTCGTTTATTTCGTCCGCATTTGTAGCTGTATCACTTATATCGCAAGTATCTGAAGCTAAATCATTTGTGTCGCAAGGATTTGAAGCTAAACCTTCTACATAGCATTTATTTGATGCTTGATCATGTGTTTCGCATGGATTTGAAGCTAACTCGTTTGTTTCGTCTGCATTTGAAGCTGTATCACTTATATCGCAAGTATCTGAATCTAAATCATTTGTGTCTCAAGGATTTGATGCAAAACCTTCTACATCGCATTGATTTGATGCTAAATCATGTGTTCCGCATGGGTTTGAAGCTAATTCATGTGTTTCGCATGGATTTGAAGCTTAACCTTATACTTCGCATTGATTTGTTGCTAAATCATGTGTTTCGCATGGAATTGAAGCTAACTGGTTTGATTCGTCTGCATTTGAAGCAATATCACTTATATCGCAAGTATCTGAAGCTAAGTCATTGGTTTCGCATGGATTTGAAGCTAAACCTTCTACATCGCATTAATTTTAACTCAATCATGTGTTTCGCATGGAATTGAAGCTGACTGCTTTGTTTCGTCTGCATTTCGAGTTGTGCCACTTGTATCGCAAGTATCTGAACCTAAACCATTGGTTTCGCATGGATTTGAAGCTAAACCTTCTACACCGCATTGATTTAAAGCTAAATCATGTGTTTCGCTTGGATGGGAAGCTAAGTCGTTTATTTCGTCTGCATGTGTTGCTGTATCACTTATATCGCAAGTATCTGAAGCTAAATCATTTGTTTCGCAAGGATTTGAAGCTAAACCTTCTACATAGCATTGATGTGAAGCTTAATCATGTGTTTCGCATGGATTTAAAGCTAACTCGTTAGTTTCGTCTGCATTTGAAGCTATATCACTTATATCGCTAGTATCTGACGCTAAATAATTAGTTTCGCACGGATTTGAATCTAGACTTTCTACGTGGCATTGATTTGAAGCTGAATCATGTGATTCGCTTGGATTGGAAGCTAACTCGTTTGTTTCGTCTGCATTTGAAGCTGTATCACTTATATCGCAAGTATCTGAATCTAAATCATTTGTGTCTCAAGGATTTGATGCAAAACCTTCTACATCGCATTGATTTGATGCTAAATCATGTGTTTCGCATGGGTTTGAAGCTAATTCATGTGTTTCGCATGGATTTGAAGCTTAACCTTATACTTCGCATTGATTTGTTGCTAAATCATGTGTTTCGCATGGAATTGAAGCTAACTGGTTTGATTCGTCTGCATTTGAAGCAATATCACTTATATCGCAAGTATCTGAAGCTAAGTCATTGGTTTCGCATGGATTTGAAGCTAAAGCTTCTACATCGCATTAATTTTAACTCAATCATGTGTTTCGCATGGAATTGAAGCTGACTGCTTTGTTTCGTCTGCATTTCGAGTTGTGCCACTTGTATCGCAAGTATCTGAACCTAAACCATTGGTTTCGCATGGATTTGAAGCTAAACCTTCTACACCGCATTGATTTAAAGCTAAATCATGTGTTTCGCTTGGATGGGAAGCTAAGTCGTTTATTTCGTCTGCATGTGTTGCTGTATCACTTATATCGCAAGTATCTGAAGCTAAATCATTTGTTTCGCAAGGATTTGAAGCTAAACCTTCTACATAGCATTGATGTGAAGCTTAATCATGTGTTTCGCATGGATTTAAAGCTAACTCGTTAGGTTCGTCCTGCATTTGAAGCTATATCACTTATATCGCTAGTATCTGACGCTAAATAATTTGTTTCGCACGGATTTGAATCTAGACTTTCTACGTGGCATTGATTTGAAGCTGAATCATGTGATTCGCTTGGATTGGAAGCTAACTCGTTTGTTCCCCCTGCATTTGAAGCTATATCAGTTATATCGCAAGTATCTGCTGCTAAATCATTTGTGTCGCATGGTTTTGAATCTAAACCTTCTACATCTCATTGATTTGAAGGTTAATCAAGTGTTTCGCTTGGATTTGAAGCTAAACTTTCTACATCGCATTGATTTGAAGCTAAATCATGTGTTTTGCATGGATTTGATGCTAACTCGTTTCGTTTCGCCTGCATTTGATGCTATATCACTTATATCGCAAGTATCTGAAGCTAAATCATTTGTTTCGCATGGATTTGAAGCTAAACCTTCTACATCGTATTGATTCGATGCTGAATCATTTGTTTTGCATGGATTTGAAGCTAAGCCTTCTATTTCGCATGGATTTAAAGCTAAATGATGTGTATTGCATTGATTTTTAAGCTAACTCGTTTGATTCTTCTGCATTTGAAACTATATCACTTATATCCCAAGTGTTTGATGCTAAATCATTTGTTTGGCATGGATTTGACGCTAAACCTTCTACATCGCATTGATTTGAAGTTAAATCATGTGTTTCGCTTGGATTTGAAGCTAAACCTTCTACATCGCATTGATTTGAAGCTAAACCTTCTACATCGCAGTGATTTGAACTTAAATCATGTGTCTTGCTTGGATTTCTTGCTAACTCGTTCGTTTCGCCTGCATTTGATGCTATATCACTTATATCGCCAGTATCTGATGCTAAATCATTTGTTTCGCATGGATTTGAATCTAAACCTTCTACATCGCATTGATTTGCAGCTAAATCATGTGTTTTGCACGGATTTGATGCTAACTTGTTTGTTTCCCCTGCATTTGAAGCTATATCAGTTATATCGCAAGTATCTGATGCTAAATCATTTGTTTCGCATGGATTTGAAGCTAAACCTTCTACATCGCATTGATTTGAAGCTAAATCATGTTTTTTGCGTGGATTTTATGCTAACTCGTTCGTTTTGCCTGCATTTGATGCTATATCACTTATATCGCAAGTGTTTGAAGCTAAATCATTTGTTTCGCATGGTTTTGAATCTAAACCTTCTACATCGTATCGATTTGAAGCTAAGTCATGTGTTTTGCATGGATTTTATGCTAACTCGTTTGTTTCCCCTGCATTTGAAGCTATATCAGTTATATTGCAAGTTTCTGATGCTAAATCATTTGTTTCGCATGGATTTGAAGCTAAACCTTCTACATCGCATTGATTTGAAGCTAAATCATGTGTTTTGCATGGTTTTGATGCTAACTCGTCTTTTCCCCTGCATTTGAAGCTATATCAGTTATATCGCAAGTATCTGATGCTAAATCATTTGTTTCGCATGGATAGGAAGCTAAACCTTCTACTTCGCATGGATTTAAAGCTAAATGATGTGTGTCGCATGGATTTTGAAGCTAACTCGTTTGATTCGTCTGCATTTGATGCTATATCACTTATATCGCAAGTATCTGAAGCTAAATCAGTTGTTTCGCATGGATTTGAAGCTAAACCTTCTACATCGCATTGATTTGCAGCTAAATCATGTGTTTTGCATGGATTTGATACTAACACGTTTGTTTCCCCTGCATTAAAAGCTATATCAGTTATATCGCAAGTATCTGATGCTAAATCATTTGTTTCGCATGGATTTGAAGCTAAACCTCCTACATCGCATCGATTTGAAGCTAAATCATGTGTCTTGCTTGGATTTCTCGCTAACTCGTTCGTTTCGCCTGCATTTGATGCTATATCACTTATATCGCAAGTATCTGAAGCTAAATCAGTTGTTTCGTATAGATTTGAAGTTTAGCCTTCTACATCGCATTGATTTGAAGCTAAATCATGTGTTTCGCATGGATTTGATGCTCATTCGTTTGTTTCCACTGCATTTGAAGCTATTTCAGTTATATCGCAAGTATCTGATGCTATATCATGTGTTTCGCTTGGATTTGAAGCTAAACCTTTTACATCGCATTGATTTGCAGCTAAATCATGTGTTTTGCATGGTTTCGATGCTAACTCGTTTTTTCCCCTGCATTTGAAGCTATATCAGTTATATCGCAAGTATCTGATGCTAAATCATTTGTTTCGCATGAACTTGAAGCTAAACCATCTACATCGCATTCATTTGCAGCTAAATCATGTGTTTTGCATCCATTTGATGCTAACTCGTTTGTTTCCCCCTGCATTTGAAGCTATATCAGTTATATCGCCAGTATCTGATGCTAAATCATTTGTTTCGCATGGATTTGAAGCTAAACCTTCTACATCGCATTGATTTGCAGCTAAATCATGTGTTTCGCATGGATTTGAAGCTAAACCTTCTAAATCGCATTGATTTGAAGCTAAGTCATGTGATTCGCTTGGCTTTGAAGATAACTCGTTTGTTTCGTCTGCATTTGAAGCTATATCACTTATATCCCAAGTGTTTGAAGCTAGATCATGTGTTTCGCATGGATTTGAAGGTAACTTGTTAGTTTCGCCTGCATTTGAAGCAATATCAATGTATCGCAAGTATCTGAACCTAAATCATTTGTTGCGCATGGATTTGAAGCTAAGCCTTCTACTTCGTATCGATTTGAAGTTAAATGATATGTATCGCATGGATTTTGGAGCCTCCCCGTTCGATTCGTCTGCATTTCCTGCTATATCACTTATATCCCAAGTGTTTGTAGGTAAATCATTTGTTTCGCATGGATTTGAAGCTAAACCTTCTACATCGCATTGATTTGAAGCTAAATCATGTGTTGCGCTTGGATTTGAATCTATACCTTCAACATCGCATTGAGATGAAGATAAATCATGTGTTTCGTTTGGATTTGAAGATATACCTTCTACATCGCTTTGATTTGAAGCTAAATCATGTGTTTTGCATGGAATTGATGCTAACTCGTTTGCTTCCCCTGCATTTGAAACTATATCAGTTATATCGCATTGATTTGAAGCTAAAACATGTGTTTCGTTTGGATTTGAAGATATACCTTCTACATCGCCTTGATTTGAAGCTAAATCATATGTTTTGCATGGATTTGATGCTAACTCGTTTGTTTCCCCTCCATTTGAAACTATATCAGTTATATCGCAAGTATCTGATGCTAAATCATTCGTTTCGCATGGATTTGAAGCTAAACCTTCTACATCGCATTGATTTGCAGCTAAATCATGTGTTACGCATGGATTTGAAGCTAACTCAGTCGTTTCGCCTGCATTTGATGCTATATCACTTATAACGCAAGTATCTGAAGCTAAATCATTTGTTTCGTATAGATTTGAAGTTTAACCTTCTACATCGCATTGATTTGAAGCTAAATCATGTGTTTCGCATGGATTTGAAGCTAAACCTTCGACATCGTATTGATTTGAAGCTATATCATTTGTTTCGCATGAATTTGAAACTAAGCCTTCTACTTCGCATGGATTTAAAGCTAAATGATGTGTGTCGCATGGATTTTGAAGCTAACTCGTTTGATTCGTCTGAATTTGAAGCTATATCACTTATATCCCAAGTGTTTGATGCTAAATCATTTGTTTCGTATGGATTTGTAGCTAAACCTTCTACATCGCATTGATTTGAAGCTAAATCATTTGTTTCGCATGGATTTGATGCTCATTCGTATGTTTCCCCTGCATTTGAAGCTATTTCAGTTATATCGCAAGTATCTGATGCTATATCATGTTTTTCGCTTGTATTTGAAGCTAAACCTTCTACATCGCTTTGATTTGAAGCTAAATCATGTGTTTTGCATGGATTTGATGCTAACTCGTTTGTTTCCCCTCCATTTGAAACTATATCAGTTATATCGCAAGTATCTGATGCTAAATCATTCGTTTCGCATGGATTTGAAGCTAAACCTTCTACATCGCATTGATTTACAGCTAAATCATGTGTTTCGCATGGATTTGAAGCTAACTCGGTCGTTTCGCCTGCATTTGATGCTATATCACTTATATCGCAAGTATCTGAAGCTAAATCATTTGTTTCGTATAGATTTGAAGTTTAACCTTCTACATCGCATTGATTTGAAGCTATATCATGTGTTTCGCATGGATTTGATGCTCATTCGTTTGTTTCCCCTGCATTTGAAGCTATTTCAGTTATATCGCAAGTATCTGATGCTATATCATGCGTTTCGCTTGGATTTGAAGCTAAACCTTTTACATCGCATTGATTTGCAGCTAAATCATGTGTTTTGCATGGTTTTGATGCTAACTCGTTTTTTCCCCTGCATTTGAAGCTATATCAGTTATATCGCAAGTATCTGAAGCTAAATCATTTGTTTCGCATGGATAGGAAGCTAAACCTTCTACATCGCATTGATTTGAAGCTAAATCATGTGTTTTGCATGGATTTTATGCGAACACGTTTGTTTCCCCTGCATTTGAAGCTATATCAGTTATATCACAAGTTTCTGAAGCTAAATCATTTGTTTCGCATGGATTTGAAGCTAAACCTTCTACATCGCATTGATTTACAGCTAAATCATGTGTTTCGCATGGATTTGAAGCTAACTCGTTAGTTTCGCCTGCATTTGAAGCTATATCACTTATACCCCAAGTGTTTGATGCTAAATCATTTGTTTCGAATGGATTTGAAGCTAAACCTTCTACATCGCATTGATTTGAAGCTAAATCATGTGTTTCGATTAGACTTGAAGCTAAACCGTCTACGTCGCATTGATTCGAATCTAAATCATGTGTTTCGCATGGGTTTGAAGCAAACTCGGTCGTTTCGCCTGCATTTGATGCTATATCACTTATATCGCAAGTATCTGCAGCTAAATCATTTGTTTCGTATAGATTTGAAGTTTAACCTTCGACATCGCATTGATTTGAAGCTATATCATGTGTTTCGCATGGATTTGATGCTCATTCGTTTGCTTCCCCTGCATTTGAAGCTATTTCAGTTATATCGCATGTATCTGATGCTATATCATGCGTTTCGCTTGGATTTGAAGCTAAATCTTTTATAGCGCATTGATTTGCAGCTAAATCATGTGTTTTGCATGGTTTTGATGCTAACTCGTTTTTCCCCTGCATTTGAAGCTATATCAGTTATATCGCAAGTATCTGATGCTATATCATTTGTTTCGCATGGATAGGAAGCTAAACCTTCTACATCGCATTGATTTGAAGCTAAATCATGTGTTTTGCATGGATTTTATGCTAACACGTTTGTTTCCCCTGCATTTGAAGCTATATCAGTTATATCGCAAGTTTCTGAAGCTAAATCATTTGTTTCGCATGGATTTGAAGCTAAACCTTCTACATCGCATTGATTTACAGCTAAATCATGTGTTTCGCATGGATTTGAAGCTAACTCGTTTGTTCCTCCTGCATTTGAAGCTGTATCACTTATATCGCAAGTATCTGAACCTAAATCATTTGTTTCGCAAGGATTTGAAGTTAACTCGTTTGTTCCGTCTGCATTTGAAGCTATACCGCTTATATAGCAAGTATCTGAACCTATATCATTCGTTTCGCATGGATTTGGAGATAAGCCTTCTACTTCGCATTGATTTGAAGCTAAGTCATGTGTATCGCATGGATTTTGAAGCTAACTCGTTCGATTCGTCTGCATTCGAAGCAATATCACTTATATCGCAAGTATCTGAAGCTAAATCATTTGTGTCGCATGGTTTTGAATCTAAACCTTCTACATAGCATTGATTTGAAGCTTAATCATGTGTTTTACATGGGTTAGAAGCTAACTCGTATGTTTCCCCTGCATTTGAAGCTATGTCACTTATATCGCAAGTAACTGATGCTAAATCATTTGATTCACATGGATTTGAAGATAAACCTTCTACATCATATCGATTTGAAGCTAAATGATATGTATCGCATGGATTTTGAAGCTACCCCGTTTGATTTGTCTGTATTTGCAGCTATATCACTTGTATCACAAGTGTTTGAAGCTAAACCATTTGTTTCGCATAGATTTGAAGCTAGACCTTCTACATCGTATTGATTTGAAGCTAACTCATTTCTTTCGCATGGATTTGAAGCTAAACATTCTACATCGCATGGATTTGAAGCTAAGCCTTCTATTTCGCATGGATTTCAAGCTAAATGATCTGTATCGCATGGATTTTGAAGCTAACTCGTTTGATTCGTCTGCATTTGAAGCTACATCACTGATATCCCAAGTGTTTGATGCTAAATCAATTGTTTCGCATGGATTTGACGCTAAACCTTCTACATCTCATTGATTTGAAGTTAAATCAAGTATTTCGCTTGGATTTGAAGCTAAACTTTCTACATCGCATTGATTTGAAGCTAAATTATGTGTTTTGCATGGATTTCTTGCTAACTCGTTCGTTTCGACTGCATTTGATGCTATATCACTTATATCGCAAGTATCTGAAGCTAAATCATTTGTTTCGCATGGATTTGAAGCTAAACCTTCTACATCGTATTGATTTGAAGCTAAATCATGTTTTTCGCTTGGATTTGATGCTATACCTTCTACATCGCTTTGATTTGAAGCTAAAACATGTGTTTTGCATGGATTTAATGCTAACTCGTTTGTTTCCCCAGCATTTGAAGCTATATCAGTAATATCGCAAGTATCTGATGCTAAATCATGTGTTTCGCTTGGATTTGAAGCTAAGCCTTCTACTTCGCTTGGATGTAAATCTAAATCATGTGTTTCGCATGGATTTGAAGCTAACTCGTTTGTTTCCCCTGCATTTGAAGCTATATCACTTATATCGCAAGTATCTGAAGATAAATCATTTGTTTCGCATGGATTTGAAGCTAAACCTTCTACATCGTATTGATTTGAAGCTATATCATTTGTTTCGCATGAATTTGAAACTAAACCTTCTACATCGCATTGATTTGAAGCTAAATCATGTGTTGCGCTTGGATTTGAATCTATACCTTCAACATCGCATTGATTCGAATCTAAATCATGTGTTTCGCATGGGTTTGAAACAAACTCGGTCGTTTCGCCTGCATTTGATGCTATATCACTTATATCGCAAGTATCTGCAGCTAAATCATTTGTTTCGTATAGATTTGAAGTTTAACCTTCGACATCGCATTGATTTGAAGCTATATCATATGTTTCGCATGGATTTGATGCTCATTCGTTTGCTTCCCCTGCATTTGAAGCTATTTCAGTTATATCGCATGTATCTGATGCTATATCATGCGTTTCGCTTGGATTTGAAGCTAAACCTTTTACAGCGCATTGATTTGCAGCTAAATCATGTGTTTTGTATGGCTTTGATGCTAACTCGTTTTTTCCCCTGCATTTGAAGCTATATCAGTTATATCGCAAGTATCTGAAGCTAAATCATTTGTTTCGCATGGATAGGAAGCTAAACCTTCTACATCGCATTGATTTGCAGCTAAATCATGTGTTTTGCACGGATTTGATGCTAACTTGTTTGTTTCCCCTGCATTTGAAGCTATATCAGTTATATCGCAAGTATCTGATGCTAAATCATTTGTTTCGCATGGATTTGAAGCTAAACCTTCTACATCGCATTGATTTGAAGCTAAGTCATGTGTATCGCATGGATTTTGAAGCTAACTCGTTCGATTCGTCTGCATTCGAAGCAATATCACTTATATCGCAAGTATCTGAAGCTAAATCATTTGTGTCGCATGGTTTTGAATCTAAACCTTCTACATAGCATTGATTTGAAGCTTAATCATGTGTTTTACATGGGTTAGAAGCTAACTCGTATGTTTCCCCTGCATTTGAAGCTATGTCACTTATATCGCAAGTAACTGATGCTAAATCATTTGATTCACATGGATTTGAAGATAAGCCTTCTACATCATATCGATTTGAAGCTAAATGATATGTATCGCATGGATTTTGAAGCTACCCCGTTTGATTTGTCTGTATTTGCAGCTATATCACTTGTATCACAAGTGTTTGAAGCTAAACCATTTGTTTCGCATAGATTTGAAGCTAGACCTTCTACATCGTATTGATTTGAAGCTAACTCATTTCTTTCGCATGGATTTGAAGCTAAACATTCTACATCGCATGGATTTGAAGCTAAGCCTTCTATTTCGCATGGATTTCAAGCTAAATGATCTGTATCGCATGGATTTTGAAGCTAACTCGTTTGATTCGTCTGCATTTGAAGCTACATCACTGATATCCCAAGTGTTTGATGCTAAATCAATTGTTTCGCATGGATTTGACGCTAAACCTTCTACATCTCATTGATTTAAAGTTAAATCAAGTATTTCGCTTGGATTTGAAGCTAAACTTTCTACATCGCATTGATTTGAAGCTAAATTATGTGTTTTGCATGGAATTCTTGCTAACTCGTTCGTTTCGCCTGCATTTGATGCTATATCACTTATATCGCAAGTATCTGAAGCTAAATCATTTGTTTCGCATGGATTTGAAGCTAAACCTTCTACATCGTATTGATTTGAAGCTAAATCATGTTTTTCGCTTGGATTTGATGCTATACCTTCTACATCGCTTTGATTTGAAGCTAAAACATGTGTTCTGCATGGATTTAATGCTAACTCGTTTGTTTCCCCAGCATTTGAAGCTATATCAGTAATATCGCAAGTATCTGATGCTAAATCATGTGTTTCGCTTGGATTTGAAGCTAAGCCTTCTACTTCGCTTGGATGTAAATCTAAATCATGTGTTTCGCATGGATTTGAAGCTAACTCGTTTGTTTCCCCTGCATTTGAAGCTATATCACTTATATCGCAAGTATCTGAAGATAAATCATTTGTTTCGCATGGATTTGAAGCTAAACCTTCTACATCGTATTGATTTGAAGCTATATCATTTGTTTCGCATGAATTTGAAACTAAACCTTCTACATCGCATTGATTTGAAGCTAAATCATGTGTTGCGCTTGGATTTGAATCTATACCTTCAACATCGCATTGATTCGAATCTAAATCATGTGTTTCGCATGGGTTTGAAACAAACTCGGTCGTTTCGCCTGCATTTGATGCTATATCACTTATATCGCAAGTATCTGCAGCTAAATCATTTGTTTCGTATAGATTTGAAGTTTAACCTTCGACATCGCATTGATTTGAAGCTATATCATATGTTTCGCATGGATTTGATGCTCATTCGTTTGCTTCCCCTGCATTTGAAGCTATTTCAGTTATATCGCATGTATCTGATGCTATATCATGCGTTTCGCTTGGATTTGAAGCTAAACCTTTTACAGCGCATTGATTTGCAGCTAAATCATGTGTTTTGTATGGTTTTGATGCTAACTCGTTTTTTCCCCTGCATTTGAAGCTATATCAGTTATATCGCAAGTATCTGAAGCTAAATCATTTGTTTCGCATGGATAGGAAGCTAAACCTTCTACATCGCATTGATTTGCAGCTAAATCATGTGTTTTGCACGGATTTGATGCTAACTTGTTTGTTTCCCCTGCATTTGAAGCTATATCAGTTATATCGCAAGTATCTGATGCTAAATCATTTGTTTCGCATGGATTTGAAGCTAAACCTTCTACATCGCATTGATTTGAAGCTAAATCATGTTTTTTGCGTGGATTTTATGCTAACTCGTTCGTTTTGCCTGCATTTGATGCTATATCACTTATATCGCAAGTGTTTGAAGCTAAATCATTTGTTTCGCATGGATTTGAATCTAAACCTTCTACGTCGTATCGATTTGAAGCTAAGTCATGTGTTTTGCATGGATTTGATGCTAACTCGATTGTTTCCCCTGCATTTTAAGCTATTTCAGTTATATCGCAAGTATCTGTTGCTACCTCATTTGTTTTGCATGGATTTGAAGCTAAGCCTTCTATTTCGCATGGATTTAAAGCTAAATAATGTGTATCGCATGGATATTAAAGCTAACTCGTTTGATTCGTCTGCATTTGAAGCTATATCACTTATATCCCAAGTGTTTGATGCTAAATCATTTGTTTCGCATGGATTTGACGCTAAACCTTCTACATCGCATCGATTTGAAGCTAAATCATGTGTCTTGCTTGGATTTCTCGCTAACTCGTTCGTTTCGCCTGCATTTGATGCTATATCACTTATATCGCAAGTATCTGATGCTAAATCAATTGTTTCGCATGGATTTGAAGCTAAACCTTCTACATCGCATTGATTTGCAGCTAAATCATGTGTTTTGCATGGATTTGATGCTAACACGTTTGTTTCCCCTGCATTAAAAGCTATATCAGTTATATCGCAAGTATCTGATGCTAAATCATTTGTTTCGCATGGATTTGAAGCTAAACCTTCTACATCGCATTGATTTGAAGCTAAATCATGTTTTTTGCATGGATTTTATGCTAACTCGTTCGTTTTGCCTGCATTTGATGCTATATCACTTATATCGCAAGTATCTGAAGCTAAATCATTTGTTTCGCATGGATTTGAAGCTAAACCTTCTACATCGTATTGATTTGAAGCTAACTCATTTGTTTCGCATGGATTTGAAACTAAGCCTTCTACTTCGCATGGATTTAAAGCTAAATGATGTGGGTCGCATGGATTTTGAAGCTAACTCGTTTGATTCGTCTGCATTTGATGCTATATCACTTATATCGCAAGTATCTGAAGCTAAATCAGTTGTTTCGCATGGATTTGAAGCTAAACCTTCTACATGGCATTGATTTGCAGCTAAATCATGTGTTTCGCATGGATTTGAAGCTAAACCTTCTAAATCGCATTGATTTGAAGCTAAGTCATGTGATTCGCTTGGCTTTGAAGATAACTCGTTTGTTTCGTCTGCATTTGAAGCTATATCACTTATATCCCAAGTGTTTGAAGCTAGATCATGTGTTTCGCATGGATTTGAAGGTAACTTGTTAGTTTCGCCTGCATTTGAAGCAATATCAATGTATCGCAAGTATCTGAACCTAAATCATTTGTTGCGCATGGATTTGAAGCTAATCCTTCTACATCGTATCGATTTGAAGCTAAATGATATGTATCGCATGTTTTTTGAAGCTATCCCGTTTGATACGTCTGCATTTGCAGCTACATCATTTCTATCACAAGTGTTTGCAGCTAAATCATTTGTTTCGCATGGATTTGAAGCTAAACCTTCTATATCGCATTGATTTGAAGCTAAATCATGTGGTTTGCATGGATTTTATGCTAACTCGTTTGTTTCCCCTGCATTTGAAGCTATATCAGTTATATCGCAAGTATCTGATGCTAAATCATTTGTTTCGCATGGATTTGAAGCTAAACCTTCTACAACGCATTGATTTGCAGCTAAATCATGTGTTTCGCAAGGATTTGAAGTTAACTCGTTCGTTTCGCCTGTATTTGATGCAATATCACTTATATCGCAAGTGTTTGAAGGTAAATCATTTGTTTCGCATGGATTTGAAGCTAATCCTTCTAAATCGCATTGATTAGAAGCTAAGTCATGTGATTCGCTTGGCTTTGAAGCTAACTCGTTTAATTCGTCTGCATTTGAAGCTATATCACTTATATCCCAAGTGTTTGAAGCTAAATCATGTGATTCGCATGGGTTTGGAGCTAACTCGTTAGTTTCGCCTTCATTTGAAGCAATATCAATGTATCGCAAGTAACTCAACCTAAATCATTTGTTTCGCATGGATTTGAAGCTAAGCCTTCTACTTCGTATCGATTTGAAGTTAAATGATATGTATCGCATGGATTTTGGAGCTTCCCCGTTTGATTCGTCTGCATTTCCTGCTATATCACTTACATCCCAAGTGTTTGTAGGTAAATCATTTGTTTCGCATGGATTTGAAGCTAAACCTTCTACATCGCATTGATTTGCATCTAAATCATTTGTTTCGCATGGATTTGAAGCTAACTCGTCCCTTTCGTCTGCATTTGAAGCTATATCACTTATATGCCAGGCATTTGAAAGTAAATTATTTGTTTCACCTCGATTTGAAGTTAAATCTTCTAAATCGCATTGATTTGAAGCTAAATCGTGTGATTCGCATGGATTTGAAGCTAACTCGTTTGCTTCTCCTGCAATTGAAACTATATCACTTATATCGCAACTATCTGATGTTAAATCATTTTTTTCGCATGGATTTGAAGCTAAACTTTCTACATCGCATTGATTTGAAGCTAAATCATGTGTTTCGCTTGGATATGAAGCTAACTCGTTTGTTTCCGTCTGCACTTGAAGCTATATCACTTGTATCGCTAGTATCTGAAGCTAAATCATTTTTTTCGCATGGATTTGAAGCTAAACATTCTACATCGCATTGATTTGCAGCTAAATCATGTGTTTCCCATGGATTTGAAGCTAACTCGTTCGTTTCGCCTGCATTTGATGCTATATCACTTATATCGCAAGTATCTGAAGCTAAATCATTTGATTCGCATGGATTTGAAGCTAAACCTTCTACATCGTATTGATTTGAAGCTAACTCATTTGTTTCGCATGGATTTGATGCTAAACATTCTACATCGCATGGATTTGAAGCTAAGCCTTCTATTTCGCATGGATTTAAAGGTAATGATGTGTATCGCATGCATATTGAAGCTAACTCGTTTGATTCGTCTGCATTTGAAGCTATATCACTTATACCCCAAGTGTTTGAGGCTAAATCATTTGTTTCTCATGGATTTGTAGCTAAACCTTCTACATCGCATTGATTTGAAGCTAAATCATGTGTTTCGCTTGGATTTGAAGCTAAACCTTCTACATCGTATCGATTTGAAGCAAAATGATATGTATCGCATGGCTTTTGAAGCTACCCCGTTTGAATCGTCTGCATTTGCAGCCATATCACTTATATCACAAGTGTTTGAAGCTAAATCATTTGTTTCGCATGGATTTGAAGCTAAGCCTTCTACTTCATATCGATTTGAAGTTAAATGATATGTATCGCATGGATTTTGGAGCTTCCCCGTTTGATTCGTTTGCATTTCCTGCTATATCACTTATATCCCAAGTGTTTGTAGGTAAATCATTTGTTTCGCATGGATTTGAAGCTAAACCTTCTACATCGCATTGATTTGCAGCGAAATCATGTGTTTCGCATGAATTTGATGCTAACTCGTTCGTTTCCCCTGCATTTGAAGCTATATCAGTTATATCGCAAGTATCTGAAGCTAAATCATTTGTTTCGCATGGATTTGAAGCTAAACCTTCTACATCGCATTGATTTGAAGCTAAATCATGTGTTTTGCATGGATTTTATGCTAACTCGTTTGTTTCCCCTGCATTTGAAGCTATATCAGTTATATCACAAGTATCTTATGCTAAATCATTTGTTTCGCATGGATTTGAAGCTAAACCGTCTACATCGCATTGATTTACAGCTAAATCATGTGTTTCGCATGGATTTGAAGCTAACTCGTTCGTTTCGTCTGCATTTGATGCTATATCTCTTATATCGCAAGTGTTTAAAGCTAAATCATTTGTTTCGCATGGATTTGAAGCTAAACCTTCTACATCGTATCGATTTGAAGCTAAATGATATGTATCGCATGTTTTTTGAAGCTATCCCGTTTGATACGTCTGCATTTGCAGCTACATCACTTCTATCACAAGTGTTTGCAGCTAAATCATTTGTTTCGCATGGATTTGAAGCTAAACCTTCTATATCGCATTGATTTGAAGCTAAATCATGTGGTTTGCATGGATTTTATGCTAACTCGTTTGTTTCCCCTGCATTTGAAGCTATATCAGTTATATCACAAGTATCTTATGCTAAATCATTTGTTTCGCATGGATTTGACGCTAAACCGTCTACATCGCATTGATTTACATCTAAATCATGTGTTTCGCAGGGATTTGAAGCTAACTCGTTCGTTTCGTCTGCATTTGATGCTATATCTCTTATATCGCAAGTGTTTAAAGCTAAATCATTTGTTTCGCATGGATTTGAAGCTAAACCTTCTACATCGTATCGATTTGAAGCTAAATGATATGTATCGCATGTTTTTTGAAGCTATCCCGTTTGATACGTCTGCATTTGCAGCTACATCACTTCTATCACAAGTGTTTGGAGCTAAATCATTTGTTTCGCATGGATTTGAAGCTAAACCTTCTATATCGCATTGATTTGAAGCTAAATCATGTGGTTTGCATGGATTTTATGCTAACTCGTTTGTTTCCCCTGCATTTGAAGCTATATCAGTTATATCGCAAGTGTTTGAAGGTAAATCATTTGTTTCGCATGGATTTGAAGCTAAACCTTCTACATCGCATTGATTTGCAGCTAAATCATGTGTTTCGCAAGGATTTGAAGTTAACTCGTTCGTTTCGCCTGTATTTGATGCAATATCACTTATATCGCAAGTGTTTGAAGGTAAATCATTTGTTTCGCATGGATTTGAAGCTAATCCTTCTAAATCGCATTGATTTGAAGCTAAGTCATGTGATTCGCTTGGCTTTGAAGCTAACTCGTTTAATTCGTCTGCATTTGAAGCTATATCACTTATATCCCAAGTGTTTGAAGCTAAATCATGTGATTCGCATGGGTTTGAAGCTAACTCGTTAGTTTCGCCTTCATTTGAAGCAATATCAATGTATCGCAAGTAACTCAACCTAAATCATGTGTTTCGCTTGGATTTGAAGCTAAACCTTTTACATCGCATTGATTTGCAGCTAAATCATGTGTTTTGCATGGATTTGATGCTAACTCGTTTGTTTCCACTGCATTTGAAGCTATATCAGTTACATCGCAAGTATCTGATGCTAAATCATTTGTTTCGCATGGATTTGAAGCTAACCTTCTACATCGCATTGATTTGAAGCTACATCATGTGTTTTGTATGGATTTGATGCTAACTCGTTCGTTTCCCCTGCATTTGAAGCTATATCAGTTATATCGCAAGTATCTGAAGCTAAATCATTTGTTTCGCATGGATATGAAGCTAAACCTTCTACATCGCATTGATTTGAAGGTAAATCATGTGTTTTGCATGGATTTTATGCTAACTCGTTTGTTTCCCCTGCATTTGAAGCTATATCAGTTATATCACAAGTATCTTATGCTAAATCATTTGTTTCGCATGGATTTGAAGCTAAACCGTCTACATCGCATTGATTTGCAGCTAAATCATGTGTTTCGCATGGATTTGAAGCTAACTCGTCTGTTTCGTCTGCATTTAAGGTATATCACTTATATCGCAAGTGTTTAAAGCTAAATCATCTGTTTCGCATGGATTTGAAGCTAAACCTTCTACATCGTATCGATTTGAAGCTAAATGATATGTATCGCATGGATTTTGGAGCTTCCCCGTTTGATTCGTCTGCATTTCCTGCTATATCACTTATATCCCAAGAGTTTGTAGGTAAATCATTTGTTCGCATGGATTTGAAGCTAAACCTTCTACATCGCATTGATTTGCAGCTAAATCATGTGTTTCGCATGGATTTGAAGCTAACTCGTTAGTTTCGCCTGCATTTGAAGAAATATCAATGTATCGCAAGTAACTGAACCTAAATCATTTGTTTCGCATGGATTTGAAGCTAAGCCTTCTACTTCGTATCGATTTGAAGTTAAATGATATGTATCGCATGGATTTTGGAGCTTCCCCGTTTGATTCGACTCCATTTCCTGCTATATCACTTATATCCCAAGAGTTTGTAGGTAAATCATTTGTTCTCATGGATTTGAAGCTAAACCTTCTACATCGCATTGATTTGCAGCTAAATCATGTGTTTCGCATGGATTTGAAGCTAACTCGTCTGTTTCGTCTGCATTTAAGGTATATCACTTATATCGCAAGTGTTTAAAGCTAAATCATCTGTTTCGCATGGATTTGAAGCTAAACCTTCTACATCGTATCGATTTGAAGCTAAATGATATGTATCGCATGGATTTTGAAGCCATCCCATTTGATTCGTCTGCATTTGCAGCTATACCACTTATATCGCAAGTATCTGATGCTAAATCATTTGTTTCGCATGGATTTGAAGCTAAACCTTCTACACCGCATTGAATTGCAGCTAAATCATGTGTATCGCATGGATTTGAAGCTAACTCGTTCGTTTCGCCTGGATTTGAAGCTATATCACTTATTTCCCAAGTGTTTGAAGCTAAATCATGTGTTTCGCATGGATTTGAAGCTAACTCGTTAGTTTCGCCTGCATTTGAAGCAATATCAATGTATCGCAAGTAACTGAACCTAAATCATTTGTTCGCATGGATTTGAAGCTAAACCTTCTACATCGTATCGATTTGAAGCTAAATGATATGTATAGCATGGAATTTGAAGCTACCCCGTTTGATTCGTCTGCATTTGCAGCTATATCACTTATATCACAAGTGCTTGAAGCTAAATCATGTGTTTTGCATGGATTTGATGCTAACTCGTCTGTTTCCGATGCATTTGAAGCTGTTTCAGTTATATCGCAAGTATCTAATGTTAAATCATCTGTTTCGCATGGATTTGAAACTAAACATTCTACATCGCATTGATTTGCAGCTAAATCATGTGTTTCGCATGGATTTGAAGCTAACTCGTTCGTTTCGCCTGCATTTGATGCTATATCACTTATATCGCAAGTATCTAATGTTAAATCATCTGTTTCGCATGGATTTGAAGCTAAACCTTCTACATCGCATTGATTTGCAGCTAAATCATGTGTTTCGCATGGATTTGAAGCTAACTCGTTCGTTTCGCCTGCATTTGCAGCTATATCACTTATATCACAAGTGCTTGAAGCTAAATCATTTGTTTCGCATGGATTTGAAGCTAAACCTTCTACATCGTATTGATTTAAAGCAAAATCATGTGTTTCGCATGGATTTGAAGCTAACTCGTTAGTTTCGCCTGCATTTGAAGCAATATCAATGTATCGCAAGTAACTCAACCTAAATCATGTGTTTCGCTTGGATTTGAAGCTAAACCTTCTACATCGCATTGATTTGAAGATAAATCATGTGTTTCGCATGGATTTGAAGCTAAACCTTCTACATCGTATCGATTTGAAGCTAAATGATATGTATAGCATGGATTTTGAAGCTACCCCTTTTGATTCGTCTGCATTTGCAGCTATATCACTTATATCACAAGTGCTTGAAACTCAATCATTTGTTTCGCATGGATTTGATACTAAACCTTCTACATCGCATTGATTTTAAGCTTAATCATGTGTTTCGCATGGATTTGAAGCTATACCTTCTACATCGCTTTGATTTGAAGCTAAATCATGTGTTTTGCATGGATTGGATGCTAACTCGTTTGTTTCCCCTGCATTTGAAGCTATTTCAGTTATATCGCAAGTATCTGATGCTAAATCATTTGTTTCGCATGGATTTGAAGCTAACCTTCTACATCGCATTGATTTGAAGCTACATCATGTGTTTTGTATGGATTTGATGCTAACTCGTTCGTTTCCCCTGCATTTGAAGCTATATCAGTTATATCGCAACTATCTGATGTTAAATCATTTTTTTCGCATGGATTTGAAGCTAAACCTTCTACATCGCATTGATTTGAAGCTAAATCATGTGTTTCGCTTGGATATGAAGCTAACTCGTTTGTTTCCGTCTGCATTTGAAGCTATATCACTTGTATCGCAAGTATCTGAAGTTAAATTATTTGTGTCGCAAGGATTTGAAGCTAAACCTTCTACATAGCATTGATTTGAAGCTTAATCATGTGTTTCGCATGGATTTGAAGCTAACTCGTTAGTTTCGTCTGCATTTGAAGCTATATCACTTGTATCGCTAGTATCTGAAGCTAAATCATTTTTTTCGCATGGATTTGAAGCTAAACATTCTACATCGCATTGATTTGCAGCTAAATTATGTGTTTCGCATGGATTTGAAGCTAACTCGTTCGTTTCGCCTGCATTTGATGCTATATCACTTATATCACAAGTGCTTGAAGCTAAATCATTTGTTTCGCATGGATTTGAAGCTAAACCTTCTACATCGCATTGATTTGAAACTAAACCTTCTACATCGCATTGATTTGAAGCTAAACCTTCTACATCGCATTGATTTGAAGCTTAATCATGTGTTTCGCTTGGATTTGAAGCTAAACCTTCTACATGGCATTGATTTGATGATAAATCATGTGTTTTGCATGGATTTGAAGCTAACTCGTTCGCTTCGCCTGCATTTGATGCTATATCACTTATATCGCAAGTGTTTGAAGCTAAATCATTTGTTTCGCATGGATTTACAGGTAAACCTTCTACATCGCATTGATTTGAAGCTAAACCATGTGTTTCGCTTGGATTTGAAGTTATACCTTCTACATCGTATCGATTTGAAGCTAAATGATATGTATAGCATGGATTTTGAAGCTACCCCGTTTGATTCGTCTGCATTTGCAGCTGTATCACTTATATCACAAGTGCTCGAAGCTAAATCACTTGTTTCGCATGGATTTGAAGCTAAACCTTCTACATCGCATTGATTTGAAGCTTAATCATGTGTTTCGCTTGGATTTGAAGCTATACCTTCTACATCGCTTTGATTTGAAGCTAAATCATGTGTTTTGCATGGATTTGATGCTAACTCGTTTGTTTCCCCTGCATTTGAAGCTATTTCAGTTTTATCGCAAGTATCTGATGCTAAATCATGTGTTTCGCTTGGATTTGAAGCTAAACCTTTTACATCGCATTGATTTGCAGCTAAATCATGTGTTTTGCATGGATTTGATGCTAACTCGTTTGTTTCCCCTGCATTTGAAGGTATATCAGTTATATCGCAAGTATCTGATGCTAAATCATTTGTTTCGCATGGATTTGAAGCTATCCTTCCACATCGCATTGATTTGAAGCTAAATCATGTGTTTTGCATGGATTTGATGCGAACTCGTTCGTTTCCCCTGCATTTGAAGCTATATCAGTTATATCGCGAGTATCTGAATCTAAATCATTTGTTTCGCATGGATTTGAAGCTAAACCTTCTACATCGCATTGATTTGAAGCTAAATCATGTGTTTTGCATGGATTTTATGCTAACTCGTTTGTTTCCCCTGCATTTGAAGCTATATCAGTTATATCGCAAGTATCTAATGCCAAATCATGTGTTTCGCTTGGATTTGAAGCTAAACCTTCTACATGGCATTGATTTGATGATAAATCATGTGTTTTGCATGGATTTGAAGCTAACTCGTTCGCTTCGCCTGCATTTGATGCTATATCACTTATATCGCAAGTGTTTGAAGCTAAATCATTTGTTTCGCATGGATTTACAGGTAAACCTTCTACATCGCATTGATTTGAAGCTAAACCATGTGTTTCGCTTGGATTTGAAGTTATACCTTCTACATCGTATCGATTTGAAGCTAAATGATATGTATAGCATGGATTTTGAAGCTACCCCGTTTGATTCGTCTGCATTTGCAGCTGTATCACTTATATCACAAGTGCTCGAAGCTAAATCATTTGTTTCGCATGGATTTGAAGCTAAACCTTCTACATCGCATTGATTTGAAGCTTAATCATGTGTTTCGCTTGGATTTGAAGCTATACCTTCTACATCGCTTTGATTTGAAGCTAAATCATGTGTTTTGCATGGATTTGATGCTAACTCGTTTGTTTCCCCCGCATTTGAAGCTATTTCAGTTTTATCGCAAGTATCTGATGCTAAATCATGTGTTTTGCTTGGATTTGAAGCTAAACCTTTTACATCGCATTGATTTGCAGCTAAATCATGTGTTTTGCATGGATTTGATGCTAACTCGTTTGTTTCCCCTGCATTTGAAGGTATATCAGTTATATCGCAAGTATCTGATGCTAAATCATTTGTTTCGCATGGATTTGAAGCTAACCTTCCACATCGCATTGATTTGAAGCTAAATCATGTGTTTTGCATGGATTTGATGCTAACTCGTTCGTTTCCCCTGCATTTGAAGCTATATCAGTTATATCGCGAGTATCTGAATCTAAATCATTTGTTTCGCATGGATTTGAAGCTAAGCCTTCTACATCGCATTGATTTGAAGCTAAATCATGTGTTTTGCATGGATTTTATGCTAACTCGTTTGTTTCCCCTGCATTTGAAGCTATATCAGTTATATTGCAAGTATCTGATGCTAAATCATTTGTTTCGCATGAATTTGAAGCTAAACCTTCTACATCGCATTGATTTACAGCTAAATCATGTGTTTCGCATGGATTTGAAGCTAACTCGTTAGTTTCGTCTGCATTTGAAGCTATATCACTTGTATCGCTAGTATCTGAAGCTAAATCATTTGTTTTTCATGGATTTGAAGCTATACCTTCTACATCGCATTGATTTGAAGCTTAATCATGTGTTTCGCTTGGATTTGAAGCTAACTCGTTTGTTTCGTCTGCATTTGAAGCTATATCACACATATCACTAGTATATGAAGCTAAATCATTTGTTTCGCATGGATTTGAAGCTAAACCTTCTACATCGCATTGATTTGAAGCAAAACCTTCTACATCGCATTGATTTGAAGCTTAATCATGTGTTTCGCTTGGATTTGAAGCTATACCTTCTACATCGCTTTGATTTGAAGCTAAATCATGTGTTTTGCATGAATTTGATGCTAACTCGTTTGTTTCCCCTGCATTTGAAGCTATTTCAGTTATATCGCAAGTATCTAATGCTAAATCATGTGTTTCGCTTGGATTTGAAGCTAAACTTTCTACATTGCATTGATTTGCAGCTAAATCATGTGTTTCGCATGGATTTGAAGCTAAACCTTCTACATCGTATCGATTTGAAGCTAAATGATATGTATCGCATGGATTTTGAAGCCATCCCATTTGATTCGTCTGCATTTGCAGCTATACCACTTATATCGCAAGTATCTGATGCTAAATCATTTGTTTCGCATGGATTTGAAGCTAAACCTTCTACACCGCATTGAATTGCAGCTAAATCATGTGTATCGCATGGATTTGAAGCTAACTCGTTCGTTTCGCCTGGATTTGAAGCTATATCACTTATTTCCCAAGTGTTTGAAGCTAAATCATGTGTTTCGCATGGATTTGAAGCTAACTCGTTAGTTTCGCCTGCATTTGAAGCAATATCAATGTATCGCAAGTAACTGAACCTAAATCATTTGTTCGCATGGATTTGAAGCTAAACCTTCTACATCGTATCGATTTGAAGCTAAATGATATGTATAGCATGGAATTTGAAGCTACCCCGTTTGATTCGTCTGCATTTGCAGCTATATCACTTATATCACAAGTGCTTGAAGCTAAATCATGTGTTTTGCATGGATTTGATGCTAACTCGTCTGTTTCCGATGCATTTGAAGCTGTTTCAGTTATATCGCAAGTATCTAATGTTAAATCATCTGTTTCGCATGGATTTGAAACTAAACATTCTACATCGCATTGATTTGCAGCTAAATCATGTGTTTCGCATGGATTTGAAGCTAACTCGTTCGTTTCGCCTGCATTTGATGCTATATCACTTATATCGCAAGTATCTAATGTTAAATCATCTGTTTCGCATGGATTTGAAGCTAAACCTTCTACATCGCATTGATTTGCAGCTAAATCATGTGTTTCGCATGGATTTGAAGCTAACTCGTTCGTTTCGCCTGCATTTGCAGCTATATCACTTATATCACAAGTGCTTGAAGCTAAATCATTTGTTTCGCATGGATTTGAAGCTAAACCTTCTACATCGTATTGATTTAAAGCAAAATCATGTGTTTCGCATGGATTTGAAGCTAACTCGTTAGTTTCGCCTGCATTTGAAGCAATATCAATGTATCGCAAGTAACTCAACCTAAATCATGTGTTTCGCTTGGATTTGAAGCTAAACCTTCTACATCGCATTGATTTGAAGATAAATCATGTGTTTCGCATGGATTTGAAGCTAAACCTTCTACATCGTATCGATTTGAAGCTAAATGATATGTATAGCATGGATTTTGAAGCTACCCCTTTTGATTCGTCTGCATTTGCAGCTATATCACTTATATCACAAGTGCTTGAAACTCAATCATTTGTTTCGCATGGATTTGATACTAAACCTTCTACATCGCATTGATTTTAAGCTTAATCATGTGTTTCGCATGGATTTGAAGCTATACCTTCTACATCGCTTTGATTTGAAGCTAAATCATGTGTTTTGCATGGATTGGATGCTAACTCGTTTGTTTCCCCTGCATTTGAAGCTATTTCAGTTATATCGCAAGTATCTGATGCTAAATCATTTGTTTCGCATGGATTTGAAGCTAACCTTCTACATCGCATTGATTTGAAGCTACATCATGTGTTTTGTATGGATTTGATGCTAACTCGTTCGTTTCCCCTGCATTTGAAGCTATATCAGTTATATCGCAACTATCTGATGTTAAATCATTTTTTTCGCATGGATTTGAAGCTAAACCTTCTACATCGCATTGATTTGAAGCTAAATCATGTGTTTCGCTTGGATATGAAGCTAACTCGTTTGTTTCCGTCTGCATTTGAAGCTATATCACTTGTATCGCAAGTATCTGAAGTTAAATTATTTGTGTCGCAAGGATTTGAAGCTAAACCTTCTACATAGCATTGATTTGAAGCTTAATCATGTGTTTCGCATGGATTTGAAGCTAACTCGTTAGTTTCGTCTGCATTTGAAGCTATATCACTTGTATCGCTAGTATCTGAAGCTAAATCATTTTTTTCGCATGGATTTGAAGCTAAACATTCTACATCGCATTGATTTGCAGCTAAATTATGTGTTTCGCATGGATTTGAAGCTAACTCGTTCGTTTCGCCTGCATTTGATGCTATATCACTTATATCACAAGTGCTTGAAGCTAAATCATTTGTTTCGCATGGATTTGAAGCTAAACCTTCTACATCGCATTGATTTGAAACTAAACCTTCTACATCGCATTGATTTGAAGCTAAACCTTCTACATCGCATTGATTTGAAGCTTAATCATGTGTTTCGCTTGGATTTGAAGCTAAACCTTCTACATGGCATTGATTTGATGATAAATCATGTGTTTTGCATGGATTTGAAGCTAACTCGTTCGCTTCGCCTGCATTTGATGCTATATCACTTATATCGCAAGTGTTTGAAGCTAAATCATTTGTTTCGCATGGATTTACAGGTAAACCTTCTACATCGCATTGATTTGAAGCTAAACCATGTGTTTCGCTTGGATTTGAAGTTATACCTTCTACATCGTATCGATTTGAAGCTAAATGATATGTATAGCATGGATTTTGAAGCTACCCCGTTTGATTCGTCTGCATTTGCAGCTGTATCACTTATATCACAAGTGCTCGAAGCTAAATCACTTGTTTCGCATGGATTTGAAGCTAAACCTTCTACATCGCATTGATTTGAAGCTTAATCATGTGTTTCGCTTGGATTTGAAGCTATACCTTCTACATCGCTTTGATTTGAAGCTAAATCATGTGTTTTGCATGGATTTGATGCTAACTCGTTTGTTTCCCCTGCATTTGAAGCTATTTCAGTTTTATCGCAAGTATCTGATGCTAAATCATGTGTTTCGCTTGGATTTGAAGCTAAACCTTTTACATCGCATTGATTTGCAGCTAAATCATGTGTTTTGCATGGATTTGATGCTAACTCGTTTGTTTCCCCTGCATTTGAAGGTATATCAGTTATATCGCAAGTATCTGATGCTAAATCATTTGTTTCGCATGGATTTGAAGCTATCCTTCCACATCGCATTGATTTGAAGCTAAATCATGTGTTTTGCATGGATTTGATGCGAACTCGTTCGTTTCCCCTGCATTTGAAGCTATATCAGTTATATCGCGAGTATCTGAATCTAAATCATTTGTTTCGCATGGATTTGAAGCTAAGCCTTCTACATCGCATTGATTTGAAGCTAAATCATGTGTTTTGCATGGATTTTATGCTAACTCGTTTGTTTCCCCTGCATTTGAAGCTATATCAGTTATATTGCAAGTATCTGATGCTAAATCATTTGTTTCGCATGAATTTGAAGCTAAACCTTCTACATCGCATTGATTTACAGCTAAATCATGTGTTTCGCATGGATTTGAAGCTAACTCGTTAGTTTCGTCTGCATTTGAAGCTATATCACTTGTATCGCTAGTATCTGAAGCTAAATCATTTGTTTTTCATGGATTTGAAGCTATACCTTCTACATCGCATTGATTTGAAGCTTAATCATGTGTTTCGCTTGGATTTGAAGCTAACTCGTTTGTTTCGTCTGCATTTGAAGCTATATCACACATATCACTAGTATATGAAGCTAAATCATTTGTTTCGCATGGATTTGAAGCTAAACCTTCTACATCGCATTGATTTGAAGCAAAACCTTCTACATCGCATTGATTTGAAGCTTAATCATGTGTTTCGCTTGGATTTGAAGCTATACCTTCTACATCGCTTTGATTTGAAGCTAAATCATGTGTTTTGCATGAATTTGATGCTAACTCGTTTGTTTCCCCTGCATTTGAAGCTATTTCAGTTATATCGCAAGTATCTAATGCTAAATCATGTGTTTCGCTTGGATTTGAAGCTAAACTTTCTACATTGCATTGATTTGCAGCTAAATCATGTGTTTCGCATGGATTTGAAGCTAACTCGTTCGTTTCGCCTGCATTTGATGCTATATCACTTATATCGGAAGTGTTTGAAGCTAAATCATTTGTTTCGCATGGATTCGAAGCTAAACCTTCTACATCGCATTGATTTGAAGCTAAATCATTTGTTTCGCATGGATTTGAAGCTAAACCTTCTACATCGCATTGATTTGCATCTAAATCATGTGTTTCGCATGGATTTGAAGCTAACTCGTTCGTTTCGCCTGCATTTGATGCTATATCACTTATATCGCATGTGTTTGAAGCTAAATCATTTGTTTCGCATGGATTTGAAGCTAAACCTTCTACATCGCATTGATTTGAAGCTAAATCATCTGTTTCGCTTGGATTTGAAGCTATACCTTCTACATCGCTTTCATTTGAAGCTAAATCATGTGTTTTGCATGGATTTGATGCTAACTCGTTTGTGTCGCCTGCATTTGAAGCTATATCACATATAACCCAAGTGTTTGAAGCTCAATCATTTGCTTCGCTTGGATTTGAAGCTAATCCTTCTACATCGCATTGATTTGCAGCTAAATCCTGTGTTTCGCATGGATTTGAAGCTAACTCGTTTGTTTCGTCTGCATATGAAGCTATATCAGATATATTCCAAGCGTTTGAAGCTAAATCATTTGTTTCGCATGGATTTGAAGCTATATCACTTATATCCCAAGCGTTTGAAAGTAAATCATTTGTTTCGCATGGGTTTGAAGCTAAACCTTCTACATCGTATCGATTTGAAGCTAAATGATATGTATAGCATGGATTTTGAAGCTACCCCGTTTGATTCGTCTGCATTTGCAGCTATATCACTTATATCACAAGTGCTTGAAGCTAAATCATTTGTTTCGCATGGATTTGAAGCTAAACCTTCTACATCGCATTGATTTGAAGCTAAACCTTCTACATCGCATTGATTTGAAGCTAAACCTTCTACATCGCATTGATTTGAAGCTAAACCTTCTACATCGCATTGATTTGAAGCTTAATCATGTGTTTCGCTTGGATTTGAAGCTATACCTTCTACATCGCTCTGATTTGAAGCTAAATCATGTGTTTTGCATGGATTTGAAGCTAACTCGTTCGCTTCGCCTGCATTTGATGCTATATCACTTATATCGCAAGTGCTCGAAGCTAAATCATTTGTTTCGCATGGATTTGAAGCTAAACCTTCTACATCGCATTGATTTGAAGCTTAATCATGTGTTTCGCTTGGATTTGAAGCTATACCTTCTACATCGCTTTGATTTGAAGCTAAATCATGTGTTTTGCATGGATTTGATGCTAACTCGTTTGTTTCCCCTGCATTTGAAGCCTTTTCAGTTATATCGCAAGTATCTGATGCTAAATCATGTGTTTCGCTTGGATTTGAAGCTAAACCTTCTACATCGCATTGATTTGAAGCTAAATCATGTGTTTTGCATGGATTTGATGCTAACTCGTTTGTTCCCCCTGCATTTGAAACTATGTCAGTTATATCGCAAGTATCTGATGCTAAATCATTAGTTTCGCATGGATTTGAAGCTAAGCCTTCTACTTCGCATGGATTTAAAGCTAAATCATTTGTTTCGCATGAATTTGAAGCTAAACCTTCTACATCGCATTGATTTGCAGTTAAGTCATGTGTTTCGCATGGATTTGAAGCAAACTCGTTTGTTTCGCATGCAGTTGAAGCAAAATCATGAATATCACAAGTATTTCAAGATAAACCATTTGTTTCGCATGGATTAGAAGCTAATCCTTCTACTTCGTATTGATTTGAAGCTAAATAATATGTATCGCATGGATTTTGAAGCTATTCCGTTTGTTTCATCTGCATTTGCAGCTATATCACTTATATCACAAGTGTTTGAAGCTAAATCATTTGTTACGCATGGATTTGAAACTAAACCTTCTACATCGCATTGATTTGAAGCTAAATCATGTATTTTGCATGGATTTTATGCTAACTGGTTTGTTTCCCCTGCATTTGAAGCTATATCAGTTATATCGCAATAATCTGATGCTAAATCATTTGTTTCGCATGGATTTGAAGCTAAACCTTCTACATCGCTTTGTTTTGCAGTTAAATCATGTGTTTCGCATGGATTTGAAGCTAACTCGTTTGTTTCGTCTGCATATGAAGCTATATCACATATATTCCAAGCGTTTGAAGCTAAATCATTTGTTTCGCATGGATTTGAAGCTATATCACTTATATCCCAAGCGTTTGAAAGTAAATCATTTGTTTCGCATGGAGTTGAAGCTAAACCTTCATACATCGCATTGCTTTGAAGCTAAATCATGTGATTCGTTTGGATTTGGAGCTAACTCGTTTGATTCGTCGGCATTTGAAGCTATATCACTTACATCCCAAGTGTTTGATGCTAAATCATTTGTTTCGCATGGATTTGTAGCTAAACCTTCTACATTGCATTGATTTGATGCTAAATCATGTGTTTCGCTTGGATTTGTAGCTAAACCTTCTACATCGCATTGATTTGCAGCTAAATCATGTGTTTTGCATGGTTTTGATGCTAACTCTTTGTTTTCCCCTGCATTTAAAGCTATATCAGTTATATCGCAAGTATCTGATGCTAAATCATTTGTTTCGCATGGATTTGAAGCTAAACCATCTACATCGCATTGATTTGCAGCTAAATCATGTGTTTCGCATGGATTTGATGCTAACTCGTTTGTTTTCCCTGCAATTGAAGCTATATCAGTTATATCGCTAGTATCTGATGCTAAATCATTTGTTTTGCATGGATTTGAAGCTAAACCTTCTACATCGCATTGATTTGAAGCTAAATCATGTGTTTTGCATGGATTTGATGCTAACTCGTTTGTTCCCCCTGCATTTGAAACTATGTCAGTTATATCGCAAGTATCTGATGCTAAATCATTAGTTTCGCATGAATTTGAAGCTAAACCTTCTACATCGCATTGATTTGCAGTTAAATCATGTGTTTCGCATGGATTTTAAGCTAACTCGGTCGTTTCGCCTGCATTTGATGCTATATCACTTATATCGCAAGTATCTGAAGCTAAATCATTTGTTTCGTATAGATTTGAAATTTAACCTTCTACATCGCATCGATTTGAAGCTAAATCATGTATTTCGCATGGATTTGATGCTAACTCGTTTGTTCCCCCTGCATTTGAAACTATGTCAGTTATATCGCAAGTATCTGATGCTAAATCATTAGTTTCGCATGAATTTGAAGCTAAACCTTCTACATCACATTGATTTGCAGTTAAATCATGTGTTTCGCATGGATTTTAAGCTAACTCGGTCGTTTCGCCTGCATTTGATGCTATATCACTTATATCGCAAGTATCTGAAGCTAAATCATTTGCTTCGTATAGATTTGAAATTTAACCTTCTACATCGCATCGATTTGAAGCTAAATCATGTATTTCGCATGGATTTGAAGCTAACACGTTAGTTTCGCCTGCATTTGAAGCAATATCAATGTATCGCAAGTATCTGAACCTAAATCATTTGTTTCGCATGGATTTGAAGCTAAGCCTTCTACTTCGTATCGATTTGAAGTTAAATGATATGTATCGCATAGATTTTGAAGCTTCCCCGTTTGATTCGTCTGCATGTCCTGCTATATCACTTATATCCCAAGTGTTTGTAGGTAAATCATTTGTTTCGCATGGATTTGAAGCTAAACCTTCTACATCGCATTGATTTGAAGCTAAATCATGTGTTGCGCTTGGATTTGAATCTATACCTTCTACATCGCATTGATTTGAAGCTAAATCATGTGTTTCGTTTGGATTTGAAGATATACCTTCTACATCGCTTTGATTTTAAGCTAAATCATGTGTTTTGCATGGAATTGATGCTAACTCGTTTGTTTCCCCTGCATTTGAAGCTATTTCAGTTATATCGCAAGTATCTGATGCTAAATCATTTGTTTCGCATGAATTTGAAGCTAAACCTTCTACATCGCATTGATTTGCAGTTAAATCATGTGTTTCGCATGGATTCGAAGCTAACTCGGTCGTTTCGCCTGCATTTGATGCTATATCACTTATATCGCAAGTATCTGAAGCTAAATCATTTGTTTCGTATAGATTTGAAGTTTAACCTTCTACATCGCATCGATTTGAAGCTAAATCATGTATTTCGCATGGATTTGAAGCTAACACGTTAGTTTCGCCTGCATTTGAAGCAATATCAATGTATCGCAAGTATCTGAACCTAAATCATTTGTTTCGCATGGATTTGAAGCTAAGCCTTCTACTTCGTATCGATTTGAAGTTAAATGATATGTATCGCATAGATTTTGAAGCTTCCCCGTTTGATTCGTCTGCATTTCCTGCTATATCACTTATATCCCAAGTGTTTGTAGGTAAATCATTTGTTTCGCATGGATTTGAAGCTAAACCTTCTACGTGGCATTGATTTGCAGCTAAATCATGTGATTCGCTTGGATTTGAAGCTATACATGCTACATCGCTTTGATTTGAAGCTAAATCATGTGTTTGGCATGGATTTGATGCTCATTCGTTTGT
Organism: Megalopta genalis; assembly: GCF_051020955.1. Lineage (NCBI taxonomy): Eukaryota > Metazoa > Arthropoda > Insecta > Hymenoptera > Halictidae > Megalopta > Megalopta genalis. Next base: position 330,847 of record NW_027476277.1, read on the forward strand.
TTCCCCTGCATTTGAAGCTATTTCAGTTATATCGCAAGTATCTGATGCCAAATCATGTGTTTCGCATGGATTTGAAGCTAACTCGGTCGTTTCGCCTGCATTTGATGCTATATCACTTATATCGCAAGTATCTGAAGCTAAATCATTTGTTTCGTATAGATTTGAAGTTTAACCTTCTACATCGCATCGATTTGAAGCTAAATCATGTATTTCGCATGGATTTGAAGCTAACACGTTAGTTTCGCCTGCATTTGAAGCAATATCAATGTATCGCAAGTATCTGAACCTAAATCATTTGTTTCGCATGGATTTGAAGCTAAGCCTTCTACTTCGTATCGATTTGAAGTTAAATGATATGTATCGCATAGATTTTGAAGCTTCCCCGTTTGATTCGTCTGCATTTCCTGCTATATCACTTATATCCCAAGTGTTTGTAGGTAAATCATTTGTTTCGCATGGATTTGAAGCTAAACCTTCTACATGGCATTGATTTGCAGCTAAATCATGTGTTTCGCTTGGATTTGAAGCTATACATGCTACATCGCTTTGATTTGAAGCTAAATCATGTGTTTGGCATGGATTTGATGCTCATTCGTTTGTTTCCCCTGCATTTGAAGCTATTTCAGTTATATCGCAAGTATCTGATGCCAAATCATGTGTTTCGCTTGGATTTGAAGCAAACTCGTTTGTTTCGCATGCAGTTGAAGCAAAATCATGAATATCACAAGTATTTCAAGATAAACCATTTGTTTCGCATGGATTAGAAGCTAATCCTTCTACTTCGAATTGATTTGAATCTAAATCATTGGTTTCGCGTGAATTTGAAGCTAAACCTTCTACATCGCATTGACTTGAATCTAAATCACGTGTTTAGCATGAATTTGAAGCTAACTCGTTCGTTTGCCCTGCATTTGAAGCTATATCACTTATATCGCAAGTATCTGAAAATAAATCGTTTGTGTCGCATGGATTTGAAACTAAACCTTCTACATAGCTTTGATTTCAAGCTTAATCATGTTTTTTGCATGAATTTGAAGCTAACTCGTGTCATTCGTCTGCATTTGAAGCTATATCTCTTATATCGCAAGTATCTGAAGATAAATCGTTTGTGTCACATGGTTTTGAAGCTAAACCTTCTACATCGCATTGATTTGAAGCTAAATCGTTTGTTTCGCATGCAGTTGTAGCTAAATAATATATATATATCACGTGTATTTGTAGCTAAACCAGTAGTTTCGCATGGATTTGAAGCTGACTAGTTTGTTTCGTCCGCATTTGAAGCTATGTCACTTATATCGGAAGTATCTAAAGCTAAATCATTGGTTTCGCATGGATTTGAAGCTAAACCTTCTACATCGCAATGATTTGCTGCTAAATCATGTGTTTCGCATGGATTTGATGCTAACTCGTTTGTTTCCCCTGCATTTGAAGCTATTTCAGTTATATCGCAAGTATCTGATGTTAAATCATGTGTCTCGCTTGGATTTGAAACTAAGACTACTACTTCGCATTGATTTGAAACTAAATCATGTGTTTCCCTTGGATTTGAAGCTAACTCGTTTGTTTCGCATGCAGTTGAAGCTAAATCATGCTTATCACAAGAGTCTGAATCTAAACTATCTGTTTCGCTTGAATATTAATCTAAATCATGTGTTTCGCATGGATTTGAAGCTAACACGTTTGTTTCGCATGAAGTTACAGCTAAATCATGTATATCACAAGTATTTGAAGCTAAACCATTTGCTTCGCATGGATTTGAAGCTAAGCCTTCTACTTCGCACGAATTTGAAGCTAAATCATGTGTTTCGCTTGGATTTGAATCTAACTCGTTTGTTTCGCATGCAGTTGAAGCAAAATCATGAATATCACATGTATTTCAAGATAAACCATTTGTTTCGCATGGATTAGAAGCTAATCCTTCTACTTCGAATTGATTTGAATCTAAATCATTGGTTTCGCGTGAATTTGAAGCTAAACATTCTACATCGCATTGACTTGAATCTAAATCATGTGTTTAGCATGTATTTGAAGCTAACTCGTTTGTTTGCCCTGCATTTGAAGCTATATCACTTATATCGCAAGAATCTGAACCTAAATCATTTGTTTCGCATGGATTTGAAGCTAAGCCTTCTACTTCGCATTGATTTGTAGCTAAATCATGTGTTTCACATGGATTTGAAGCTAACTCGTTTGTTTCGCCTGCAGTAGAATCTATATCACTTATATCGCAAGTATTCGAAGCAAAATCATTTGTTTCGCATGAATTTAAAGCTAATCCATGTGTCTCGCATGAATTTTAAGCTAAATCATTTGTTTCGCATGGATTTGAAGCTAAACCGTCTACATCGCATTGGTATGCAGCTCAATCATCTGTTTCGCATGGATTTGAAGCTAACTAGTTTGTTTCTCCTGCATTTGTAGCTATATCACTTATATCCCAAGTGTCTGAAGCTAAATCATTTGTTTCGCATGGATTTGATGCTAAGCCTTCTACTTCACATTGATTTGCAGCTAAATCATTTCTTTCGCATGGATTTGAAGCGAAACTTTCTACATCGTATCGATTTGAAGCTACATGATATGTATCGCATGGATTTTGAAGCTATCCCGTTTGATTCGTCTGCATTTGCAGCTATATCACTTATATCACAAGTGTTTGAAGCTAAATTATTTGTTTCGCATGGATTAGAATCTAAACCTTCTACATCGCATTGATTTGAAGCTAAATCATGTGTTTTGCATGGATTTTATGCTAATTCGTTTGTTTCCCCTGCATTTGAAGCTATATCAGTTATATCGCAATAATCTGATGCTAAATCATTTGTTTCGCATGGATTTGAAGCTAAACCTTCTACATCGCATTGATTTGCAGCTAAATCATGTGTTTCGCATAGATTTGGAGCTAACTCGGTCGTTTCGCCTGCATTTGATGCTATATCACTTATATCGCAAGTATCTGAAGCTAAATCATGTGTTTCGTATCGATTTGAAATTTAACCTTCTACATCGCATCGATTTGAAGCTAACTCATGTATTTCGCATGGATTTGAAGCTAACACGTTAGTTTCGCCTGCATTTGAAGCAATATCAATGTATCGCAAGTATCTGAACCTAAATCATTTGTTTCGCATGGATTTGAAGCTAAGCCTTCTACTTCGTATCGATTTGAAGTTAAATGATATGCATCGCATAGATTTTGAAGCTTCCCCGTTTGATTCGTCTGCATTTCCTGCTATATCACTTATATCCCAAGTGTTTGTATGTAAATCAATTGTTTCGCATGGATTTGAAGCTAAACCTTCTACATCGCATTGATTTGAAGCTAAATCATGTGTTGCGCTTGGATTTGAATCTATACCTTCTACATCGCATTGATTTGAAGCTAAATCATGTGTTTCGTTTGGATTTGAGGATATACCTTCTACATCGCTTTGATTTGAAGCTAAATCATGTGTTTTGCATGGAATTGATGCTAACTCGTTTGTTTCCCCTACATTTGAAGCTATTTCAGTTATATCGCAAGTATCTGATGCTAAATCATTTGTTTCGCATGGATTTGAAGCTAAACCTTCTACATGGCATTGATTTGAAGCTAAATCATGTGTTTCGCATGGACTTGAAGCTAACTCGTTCGTTTCGCCTGCATTTGATGCTATATCACTTATATCGCAAGTGTTTGAAGCTAAATCATTTGTTTCGCATGGATTTGAAGCTAAACCTTCTCCATCGCATTGATTTGAAGCTAAATCATGTGTTTCGCTTGGATTTGAAGCTATACATTCTACATCGCTTTGATTTGAAGCTAAATCATGTGTTTGGCATGGATTTGATGCTCTTTCGTTTGTTTCCCCTGCATTTGAAGCTATTTCAGTTATATCGCAAGTATCTGATGCCAAATCATGTGTTTCGCTTGGATTTGAAGCTAAACCTTTTACATCGCATTGATTTGCAGCTGAATCATGTGTTTTGCATGGTTTTGATGCTAACTCGTTTGTTTCCCCTGCATCTGATGCTATATCAGTTATACCGCAATTATCTGATGCTAAATCATTTGTTTCGCATGGATTTGAAGCTAAACCATCTACATCGCATTGATTTGCAGCTAAATCATGTGATTTGCATGGATTTGATGCTAACACGTTTGTTTCCCCTGCATTTGAAGCTATATCACTTATATCACAAGTGTTTGAAGCTAAATCATTTGTTACGCATGGATTTGAAACTAAACCTTCTACATCGCATTGATTTGAAGCTAAATCATGTGTTTTGCATGGATTTGATGCTCATTCGTTTGTTTCCCCTGCATTTGAAGCTATTTCAGTTATATCGCAAGTATCTGATGCCAAATCATGTGTTTCGCTTGGATTTGAAGCAACACCTTTTACATCGCATTGATTTGCAGCTAAATCATGTGTTTCGCATGGATTTGTAGCCAAGCCTTCAGCTTCGCATTGACTTGAAACTAGATCATGTGTTTGGCTTGGATTTGAAGCAAACTCGTTTGTTTCGCATGCAGTTGAAGCAAAATCATGAATATCACAAGTATTTCAAGATAAACCATTTGTTTCGCATGGATTAGAAGATAATCCATCTACTTCGTATTGATTTGAAGCTAAATGATATGTATCGCATGGATTTTGATGCTATCCCGTTTGTTTCGTCTGCATTTGCAGCTATATCACTTATATCACAAGTGTTTGAAGCTAAATCATTTGTTACGCATGGATTTGAAACAAAACCTTCTACATCGCATTGATTTGAAGCTAAATCATGTGTTTTGCATGGATTTTATGCTAACTGGTTTGTTTGCCCTGCATTTGAAGCTACATCAGTTATATCGCAATAATCTGATGCTAAATCATTTGTTTCGCATGAATTTGAAGCTAAACCTTCTACATCGCATTGATTTGCAGTTAAATCATGTGTTTCGCATGGATTTGAAGCTAACTCGGTCTTTTCGCCTGCATTTGATGCTATATCACTTATATCGCAAGTATCTGAAGCTAAATCATTTGTTTCGTATAGAGTTGAAGTTTAACCTTCTACATCGCATCGATTTGAAGCTAAATCATGTATTTCGCATAGATTTGAAGCTATACATTCTACATCGCTTTGATTTGAAGCTAAATCATGTGTTTTGGCATGGATTTGATGCTCTTTCGTTTGTTTCCCCTGCATTTGAAGCTATTTCAGTTATATCGCAAGTATCTGATGCCAAATCATGCGTTTCGCTTGGATTTGAAGCTAAACCTTTTACATCGCATTGATTTGCAGCTAAATCATGTGATTTGCATGGATTTGATGCTAACACGTTTGTTTCCCCTGCATTTGAAGCTATATCACTTACATCACAAGTGTTTGAAGCTAAATCATTTGTTACGCATGGATTTGAAACTAAACCTTCTACATCGCATTGATTTGAAGCTAAATCATGTGTTTTGCATGGATTTGATGCTCATTCGTTTGTTTCCCCTGTATTTGAAGCTATTTCAGTTATATCGCAAGTATCTGATGCCAAATCATGTGTTTCGCTTCGATTTGAAGCTACACCTTTTACATCGCATTCATTTGCAGCTAAATCATGTGTTTCGCATGGATTTGTAGCCAAGCCTTCAGCTTCGCATTGATTTGAAACTAGATCATGTGTTTGGCTTGGATTTGAAGCAAACTCGTTTGTTTCGCATGCAGTTGAAGCAAAATCATGAATATCACAAGTATTTCAAGATAAACCATTTGTTTCGCATGGATTTGAAACAAAACCTTCTACATCGCATTGATTTGAAGCTAAATCATGTATTTTGCATGGATTTTATGCTAACTGGTTTGTTTCCCCTGCATTTGAAGCTATATCAGTTATATCGCAATAATCTGATGCTAAATCATTTGTTTCGCATGAATTTGAAGCTAAACCTTCTACATCGCATTGATTTGCAGTTAAATCATGTGTTTCGCATGGATTTGAAGCTAACTCGGTCGTTTCGCCTGCATTTGATGCTATATCACTTATATCGCAAGTATCTGAAGCTAAATCATTTGTTTCGTATAAATTTGACGTTTAACCTTCTACATCGCATCGATTTGAAGCTAAATCATGTATTTCGCATAGATTTGAAGCTAACACGTTAGTTTCGCCTGCATTTGAAGCAATATCAATGTATCGCAAGTATCTGAACCTAAATCATTTGTTTCGCATGGATTTGAAGCTAAGCCTTCTACTTCGAATCGATTTGAAGTTAAATGACATGTATCGCATAGATTTTGAAACTTCCCCGTTTGATTCGTCTGCATTTCCTGCTATATCACTTATATCCCAAGCGTTTGTAGGTAAATCATTTGTTTCGCATTGATTTGAAGCTAAACCTTCTACATCGCATTGATTTGAAGCTAAATCATGTGTTGCGCTTGAATTTGAATCTATACCTTCTACATCGCATTGATTTGAAGCTATGTCATGTGTTTCGTTTGGATTTGAAGATATACCTTCTACATCGCTTTGATTTGAAGCTAAATCATGTGTTTTGCATGGATTTAATGCTAACTCGTTTGTTCCCCCTGCATTTGAAACTATGTCAGTTATATCGCAAGTATCTAATGCTAAATCATTAGTTTCGCATGGATTTGAAGCTAAGCCTTCTACTTCACATGCATTTAAAGCTAAATCATTTGTTTCGCATGGACTTCAAGCTAAACCTTCTACATCGCATTGATTTGCAGCTAAATCATGTGTTTCGCATGGATTTGGAGCTAACTCGGTCGTTTCGCAGGAATTGATGCTATATCACTTATATCGCAAGTATCTGAAGCTAAATCATGTGTTTCGTATAGATTTGAAATTTAACCTTCTACATCGCATCGATTTGAAGCTAAATCATGCATTTCGCATGGATTTGAAGCTAACACGTTAATTTCGCCTGCATTTGAAACAATATCAATGTATCGCAAGTATCTGAACCTAAATCATTTGTTTCGCGTGGATTTGAAGCTAAGCCTTCTACTTCGTATCGATTTGAAGTTAAATGATATGCATCGCATAGATTTTGAAGCTTCCCCGTTTGATTCGTCTGCATTTCCTGCTATATCACTTATATCCCAAGTGTTTGTAGGTAATCATTTGTTTCGCATGGATTTGAAGCTAAACCTTCTACGTCGCATTGATTTGAAGCTAAATAATGTGTTGCGCTTGGATTTGAATCTATACCTTCTACATCGCATTGATTTGAAGCTAAATCATGTGTTTCGTTTGGATTGAAGATATACCTTCTACATCGCTTTGATTTGAAGCTAAATCATGTGTTTTGCATGGAATTGATGCTAACTCGTTTGTTTTCCCTGCATTTGAAGCTATTTCAGTTATATCGCAAGTATCTGATGCTAAATCATTTGTTTCGCACGGATTTGAAGCTAAACCTTCTACATGGCATTGATTTGCAGCTAAATCATGTGTTTCGCATGGACTTGAAGCTAACTCGTTCGTTTCGCCTGCATTTGATGCTATATCACTTATATCGCAAGTGTTTGAAGCTAAATCATTTGTTTCGCACGGATTTGAAGCTAACCTTCTACATCACATTGCTTTGAAGCTAAATCATGTGATTCGTTTGGATTTGAAGCTAACTCGTTTGATTCGTCGGCATTTGAAGCTATATCACTTACATCCCAAGTGTTTGATGCTAAATCATTTGTTTCGCATGGATTTGTAGCTAAACCTTCTACATCGCATTGATTTGAAGCTAAATCATGTGTTTCGCTTGGATTTGTAGCTAAACCTTCTACATCGCATTGATTTGCAGCTAAATCATGTGTTTTGCATGGTTTTGATGCTAACTCGTTTGTTTCCCCTGCATTTGAAGCTATATCAGTTATATCGCAAGTATCTGATGTTAAATCATTTGTTTCGCATGGATTTGAAGCTAAACCATCTACATCGCATTGATTTGCAGCTAAATCATGTATTTTGCATGGATTTGATGCTAACTCGTTTGTTTTCCCTGCATATGAAGCTATATCAGTTATATCGCAAGAATCTGATGCTAAATCATTTGTTTCGCATGGATTTGAAGCTAAACCATCTACATCGCATTGATTTGCAGCTAAATCATGTGTTTTGCATGGATTTGATGCTAACTCGTTTGTTTTCCCTGCAATTGAAGCTATATCAGTTATATCGTCAGTATCTGATGCTAAATCATTTGTTTTGCATGGATTTGAAACTAAACCTTCTACATCGCATTGATTTGCAGCTAAATCATGTGATTTGCATGGATTTGATGCTAACACGTTTGTTTCCCCTGCATTTGAAGCTATATCACTTATATCACAAGTGTTTGAAGCTAAATCATTTGTTTCGCACGGATTTGAAGCTAAACCTTCTACATCACATTGATTTGAAGCTAAATCATGTGTTTCGCTTGGATTGAAGCTATACATTCTACATCGCTTTGATTTGAAGCTAAATCATGTGTTTGGCATGGATTTGATGCTCTTTCGTTTGTTTCCCCTGCATTTGAAGCTATTTCAGTTATATCGCAAGTATCTGTTGCCAAATCATGTGTTTCGCTTGGATTTGAAGCTAAACCTTTTACATCGCATTGATTTGCAGCTAAATCATGTGTTTTGCATGGTTTTTATGCTAACTCTTTTGTTTCCCCTGCATCTGATGCTATATCAGTTATACCGCAAGTATCTGATGCTAAATCATTTGTTTCGCATGGATTTGAAGCTAAACCTTTTACATCGCATTGTTTTGCAGCTAAATCATGTGTTTCGCATGGATTTGATGCTAACACGTTTGTTTCCCCTGCATTTGAAGCTATATCACTTATATCACAAGTGTTTGAAGCTAAATCATTTGTTTCGCACGGATTTGAAGCTAAACCTTCTACATCACATTGATTTGAAGCTAAATCATGTGTTTCGCTTGGATTTGAAGCTATACATTCTACATCGCTTTGATTTGAAGCTAAATCATGTGTTTGGCATGGATTTGATTCTCTTTCGTTTGTTTCCCCTGCATTTGAAGCTATTTCAGTTATATCGCAAGTATCTGTTGCCAAATCATGTATTTCGCTTGGATTTGAAGCTAAACCTTTTACATCGCATTGATTTGCAGCTAAATCATGTGTTTTGCATGGTTTTTATGCTAACTCTTTTGTTTCCCCTGCATCTGATGCTATATCAGTTATACCGCAAGTATCTGATGCTAAATCATTTGTTTCGCATGGATTTGAAGCTAAACCTTTTACATCGCATTGTTTTGCAGCTAAATCATGTGTTTCGCATGGATTTGTAGCCAAGCCTTCAGCTTCGCATTGATTTGAAACTAGATCATGTGTTTGGCTTGGATTTGAAGCAAACTCGTTTGCTTCGCATGCAGTTGAAGCAAAATCATGAATATCACAAGTATTTCAAGATAAACCATTTGTTTCGCATGGATTAGAAGCTAGTCCATCTACTTCGTATTGATTTGAAGCTAAATGATATGTATCGCATGGATTTTGATGCTATCCCGTTTGTTTCGTCTGCATTTGCAGCTATATCACTTATATCACAAGTGTTTGAAGCTAGATAATTTGTTACGCATGGATTTGAAACAAAACCTTCTACATCGCATTGATTTGTAGCTAAATCATGTGTTTTGCATGGATTTTATGCTAACTGGTTTGTTTCCCCTGCATTTGAAGCTATATCAGTTATATCACAATAATCTGATGCTAAATCATTTGTTTCGCATGGATTTGAAGCTAAACCTTCTACATCGCATTGATTTGCAGCTAAATCATGTGATTCGCATGGATTTGAAGCTAACTCGTTTGTTTCGTCTGCATTTGAAGCTATATCACATATATTCCAAGCGTTTGAAGCTAAATCATTTGTTTCGCATGGATTTGAAGCTATATCACTTATATCCCAAGCGTTTGAAAGTAAATCATTTGTTTCGCATGGATTTGAAGCTAAACCTTCATACATCGCATTGCTTTGAAGCTAAATCATGTGATTCGTTTGGATATGAAGCTAACTCGTTTGATTCGTCGGCATTTGAAGCTATATCACTTACATCCCAAGTGTTTGATGCTAAATCATTTGTTTCGCATGGATTTGTAGCTAAACCTTCTACATCGCATTGATTTGATGCCAAATCATGTGTTTCGCTTGGATTTGAAGCTAAACCTTTTACATCGCATTGATTTGCAGCTAAATCATGTGTTTTGCATGGTTTTGATGCTAACTCGTTTGTTTCCCCTGCATCTGATGCTATATCAGTTATACCGCAAGTATCTGATGCTAAATCATTTGTTTCGCATGGATTTGAAGCTAAACCATCTACATCGCATTGATTTGCAGCTAAATCATGTGATTTGCATGGATTTGATGCTAACACGTTTGTTTCCCCTGCATTTGAAGCTATATCACTTATATCACAAGTGTTTGAAGCTAAATCATTTGTTTCGCACGGATTTGAAGCTAAACCTTCTACATCACATTGATTTGAAGCTAAATCATGTGTTTCGCTTGGATTTGAAGCTATACATTCTACATCGCTTTGATTTGAAGCTAAATCATGTGTTTGGCATGGATTTGATTCTCTTTCGTTTGTTTCCCCTGCATTTGAAGCTATTTCAGTTATATCGCAAGTATCTGATGCCAAATCATGTGTTTCGCTTGGATTTGAAGCTAAACCTTTTACATCGCATTGATTTGCAGCTAAACCATGTGTTTTGCATGGTTTTGATGCTAACTCGTTTGATTCCCCTGCATCTGATGCTATATCAGTTATACCGCAAGTATCTGATGCTAAATCATTTGTTTCGCATGGATTTGAAGCTAAACCTTTTACATCGCATTGTTTTGCAGCTAAATCATGTGTTTCGCATGGATTTGAAGCTAACTCGTTTGTTTCGTCTGCATTTGAAGCTATATCACATATATTCCAAGCGTTTGAAGCTAAATCATTTGTTTCGCATGGATTTGAAGCTATATCACTTATATCCCAAGCGTTTGAAAGTAAATCATTTGTTTCGCGTGGATTTGAAGCTAAACCTTCATACATCGCATTGCTTTGAAGCTAAATCATGTGATTCGTTTGGATTTGAAGCTAACTCGTTTGATTCGTCGGCATTTGAAGCTATATCACTTACATCCCAAGTGTTTGATGCTAAATCATTTGTTTCGCATGGATTTGTAGCTAAACCTTCTACATCGCATTGATTTGAAGCTAAATCATGTGTTTCGCTTGGATTTGTAGCTAAACCTTCTACATCGCATTGATTTGCAGCTAAATCATGTGTTTTGCATGGTTTTGATGCTAACTCGTTTGTTTCCCCTGCATTTGAAGCTATATCAGTTATATCGCAAGTATCTGATGCTAAATAATTTGTTTCGCATGGATTTGAAGCTAAACCATCTACATCGCATTGATTTGCAGCTAAATCATGTATTTTGCATGGATTTGATGCTAACTCGTTTGTTTTCCCTGCATATGAAACTATATCAGTTATATCGCAAGAATCTGATGCTAAATCATTTGTTTCGCATGGGTTTGAAGCTAAACCATCTACATCGCATTGTTTTGCAGCTAAATCATGTGTTTCGCATGGATTTGTAGCCAAGCCTTCAGCTTCGCATTGATTTGAAACTAGATCATGTGTTTGGCTTGGATTTGAAGCAAACTCGTTTGCTTCGCATGCAGTTGAAGCAAAATCATGAATATCACAAGTATTTCAAGATAAACCATTTGTTTCGCATGGATTAGAAGCTAGTCCATCCACTTTGTATTGATTTGAAGCTAAATGATATGTATCGCATGGATTTTGATGCTATCCCGTTTGTTTCGTCTGCATTTGCAGCTATATCACTTATATCACAAGTGTTTGAAGCTAGATCATTTGTTACGCATGGATTTGAAACAAAACCTTCTACATCGCATTGATTTGTAGCTAAATCATGTGTTTTGCATGGATTTTATGCTAACTGGTTTGTTTCCCCTGCATTTGAAGCTATATCAGTTATATCACAATAATCTGATGCTAAATCATTTGTTTCGCATGGATTTGAAGCTAAACCTTCTACATCGCATTGATTTGCAGCTAAATCATGTGTTTCGCATGGATTTGAAGCTAACTCGTTTGTTTCGTCTGCATTTGAAGCTATATCACATATATTCCAAGCGTTTGAAGCTAAATCATTTGTTTCGCATGGATTTGAAGCTAAACCATCTACATCGCATTGATTTGCAGCTAAATCATGTGTTTTGCATGGATTTGATGCTAACTCGTTTGTTTTCCCTGCAATTGAAGCTATATCAGTTATATCGTCAGTATCTGATGCTAAATCATTTGTTTTGCATGGATTTGAAACTAAACCTTCTACATCGCATTGATTTGAAGCTAAATCATGTGTTTTGCATGGATTTTATGCTAACTGGTTTGTTTCCCCTGCATTTGAAGCTATATCAGTTATATCACAATAATCTGATGCTAAATCATTTGTTTCGCATGGATTTGAAGCTAAACCTTCTACATCGCATTGATTTGCAGCTAAATCATGTGTTTCGCATGGATTTGAAGCTAACTCGTTTGTTTCGTCTGCATTTGAAGCTATATCACATATATTCCAAGCGTTTGAAGCTAAATCATTTGTTTCGCATGGATTTGAAGCTATATCACTTATATCCCAAGCGTTTGAAAGTAAATCATTTGTTTCGCATGGATTTGAAGCTAAACCTTCATACATCGCATTGCTTTGAAGCTAAATCATGTGATTCGTTTGGATTTGAAGCTAACTCGTTTGATTCGTCGGCATTTGAAGCTATATCACTTACATCCCAAGTGTTTAATGCTAAATCATTTGTTTCGCATGGATTTGTAGCTAAACCTTCTACATCGCATTGATTTGAAGCTAAATCATGTGTTTCGCTTGGATTTGTAGCTAAACCTGCAACATCGCATTGATTTGCAGCTAAATCATGTGTTTTGCATGGTTTTGATGCTAACTCGTTTGTTTCCCCTGCATTTGAAGCTATATCAGTTATATCGCAAGTATCTGATGCTAAATCATTTGTTTCGCATGGATTTGAAGCTAAACCATCTACATCGCATTGATTTGCAGCTAAATCATGTATTTTGCATGGATTTGATGCTAACTCGTTTGTTTTCCCTGCATATGAAGCTACATCAGTTATATCGCAAGAATCTGATGCTAAATCATTTGTTTCGCATGGATTTGAAGCTAAACCATCTACATCGCATTGATTTGCAGCTAAATCATGTGTTTTGCATGGTTTTGATGCTAACTCGTTTGTTTTCCCTGCATATGAAGCTATATCAGTTATATCGTCAGTATCTGATGCTAAATCATTTGTTTTGCATGGATTTGAAACTAAACCTTCTACATCGCATTGATTTGAAGCTAAATCATGTGTTTTGCATGGATTTGATGCTAACTCGGTTGTTTTCAATGCAATTGAAGCTATATCAGTTATATCGTCAGTATCTGATGCTAAATCATTTGTTTTGCATGGATTTGAAACTAAACCTTCTACATCGCTTTGATTTGAAGCTAAATCATGTGTTTTGCATGGAATTGATGCTAACTCGTTTGTTTCCCCTGCATTTGAAGCTATTTCAGTTATATCGCAAGTATCTGATGCTAAATCATTTGTTTCGCATGGATTTGAAGCTAAACCTTCTACATGGCATTTATTTGCAGCTAAATCATGTGTTTCGCATGGACTTGAAGCTAACTCGTTCGTTTCGCCTGCATTTGATGCTATATCACTTATATCGCAAGTGTTTGAAGCTAAATCATTTGTTTCGCATGGATTTGAAGCTAAACCTTCTACATCGCATTGATTTGAAGCTAAATCATGTGTTTCGCTTGGATTTGAAGCTATTCATTCTACATCGCTTTGATTTGAAGCTAAATCATGTGTTTGGCATGGATTTGATGCTCTTTCGTTTGTTTCCCCTGCATTTGAAACTATTTCAGTTATATCGCAAGTATCTGATGCCAAATCATGTGTTTCGCTTGGATTTGAAGCTAAACCTTTTACATCGCATTGATTTGCAGCTAAATCATGTGTTTTGCATGGTTTTGATGCTAACTCGTTTGTTTCCCCTGCATCTGATGCTATATCAGTTATACCGCAAGTATCTGATGCTAAATCATTTGTTACGCATGGATTTGAAACAAAACCTTCTACATCGCATTGATTTGCAGCTAAATCATGTGTTTTGCATGGATTTGATGCTAACTCGTTTGTTTTCCCTGCAATTGAAGCTATATCAGTTATATCGTCAGTATCTGATGCTAAATCATTTGTTTTGCATGGATTGAAACTAAACCTTCTACATCGCATTGATTTGAAGCTAAATCATGTGTTTTGCATGGATTTGATGCTAACTCGGTTGTTTTCAATGCAATTGAAGCTATATCAGTTATATCGTCAGTATCTGATGCTAAATCATTTGTTTTGCATGGATTTGAAACTAAACCTTCTACATCGCTTTGATTTGAAGCTAAATCATGTGTTTTGCATGGAATTGATGCTAACTCGTTTGTTTCCCCTGCATTTGAAGCTATTTCAGTTATATCGCAAGTATCTGATGCTAAATCATTTTTTCGCATGGATTTGAAGCTAAACCTTCTACATGGCATTGATTTGCAGCTAAATCATGTGTTTCGCATGGACTTGAAGCTAACTCGTTCGTTTCGCCTGCATTTGATGCTATATCACTTATATCACAAGTGTTTGAAGCTAAATCATTTGTTTCGCACGGATTTGAAGCTAAACCTTCTACATCACATTGATTTGAAGCTAAATCATGTGTTTCGCTTGGATTTGAAGCTATACATTCTACATCGCTTTGATTTGAAGCTAAATCATGTGTTTGGCATGGATTTGATGCTCTTTCGTTTGTTTCCCCTGCATTTGAAGCTATTTCAGTTATATCGCAAGTATCTGTTGCCAAATCATGTGTTTCGCTTGGATTTGAAGCTAAACCTTTTACATCGCATTGATTTGCAGCTAAATCATGTGTTTTGCATGGTTTTTATGCTAACTCTTTTGTTTCCCCTGCATCTGATCCTATATCAGTTATACCGCAAGTATCTGATGCTAAATCATTTGTTTCGCATGGATTTGAAGCTAAACCTTTTACATCGCATTGTTTTGCAGCTAAATCATGTGTTTCGCATGGATTTGAAGCTAACTCGTTTGTTTCGTCTGCATTTGAAGCTATATCACATATATTCCAAGCGTTTGAAGCTAAATCATTTGTTTCGCATGGATTTGAAGCTATATCACTTATATCCCAAGCGTTTGAAAGTAAATCATTTGTTTCGCATGGATTTGAAGCTAAACCTTCATACATCGCATTGCTTTGAAGCTAAATCATGTGATTCGTTTGGATTTGAAGCTAACTCGTTTGATTCGTCGGCATTTGAAGCTATATCACTTACATCCCAAGTGTTTGATGCTAAATCATTTGTTTCGCATGGATTTGTAGCTAAACCTTCTACATCGCATTGATTTGAAGCTAAATCATGTGTTTCGCTTGGATTTGAAGCTAACTCGTTTGATTCGTCTGCATTTGCAGCTATATCACTTATATCACAAGTGTTTGAAGCTAGATCATTTGTTACGCATGGATTTGAAACAAAACCTTCTACATCGCATTGATTTGTAGCTAAATCATGTGTTTTGCATGGATTTTATGCTAACTGGTTTGTTTCCCCTGCATTTGAAGCTATATCAGTTATATCACAATAATCTGATGCTAAATCATTTGTTTCGCATGGATTTGAAGCTAAACCTTCTACATCGCATTGATTTGCAGCTAAATCATGTGTTTCGCATGGATTTGAAGCTAACTCGTTTGTTTCGTCTGCATTTGAAGCTATATCACATATATTCCAAGCGTTTGAAGCTAAATCATTTGTTTCGCATGGATTTGAAGCTATATCACTTATATCCCAAGCGTTTGAAAGTAAATCATTTGTTTCGCATGGATTTGAAGCTAAACCTTCATACATCGCATTGCTTTGAAGCTAAATCATGTGATTCGTTTGGATTTGAAGCTAACTCGTTTGATTCGTCGGCATTTGAAGCTATATCACTTACATCCCAAGTGTTTAATGCTAAATCATTTGTTTCGCATGGATTTGTAGCTAAACCTTCTACATCGCATTGATTTGAAGCTAAATCATGTGTTTCGCTTGGATTTGTAGCTAAACCTTCTACATCGCATTGATTTGCAGCTAAATCATGTGTTTTGCATGGTTTTGATGCTAACTCGTTTGTTTCCCCTGCATTTGAAGCTATATCAGTTATATCGCAAGTATCTGATGCTAAATCATTTGTTTCGCATGGATTTGAAGCTAAACCATCTACATCGCATTGATTTGCAGCTAAATCATGTATTTTGCATGGATTTGATGCTAACTCGTTTGTTTTCCCTGCATATGAAGCTATATCAGTTATATCGCAAGAATCTGATGCTAAATCATTTGTTTCGCATGGATTTGAAGCTAAACCATCTACATCGCATTGATTTGCAGCTAAATCATGTGTTTTGCATGGATTTGATGCTAACTCGTTTGTTTTCCCTGCAATTGAAGCTATATCAGTTATATCGTCAGTATCTGATGCTAAATCATTTGTTTTGCATGGATTTGAAACTAAACCTTCTACATCGCATTGATTTGAAGCTAAATCATGTGTTTTGCATGGATTTTATGCTAACTGGTTTGTTTCCCCTGCATTTGAAGCTATATCAGTTATATCACAATAATCTGATGCCAAATCATTTGTTTCGCATGGATTTGAAGCTAAACCTTCTACATCGCATTGATTTGCAGCTAAATCATGTGTTTCGCATGGATTTGAAGCTAACTCGTTTGTTTCGTCTGCATTTGAAGCTATATCACATATATTCCAAGCGTTTGAAGCTAAATCATTTGTTTCGCATGGATTTGAAGCTATATCACTTATATCCCAAGCGTTTGAAAGTAAATCATTTGTTTCGCATGGATTTGAAGCTAAACCTTCATACATCGCATTGCTTTGAAGCTAAATCATGTGATTCGTTTGGATTTGAAGCTAACTCGTTTGATTCGTCGGCATTTGAAGCTATATCACTTACATCCCAAGTGTTTAATGCTAAATCATTTGTTTCGCATGGATTTGTAGCTAAACCTTCTACATCGCATTGATTTGAAGCTAAATCATGTGTTTCGCTTGGATTTGTAGCTAAACCTTCTACATCGCATTGATTTGCAGCTAAATCATGTGTTTTGCATGGTTTTGATGCTAACTCGTTTGTTTCCCCTGCATTTGAAGCTATATCAGTTATATCGCAAGTATCTGATGCTAAATCATTTGTTTCGCATGGATTTGAAGCTAAACCATCTACATCGCATTGATTTGCAGCTAAATCATGTATTTTGCATGGATTTGATGCTAACTCGTTTGTTTTCCCTGCATATGAAGCTATATCAGTTATATCGCAAGAATCTGATGCTAAATCATTTGTTTCGCATGGATTTGAAGCTAAACCATCTACATCGCATTGATTTGCAGCTAAATCATGTGTTTTGCATGGATTTGATGCTAACTCGTTTGTTTTCCCTGCAATATATTTGAAAGCTATATCAGTTATATCGTCAGTATCTGATGCTAAATCATTTGTTTTGCATGGATTTGAAACTAAACCTTCTACATCGCATTGATTTGAAGCTAAATCATGTGTTTTGCATGGATTTGATGCTAACTCGGTTGTTTTCAATGCAATTGAAGCTATATCAGTTATATCGTCAGTATCTGATGCTAAATCATTTGTTTTGCATGGATTTGAAACTAAACCTTCTACATCGCTTTGATTTGAAGCTAAATCATGTGTTTTGCATGGAATTGATGCTAAGTCGTTTGTTTCCCCTGCATTTGAAGCTATTTCAGTTATATCGCAAGTATCTGATGCTAAATCATTTGTTTCGCATGGATTTGAAGCTAAACCTTCTACATGGCATTGATTTGCAGCTAAATCATGTGTTTCGCATGGACTTGAAGCTAACTCGTTCGTTTCGCCTGCATTTGATGCTATATCACTTATATCGCAAGTGTTTGAAGCTAAATCATTTGTTTCGCATGGATTTGAAGCTAAACCTTCTACATCGCATTGATTTGAAGCTAAATCATGTGTTTCGCTTGGATTTGAAGCTATTCATTCTACATCGCTTTGATTTGAAGCTAAATCATGTGTTTGGCATGGATTTGATGCTCTTTCGTTTGTTTCCCCTGCATTTGAAACTATTTCAGTTATATCGCAAGTATCTGATGCCAAATCATGTGTTTCGCTTGGATTTGAAGCTAAACCTTTTACATCGCATTGATTTGCAGCTAAATCATGTGTTTTGCATGGTTTTGATGCTAACTCGTTTGTTTCCCCTGCATCTGATGCTATATCAGTTATACCGCAAGTATCTGATGCTAAATCATTTGTTACGCATGGATTTGAAACAAAACCTTCTACATCGCATTGATTTGCAGCTAAATCATGTGTTTTGCATGGATTTGATGCTAACTCGTTTGTTTTCCCTGCAATTGAAGCTATATCAGTTATATCGTCAGTATCTGATGCTAAATCATTTGTTTTGCATGGATTTGAAACTAAACCTTCTACATCGCATTGATTTGAAGCTAAATCATGTGTTTTGCATGGATTTGATGCTAACTCGGTTGTTTTCAATGCAATTGAAGCTATATCAGTTATATCGTCAGTATCTGATGCTAAATCATTTGTTTTGCATGGATTTGAAACTAAACCTTCTACATCGCTTTGATTTGAAGCTAAATCATGTGTTTTGCATGGAATTGATGCTAACTCGTTTGTTTCCCCTGCATTTGAAGCTATTTCAGTTATATCGCAAGTATCTGATGCTAAATCATTTGTTTCGCATGGATTTGAAGCTAAACCTTCTACATGGCATTGATTTGCAGCTAAATCATGTGTTTCGCATGGACTTGAAGCTAACTCGTTCGTTTCGCCTGCATTTGATGCTATATCACTTATATCGCAAGTGTTTGAAGCTAAATCATTTGTTTCGCATGGATTTGAAGCTAAACCTTCTACATCGCATTGATTTGAAGCTAAATCATGTGTTTCGCTTGGATTTGAAGCTATTCATTCTACATCGCTTTGATTTGAAGCTAAATCATGTGTTTGGCATGGATTTGATGCTCTTTCGTTTGTTTCCCCTGCATTTGAAACTATTTCAGTTATATCGCAAGTATCTGATGCCAAATCATGTGTTTCGCTTGGATTTGAAGCTAAACCTTTTACATCGCATTGATTTGCAGCTAAATCATGTGTTTTGCATGGTTTTGATGCTAACTCGTTTGTTTCCCCTGCATCTGATGCTATATCAGTTATACCGCAAGTATCTGATGCTAAATCATTTGTTACGCATGGATTTGAAACAAAACCTTCTACATCGCATTGATTTGTAGCTAAATCATGTGTTTTGCATGGATTTTATGCTAACTGGTTTGTTTCCCCCTGCATTTGAAGCTATATCAGTTATATCGCAAGTATCTGATGCCAAATCATGTGTTTCGCTTGGATTTGAAGCTAAACCTTTTACATCGCATTGATTTGCAGCTAAATCATGTGTTTTGCATGGTTTTGATGCTAACTCGTTTGTTTCTCCTGCATCTGATGCTATATCAGTTATACCGCAAGTATCTGATGCTAAATCATTTGTTTCGCATGGATTTGAAGCTAAACCATCTACATCGCATTGATTTGCAGCTAAATCATGTGATTTGCATGGATTTGATGCTAACACGTTTGTTTCCCCTGCATTTGAAGCTATATCACTTATATCACAAGTGTTTGAAGCTCAATCATTTGTTTCGCACGGATTTGAAGCTACACCTTCTACATCGCATTGATTTGAAGCTAAATCATGTGATTCGCTTGGATTTGAAGCTAAACTTTATACATCGCATTGATGTGCAGCTAAATCATGTACTTCGGTGGGATTTGAAGCTATACCTTCTACATCGCTTTGATTTGAATCTAAATCATGTGTTTTGCATGGATTTGATGCTAACTCGTTTGTTTCGCATGCAGCTAAAGCTGATTCATGTATATCGCAAGTATTTGAAGCCAAACCATTTGTTTCGCATGGATTTGAAGCCAAGCCTTCTACTTCGCATTGATTTGAAGCTAAATCATGTGTTCCGCATGGATTTGAAGCTAACTCGTTTGATTCGCCTGCATTTGAAGCTATATCACTTATATCGCAAGTATTTGAACCTGAATCATTTGTTTCGCGTGGATTTGAAGCTAAGCCTTCTACTTCGCGTTGATTTGAAGCTAAAGCATGTGTTTCGTTTGGATTTGAAGCTACTTCGTTTGTTCGTCTGCATTTGAAGCTATATCAATTATATCGCAAGTATCTGATGCAAGTCATTTGTGTCGCATGGATTTGAAGCTAAACCTTACACATCGCATTGGTTTGATGCTAAATCTTGCACATCGCATTGGTTTGAAGCTAAACCTTCCACATCGCATTGTTTTGAAGCTAAATAATGTGTTTCGTATGGAGTTGAAGCTAGCACGTTTGTTTCGTCAGCATTTGAAGTTATATCACTTATATCGCAAGTATCTGAAGCTGAATCATGTGATTCGCTTGGATTTGAAGCTAAACCTCATACATCGCATTGATTTGAAGCTAAATCATGTGTTTCGCTTGGATTTGAAGCTATACCTTCTACATCGCTTTGATTGGAATCTAAATCACGTGTTTTGCATGGATTTGATGCTAACTCGTTTGTTTCGCATGCAGTTAAAGCTGATTCATGTATATCGCAAGTATTTGAAGCCAAACAATTTGTTTCGCATGGATTTGAAGCAAAGTCTTCTACTTCGCATTGATTTGAAGCTAAATCATGTGTTCCGCATGGATTTGAAGCTGACTCGTTTGATTCGCCTGCATTTGAAGCTATATCACTTATATCGCAAGTATTTGAACCTGAATCATTCGTTTCGCGCGGATTTGAAGCTAAGCCTTCTACTTCGCGTTGATTTGAAGCTAAAGCATGTGTTTCGTTTGGATTTGAAGCTACTTCGTTTGTTTCGTCTGCATTTGAAGCTATATCAATTATATCGCAAGTATCTGATGCAAGTCATTTGTGTCGCATGGATTTGAAGCTAAACCTCACACATCGCATTGGTTTGAAGCTAAATCTTGCACATTGCATTGGTTTGAAGGTAAACCTTCCACATCGCATTGTTTTGAAGCTAAATAATGTGTTTCGTATGGAGTTGAAGCTAGCACGTTTGTTTCGTCTGCATTTGAAGTTATATCACTTATATCGCGAGTATCTGAAGCTGAATCATTTGTTTCGCATGGATTTGAAGATAAACCTTCTACTTCGCGTTGATTTGAAGCTAAATCATGTGTTTTGCATGGATTTGATGCTAACTCGTTTGTTTCGCCTGCATTTGACGGTATAACACTTATATCGCAAGTGTTTGAAGCTAAATCATTTGTTTCGCATAGATTTGAAGCTAAACCTTCTACATCGCATTGAGTTGAAGCTAAATCATGTGTTTTGCATGGATTTTATGCTAACTCGTTTGTTTCCACTGCATTTGAAGCTATATCAGTCATATCGCAAGTATCTGATGATAAATCATTTGTTTCGCATGGATTTGAAGCTAAACCTTCCACATCGTATCGATTTGAAGCTAAATGATATGTATCGCCTGCATTTTGAAGCTACCCCGTTTGATTCGTCTGCATTTGCAGCTATATCACTTATATCACAAGTGTTTGAAGGTAAATCATTTGTTTCGCATGGATTTGAAGCTAAACCTTCTACATCGCATTGATTTGAAGCTAGATCATGTGTTTCGCTTGGATTTGAAGCTATACCTTCTACCTCGCATTGATTTGAAGCTAAATCATGAGTTTCGCTTGAATTCGAAGCTAAACCTACTACATCGCATTAATTTGAAGCTAAATCATGTGTTTCGCTTGTATTTGAAGCTAACTCGTTTGTATTGTCTGCAGCTGAAGCTATATCATCTATATCCCAAGTGTTTGAAGCTCAATCATTTTTGTCGCATGGATTTGAAGCTAAACCTTCTACATCGCATAGATTTGAAGCTAAATCATGTGTTTCGCTTGGATATGAAGCAAACTCGTTTGTGTAATCTGCATTTGAAGCTATATCACTCATATCGCAAGTATCTGAAGCTAAATCATTTGTATCGCATGGATTTGAAACTAAACCTTCTACATAGCATTGATTTGAAGCTTAATCATGTGTTTTGCATGGATTTGAAGTTAACTCGTTTGTTTCGACTGCATTTGAAGCTATATCACTTATATCGCAAGTATCTGATGCTAAATCATTTGTTTCGCATGGATTTGAAGGTAATCCTTCTACTTCGCTTCGATTTGCAGCTAAATCATGTCATTCGCATAGATTTGAAGCTAACTCGTTCGTTTCGCCTGCATTTGTAGCTATATCATTTATATCGCAAGTATTTGAAGCTAAATCGTTTGTTCCGCCTGGATTTGAAACTAAGCCTTCTACTTCGCAATGATTTGAAGCTAAGTCATGTGTTTCGGATGGATTTGAAGCTAACTCGTATGTTTCGCATGCAGTTGAATCTAAATCATGTTTATCACATGTATCTGAAGCTAAATCACGAGTTTCGCTTGAATTTGAAGCTAAACCTTCTACATCACATTGATTTGAAGCTAAATCATGTGTTTCGATTGTATTTGAAGCTAACTCGTTCGTTTCGTCTGCATTTGAAGCTATATCACTTATATCGCAAGTATCTGATGCTAAATCATTTGTTTCGCATGGATTTGAATGTAATCCTTCTACTTCGCTTCGATTTGTATCTAAATCATGTCATTCGCATAGATTTGAAGCTAACTCGTTTGTTTCCCCAGCGTTTGAAGCTATATCACTTATATCGCAAGTATCTGATGCTAAATCATTTGTTTCGCATGGATTTGAAGGTAATCCTTCTACTTCGCATTGATTTGAAGCTAAATCATGTGATTCGCTTGGATTCGAAGCTAACTCGTTTGTTTCGTCTGCATTTCAAGCTGTATCACTTATATCGCTAGTATCTGAATCTAAATCAGTTGTGTCTCATGGATTTGAAGCAAAACCTTCCACATCGCATTGATTTGCATCTAAATCATGTGTTTTGCATGGATTTGATGCTAACTCGTTTGTTTTCCCTGCAATTGAAGCTATATCAGTTATATCGTCAGTATCTGATGCTAAATCATTTGTTTTGCATGGATTTGAAACTAAACCTTCTACATCGCATTGATTTGAAGCTAAATCATGTGTTTTGCATGGATTTGATGCTAACTCGGTTGTTTTCAATGCAATTGAAGCTATATCAGTTATATCGTCAGTATCTGATGCTAAATCATTTGTTTTGCATGGATTTGAAACTAAACCTTCTACATCGCTTTGATTTGAAGCTAAATCGTGTGTTTTGCATGGAATTGATGCTAACTCGTTTGTTTCCCCTGCATTTGAAGCTATTTCAGTTATATCGCAAGTATCTGATGCTAAATCATTTGTTTCGCATGGATTTGAAGCTAAACCTTCTACATGGCATTGATTTGCAGCTAAATCATGTGTTTCGCATGGACTTGAAGCTAACTCGTTCGTTTCGCCTGCATTTGATGCTATATCACTTATATCGCAAGTGTTTGAAGCTAAATCATTTGTTTC